>NC_053155.1:300493499-300867874 GCF_016835505.1 Polypterus senegalus
TGCCCTTTTAATTAGCTTGTTGATTCGGTGGGCTTCTCCTTAAGTGATGTTACCAGCCCAGTCCACCACAGCATGGAAAATCACCCTGGCCATTAGGGAGTTGTAGAAGATGTGAGGGATGTTTCTTCTGACATTAAAGGAGCTCAGTCTCCTAAGGAAGAACAGTCTGCTCTGCTCTTTCTTTATGTTGTTCCTTTGTGTTCCAAGACCAGTCCAACCTGTCATTGATGTGGAGCCCCTCCATATCCACTGCCTGAACAGTGACCAGACATGGAGGCTCTCTGGTGTGGTGAAAGTCAATCACCAGTTCTTTGGTTTTGCTGATGTTAAGATGCAGATAATTCTCTTTGCATCTCATCTCCCTTATCAATAAACCCCATTAGTGCAGAATCATCTGAGAATTTCTACAAGTGACATGGCTTGCTGGTAGATTTGTAGTCAGAGTTGTTCAGAGTGAAGAGAAGAGCAGAGCAGACAGGCCTGTTCCTTGTGTTGTGTTTCTCACACAATCCTTGAGTCTCACAAACTCTGGTCTCCCCAACAGACAGCCCATTATCAGGACACCACAGGCTCATCCACCTACACATCTCTGAGTTTACCCCTTAACAGCAATGGCTGGATGGTAGTGAAGGTGCTGGAGAAATCAAAAAACAGAATCCTCCCTTCTTTGGAACAGGAACAAAACAGGATGTTTTCCACTGCAGCGGTACTTCCTGTAGCCTTAGGGATAGACTGAGCAGGTGACAAAGGACACCACAAAGTTGGTTGGCATAGGCCTTAAGCACTCGAGGATGGCCTCCATCTGGTCCAGCAGCTTTTAATGTGTGTAGCTTCCTCAGATGTCTCCTTTCTTGGTGGTCACTTATGGACGGGCAACACTGATGGTCACTGGCCATTCCAGTTGACGTGGTAGGAATTGTTGATGTTGTAGGGATGGTGGGTAGAGACTGGTCATTGGAAGAAGGTGGCAGTGGGAGGGAAGATCTATTAAAAAATTGTTTCATGGTGTTAGCTTTGTCCACATTCCCCTTCTGGCACCTGAGCCCTGGATTGTTTGAGTCTAGTAATGATGTCCAGTCGCACTTGCTGTGTGTCCTTCAGAGCCTTTCTGTCGCTGGATTTGAATGCTCTTCTCTTGTTCTCATTCAGGAGACCCCTTGCCTCTTTAGTAACTCAGGGCGTATTGTTTGGAGGGCAATGTACTGTTTTGAGGCTACTACAACATATAGTCGACACATGCAGTCTGTGAGGCAGAGACAGAGCCCTAGACTCGCACATCATTTCCCAGTCTGCCAGTTGGAAGCAGACATTCAGAGCCACTTCAGCCTTCAGGCTCCACTTCCTTAAGACTCTGGAGGTAACAGATTGCCGTCTAATGACAGGTTTTTAGCTGGGAATAAGATGAATCAGGCTGTGGTCAGATCTGCCCAAAGATACCAGTAGTTTACATTTAAAGGCTTCTTTAAAATTGGACTTAACAATTCTCACAGAAGGTGCTCTTCTTATTAATAGTCAAATTCCTAAAACTCTGGGGGAGTTACAAAATCTTACTTTCTTTTAAATATCTTAAATGACAATTTACAAACAATTATCAGAATTTTAAATATTAATCAACACTACAAACTACTTCCAGTAAATATGTTTCATTCCTATGGTAGACACGTGAAATGAGAATGATGGCCTTCAAGTTATATACTGTATGTGATGCACTGTTACGCTACATCTGCATTACAAGACAACTGGCCTGAGTCTCGGTCACAGTCAACCCTTCCAACAATGGCTGAGGCTATCTGACTGTCAGGCCGGTCTTAAACTGTTAACTTCTTCAAATATTCCTGTAATGTGAGGTACACAGAGCCACACTGATTTCAAATTCCATCCATCCATTATCCAACCCACTATATCCTAACTACAGGGTCACGGGGGTCAGCTGGAGCCAATCCCAGCCAACACAGGGCGCAAGGCAGGAAACAAACCCCGGGCAGGACGCCAGCCTACCGCAGTATTACAAATATAATTATATTTATATATATTTATTTATATATATGTTCTAGACTTCATGTTCACAATTTCTGACTCCAAATCCTAGGGGAATCAAGTTGTATAGATAGACAGATAGATATGAAAGGCACTATATAATAGATAGATATGAAAGGCGCTATATAATAGATAGATATGTAAGGCACTATATAATAGACAGATATGAAAGGCACTATATAATAGATATGTAAGGCACTATATAATAGATAGATATGAAAGGCGCTATATAATAGACAGATATGAAAGGCACTATATAATAGATAGATATGAAAGGCGCTATATAATAGATAGATAAATAGATATGAAAGGCACTAAATAATAGATAGATAGATAGATAGATATGAAAGGCGCTATATAATAGACAGATATGAAAGGCACTATATAATAGATAGATAGATATGAAAGGCGCTATATAATAGATATGAAAGGCGCTATATAATAGATAGATATGAAAGGCGCTATATAATAGACAGATATGAAAGGCACTATATAATAGATAGATAAATAGATATGAAAGGCACTATATAATAGATAGATATGAAAGGCGCTATATAACAGCAAGTGTGGCCAGAGCATTACCTACCCCAGAGCACTAGATGGCAATGTCCAAACCCCCCCCCGAGATGCAGCAGTTCCTAGGATTCCCATAGGGCTTCATGGGAGTTGTAGTTTGGTGCAGCCCTTTAGGAATCTGTGGGCGCTGCCAGGGGGTGCTGCAGCAAATCACTGAACTCTTATGGGCCGTTCTTCTGCCAGACCCAGACGTGCTGCTGGAAATCCATCATCAAGCACCTGGAGCACTGCCGGGGGTCTTATAAAAGGGGCCAGCAGACACTACCTGGTGAGCCAGAGTCAGGAGGAGGGAAACAAAGCTTGCCGTGGAGGAGAAAAGAGAAGGAAAAGGAAAAGTATTGTGTCTGTGCTTAGTGGGACTGTGTTGTGCCTGTGGGAAGCGGAGAAGGTGTTTCCCGCCAGGTGCAGAAAAATAAAAAACATTTGTGTGCCTCCTGTGTTGTTCTGTGACGGGTTGAGTGGCTGCTACGCCCTCTACACTTTTCACAATAGATAGTTTATTTGTTCAAAGAAGGAAATATGGCTTTTTACAGAAACAAGACATCTATAAAAAGGCTGCTACTTGCACAGCTCCCGAAAGTCAATGCAATGCATTTTAAAGTAATGTGTGAAAGACCATCAGCCAATGATTGATGAACTGGAGATCTGAGGAAAAAAAAAAAAACCAAACATGATTTGATCTGCCTGGCTTCCTTTAAAAAAAGAATTGTAGAAACGTTCAAAAGTAGGGTTACCTACCACAATCAGCCTTACCCCAAAGTCTAGCAGCAGGCTTCTCCGTCTGCACGGGCCCAACAAAAAGGGTGGAGACTTTTAATATTCAAAGTACAGAATAGGAGTAAAACTGTAAAAACCCCTGGTCTTCAATGACAAAACAGTGTTACGTTTAAACAAAAAGATACAAAGAAAGGAGTAAAAACACAAAGTGAAAATGATCGGGAAAGCTTTACCAAAATGAGAACCCACGTACTCTGCGTGAAGAATAACAGAGGCTGAGAGAGAGAGAAAGCATTGAACAGGACCACAAGAAAGAATATCGAGAAAAAAGGAGCTTGGTTTGTAATCGAAAAACCCAAACGGCCAAAGTGACAAAATCAAAACACTACCTTAAATTGTCAAAAAGATTCAGGAAAAAGAGTCAAAAAACACAAAGTGCAAGCCAAACAGTTTTCAAAATATCCACAATCTTGGACAACCCGGAGATGTGTGGTGTTGCACCAGTGACGTCACACGTCCACAGCAACAGTCAATGCAAAAAATAAATAAATAACCCAGTTATTAACACTGTTAAAACACACATCAGACATGAATTCCTTAGGCTTCAAAAGCTCATCTGTGTGATGCCCAACAAAAAGTAAAATTGCCAATCATAACAGCCAAGCAAGCAAAAAACTTCATAGCTTAAACAAGTCCATAATCAACAAGCACACATCCCTTTAAAAAGTCATTATCCAAAGAGCGACTGAAGAATCAGATACATCTTAAGTCGCACTGGAGGGCTCCGTATGCGCAGAGCAGACTGCAAAAGAAGCTTTATTAAAATAACTCCGACATATGAAGTAATCAATAAAGAAAACAGTATGTAATAACTAGAATGAGGGTACTTACTGTTCGATAGCACGGGAATGCAGCATCCATCATTTGTTCTGGTTACCTGCCACTGAAAACACCCAAACTGAGGCCAAGCCTCCCAAAATCTAAGCCCTGGCTTGCTGAGGCCTAGCATCCAAAATGGGATTTCCCTCAAATGAAGTAGGCGGCCGTGTCCACAGATATAAAAAGACAACAAAACAATCCCAATAATCTTGAGGAGCACACATTAATAATGGCTCTTAATAGTGAAGATTTACTGTATTACAAAGCAAATAACAACACACAAACATATTGTGTGTATGTCATTATTGAGCTGTTTTTCATTCTTCACAGGATTTATTTAACTATACGCGTTTTTTAAGGTCATTGTAGCCATTCCTGACACAAGTTTTTCCATTTGAGGTTGTTTTAGTGTATTTATGTATTTACTGGTGTTCTCCTATACGCCCATTTCATTTTTCACAGGTGCCCCCCATTTTGTGTGGTGTTGTTTACTGGTTGCTATCCGGTTGCTGGCGACTTCACCAGAGGTCACAAACAAAGTGACATCAGGGGTCAAAGGGGATGGAGTTTGTGTCCAGGTATGAGTTTGTGGATCTCCCACAAGCTCAAAAGCTAACAAAGTTCAGTATCGTATTTCTGGTCTCTTTATTTTCATGTGGTGTGTCAGGATTCCATTTTTGTCTAAATCTTCTGGTTTGCTTGGTTTTGACCCTCATTTATCTCCTGGCCCATCCTCTTACAACACAACATTCAAAATTCAATGCAGAAGAAAACAAAGCCAAAATCGAGAAGTCAGAATCCATAAGACATGGAGCAGGAAAAAAAATAGAAAAGTACTCACAAATGGTGAACCTCCACAAACAACTCTCTGTCTCGAGGACTTGACTAACCCTGGCAGCAAAATATAGACTGTCTGTCATGATGTCACGGTGGCTCCATCCGTGAACCTCTGTCTTAAGGGGACAGGGCACATCACTAGACACACTAGGGGCCATGTCACATTACACAGCCTTTCCAGCAACACTCAGCTGTAGCCTTCATTTCTGTTATTAATCAAATCGGTGGCAGTCGACGGCGCACTTCTGTCAAGTCCCACATGCCCAGCGATTCAGTCCAACTAGTTTGTGACTCCCCTCAATAATAACAGGTTTTAGAAACGTGTTCATTTTTTGCTGGTTTCACTGCATGAACTATCTGTCAAATTTTAGTGTCATCTAAAAATCACCAGAAGTTACCAAAATGATCCCCGACTCTAACGAATGTCATTAACATACAGGACATTAGTAACAGTTGGCAGCAGACCCCTGAGGTGCGTCACATGTGGTGGATTCTCTCTAATCTGTACTTTGCCTCCACCTGATTAAGCCACTTGAAATTCTATTTTTTATGTTGTCTACAAATTATATTTAAAAGATACAACAATACAAACAAATATAAAACATAAACCACTACAAATACAAATACAATAACAGCACAAATGCACAGCGCCAGCAGCTGCTGCTTATAGTCCTGCAGGTTCAGAAATACCCCAGCATGGCAGTGTGGGTCTACTATATTGTATGACGTTTTCTGATTTTCATTAGTAAATAAAAACACAACATACACAAACTATATAAGAATTTTATTGAAATATTTACAGATGAGTAACAAAACAAATCCCATACAGTAATCAAGTTCAGAAAGACTTTGTTATAATCGTGCTTTTAGGCCTTATGTTTGGTCCCGAATTGTTATCCTATTTTTATGGATATCATTATATGACGACTATGCTTGTGTGTTTTAACTACAAACTAATGTAGTCCTAATGCCCCTGTAACACTACATGAAATATATACAGGAAGTAGAGAACCGCCATTAAAGCCAATAGTGCTGGCTACACATCTACAACAGGCACCACTTTCTGTCCTCTGAGATTTCGCTCTGCTCTTTGCCGTGCTGTCAATTGGGTGATCGAGTCTAGGCCTCCATTCTAAACCCAATGTTTCATTATTTGGGTACAAATGGCAAATTAAGCACGTTAGTCCTGATATTTCACACATCAACAAGATGATTCCAAACAGATCGCAGATTCCTCGTGCTCCACGTGATTGCACCTGCCAGTTCAGAGTCAGAGTTATTGTTCACACTTTACTGTACATTACAGTAACAGGAGTGAACGCGCCGGCTGTGCCAATTGGCACAGTGTCTAACTTTAGAGTGAATTCCAATTGAAGTTTGAACGTTCTCTGCCGAGACGAATTACATTTAATGTCTCGATACTAAGTATAGTAAATCTCAGTGGGATTACTGTAAGTCCAGTTTTATTATACTGTAGTGAATATAATTTAATAAAAGGTCATTTAAGTTTCTAACTGGATGTGTATAATGTTGAGCACCAAGAAGTCTTCTCTAATTTATTTTTTTTTTATTGTATTATATAGTCATAATTTTAATATATTATATGGTGAAATGCTTCCATTTTATCTTTAATCTCAATAAAAGTGGATTTACTGTTTTTATGAGAAGCGTCTAGCTGCAGACCTCCGGCGGCTGGTACCTCTGTGGCTGCTGCGGTCAGAGGACCCCATCATGTCATTCAGGGCCTGAGGCTGGGGGTGTGTTGGCACAGGGTTATCTTGAAAATGTGCCGTTCATTGGGTCCAACGATGGGCTAAAACTTGTAGAGTATAAATAAGTGTAGCTGCATTTCACTAATGTCATAAATGAACAACTCTCAATAAACAAGACAGCTGACGAGTTCTTTTGTACAATGGCGGAAATCTCCTTAAAACTACTGTTATTATATCTGTGTTTAACCAGCCAATATCTAAATGTACTATCAATGAAAATGCAGGATGGAAAGACTAAGACACACACCACATAGCAGTTAAGCCCAACAATGGGCACATTTACTTAAAAAATAAAAAATCACCCCCCGTAACTCAGGAAACCTAACATCCCACATAGTTAAGGGTCGCTACTCTCATGCTGTTCCCCGTCATGTAGAACGGCTGGAATCTCCTAACATCCTTCTCAGTATCACGCGCTCTCCCTGCAGTCTACAAACGAACACAAGATGAGTGCATGGAGCTGGCATTTAGTCTCTCATCTGAAAGTCTCTACTTGCGTTCTCAGATCTTCCCAAAACGTGTCGAATGCAGTGCTCCATCGATCTGGGTGTCAATCAGACATCCAGCACAGTCAGCTGACTGCTACAACGCTGGATATTAGACAAGATAATTAGGAGGATCTAAAACACCATGTCATGCACATTAAATACACATGTGAGACAATGCCAGGGACCTGAATTAAATTGTGACATTGACTCACGGAAGAAATCACCGTATATTTAACATTATATTTAGTTTACATGACGGCGCTTTTAGGTCGTATTTGGTCAAATGCACATGCAGATTCATTCATTTTAAGGACAATTTCACTACAACAATGTACTGTACAACTGATAAGCTGTGCTTTGTTATTGAAGTTGTACGCTGGCGCAGAAATGAAGCCACACGTGTTTATACTTTGCCTTTACATCCACTAAACAGATGTTTTAGTCCTGTGGACCCATTAAACAGCATATTTTCAAAATCGCCTTTTTAATTCACCTCTAGCCATTGACCCCTGAATGACATCACAAGGTTGAGCAGACACAGAAGGGGGTCTGCCACTGGAGGTCTGGGTTTTATACTTCCATCCATCCATTATCCAACCCGCTATATCTTAACTACAGGGTCACGGGGGGTCTGCTGGAGCCAATCCCTGCCAGCACAGGGTGCAAGGCAGGAGACAAACCCCGGGCAGGGCGCCAGCCCACGGCAGGGCAATTTAGGATCGCCAATGCACCTCACCTGCATGTCTTTGGACTGTGAGAGGAAACCCACGCAGACATGGGGAGAACAAGCGAACCCGGGTCTCCTTACTATGAGGCAGCAGCGCTACCCACTGTGCCACCATGCCGCCCGGGTTTTATACTTGCAGCAAGAAAAAGTCCAAGCAAGTAGCACAGTTCTTCTTTAATAATATTTACATCTTTTTCTTATTATACCACAGTTGTTATTTTTTAAAAATATTTAAACTTTTAAAATGGACACGTTTTGAGTTACTTATGGTATTTGTAAATTCATTCTTTTTGTTCCTTGGATAAACTATAATATTTCTTATCACACTTACGTAAATGACTTTCAGTTTTTGTAGTTCTCTATTTTTAAAACGTAATATTCTCAAGATTCAGTTCTGGTCACTGCTAATAATACAATAACAAAAAGCATTTAGCGTTACTTCTATGAATATTGATAATCCCTAATGTTGGTCATGAGTGCTTTATAAGTGTTTTTTTTTTTTATTAAAATCAAATGACAGACACAGCAGTAGCACATACGGTATCTTTTCATAGATGCTCTTGGCACTACATATTGCACATCTTTGTACATTCTGTAGGCTCTGCTACTTTTCTATGCTCTGCAATCATACAATGAATCAATATTTTGCTTTTTTATTGTTAAGTGCACCAATCTGAGTAAGAAATGTACTGGTTACAAACAGCATGTAAAACCTACAGAATGTAACAAAGACAGGAAATTCCTAAAAGAAATATGAGCTGATTGATTGTGTGACCATTTCAAGTCAAATGCTACGGATTATGGACAAGTGTCTCTCGGGCTGGACTGACAGCGGGCGTCTTTGGATGGAGCTCTGACCTAACAAAAACACAATGGCCCTGGCCTGCTAGTCACTCCAAAGGGGCTGGAAACATCCTCAAAAGTGCTTACTGTCTGGAGTTTTAAAGGAATGCCTGACCAAATGGCCGTTAGGGTTGAAGTTGCGTTAAAGGTGTCAGAAGAATGGAAGCCAGAGATCCATCCATCCATTTTCCAACCCGCTGAATCCGAACACAGGGTCATGGGGGTCTGCTGGAGCCAATCCCAGCCAACACAGGGCACAAGGCAGGAACCAATCCTGGGCAGGGTGCCAACCCACCGCAGGACACACACAAACACACCAAGCACACACTAGGGCCAATTTAGAATCGCCAGTCCACCTAACTTGCATGTCTTTGGATTGTGGGAGGAAACCGGAGCGCCCGGAGGAAACCCACGCAGACACGGGGAGAACATGCAAACTCCACGCAGGGAGGACCCGGGAAGCAAACCCGGGCCTCCTAACTGCGAGGCAGCATCGCTACCACTGCGCCACCGTGCCGCCAGAAGCCAGAGATGGTGAAAAATATACAGGATGCACACTAAAGGAGTGTCTGTGGCTTAAAGTGGGTTAAGGCATCTCAATGACCCCACGTGGTAGTCAGGGAACGAATCTGCACGGGTAGGCCATTAAGGGACTGTCAGGTTTGTTTCTTCCCCCCTACATTTGTGCTATTGTTGAGTTCTTATTGTTTCCCTTCCCTAGTATGTCTATTTTGTAATAGGATCTCCCTTTTCATACTTCTTTGGCCTCTCTGGTCCTGTTTTGGGTTTGGCAATAGCCAAGAGTGCTGGCTAGTGGGTACAATATGTAAAGAAATAGATATAGATATATAAAACAGCTAGATTAAGTGTGCTTAGTAATTGTGGTCTAAAGTTTGTTTCTTCTCAGTGTACTTGATAAGGAAATATTTAACATTTTTCATAAGGATGACCCAGAAATATAAGTACAAGAAATATTTTATATTAATAAAGAAATGACATTTCTTAAACTACATTGAGAAAGTGGTAGAAATCAGATTTATCTTTCCTAAAGATTTCTACATGATTTTAAACAATTTCAAAAGCTGAACTCAGACTTACAAAATTAGACAGTTTTGAACAATGACAGGAAAAACATACAAATAGTTTCATTTCTTTAGCCATCATGGGCAAAAAAAAGTCACTGCATTTTTCCAATAAACAAACTTTCTGGTAAAATTTGGATAAGAAAAAAAAAATGATCTTCAGGTATGGAAACTGCCCAAACCCGCCATACTGCTAATCAGACTTGGTTGAAGCACGTTCAGCTGTTTCATTTGGCCTGGAGCGTATGAAAATATTAGAAAATCCTCTGTCAAGGTGACTTCCAATAGCAAATGTGTGCTCCTTGACAGCTGATTTGAAAGCAACTCTGCAAATGTACAGCTCAAGTTGTTCCAGTCCAAACCATACTGCTTAGGATCCAAAACCAGAATCCGTGCTTGTTCAACAGTTCACAAAGAGATGTTTATTGAGAAAAGAGCCTGCACAACTTCTTCAGCTGTTGTGGCTATTAATATATTATTTTATATTAATATATCAAGTTGAGTTAGGGGTCGAGAAAAATTAATTCAACTGCAAAGTCTTCCTTGAAAACATTCCCAGTCTTAGCTTTGTGAGGATTATCCAGTTCTTCTCTGGATAAATAAAGCCTGGAGGAGGAATGAGATATACACGGTGACATCTTTAAAGTGAATATTCTTATTAAAAATAATGATTGCTTGTACAATTGACAGTCAGTGATTTTTTTTTTTGTATTATAAAAAAGACACAAAAAAGCTATTTAGACTCATTACAAAGTGGAAAAAATAAGACTGGATATGTCATTTTATTACAATAAAAATATTATTTGTACATTACAACATGATAACACAATATGTATTAAAGAAAAAGTTTGAAAAAAAAAAACCAGAAGTAAAAGCAGTTCTTCAAAATTTCAAATACCCCTTCATGTTTCATTTTTCTCTCTCAAGTGTACCGTTTCCAGCTAGGAGAATTTGAAGACCACGTCCATATTCATGGTTACCTACTGTGTCTACAGCAGTGTGGTCCAGCTACTCACTCATACCATAATGTTTTATTTTATTATTGGAAATGTGGAGCTCGGAACACATTTGGCAGCAAAAATGGCAAAACTGACTTCTATGCATACCAGTTAATCAAACGCACCCATCAAAAGTGAACGGTCTTTGAGATTTATCAAAGGGTCAAGCTTTGGGCCAAATTGGAAGAACTTGCTAACTTGAAAGAGCTTGTCATGTAACTGCAAAACACCAGTGCCTACTACACAGAACACTGACCGCTCCACTTACCAAACTGTTACATTGCTCTACTCCGTATATAAAAAAAAAAAAGGTTAATAATATTTAACTGTTTCCAAAATATTATGGAAAAATTACATTATATTCGAAAAGCATAACATATTCTCAAATCTACTTAACCCATTCAGGGTCATGGGAAGCCTGTGCCAAACTTGGCAGCTTTGGGAATAAGGCAGGATCCAACCTTGGGTGAGGCACCAGCCTAGATATCTGCAGGGAGGACTGGGAAGCAAACCCAGGTCTCCTTACTGCGAGGCAGCAGCGCTACCACTGCGCCACTGTGCCGCCTCACAACGACATATTATTCTAAATTATTATTCTTTTTTTAATGAAGTTATGTCTTAACATCGAAATTAGAAATGAAGACCACTATGTGGATTATAACCTAGGATTAGTCCCCATTGATTTTAAAAATGATCCGTTTATTCAGAGAGAATGTGAAGTCGCACATGCCAGCTCTCCTGGTCGCACATTTTGGGTTTCTACTGGTTATGTCTATTCATTCATATTATTATTTTTTTTTTTTTACTTTTGTGCAGATGTACATTTTTGCTTTATGGGCATGTTTTGAACTTATAAATGGTAATGAATAGTATGGTGGCTCTGCCCAGTACTCCCTCTGTCGGCTCTGTCACCCGAGTCAAACTGCCATGTGTGCTTATCTTTAAACAAAGTCTATGCTGCACTTTCAAAACATATACAGTATGTGTAGTACATGGACAAGACAAAATCTGAAAGTCTGCTGTTTGTTTACACGGTCTAAGCAACAATCAAGACAAGATCCTGGACAATTTTAGTGATGTTATAAATACCTGCCAGACCAATGGTTTAGGTCTCAAAAACAGGACAAAAAAGGGCATCTGGTCACCCTATATCAATTCATCAGTTATTTTCTGAAAAGGATATTAATAGATGAACTCTGATTGTATTGTAAAAAAAAAAAAAAAAACAGTTATAAACAGATGTACTTGCTTCTGTGTGATGTTTTTTCCCACCTTGCAGATTCTTTTGTTTTAAGAATCCACTTAGGCTGTGCACACAATTCAAGTACCTATTAAAGGGGAAACCAGAAATGTGTTGCGGAGTGAAATGGAACCTTGTGCATAAATGGAAGAAAGCAGGTTGGAAACAGGATGGAATTTTGTCAGGAGTAGGATGAAACTATGGCAGGAGTGGAACGGAAAAGTCAGTACAGTGGAACCTCGGGTCACGAACGTCTCAGGCCACGTACAAATTGGGTTACAACCAAAATGTTCACCAAACTTTTGCATCTGTTCACAACCACACACTTGGGTGACGAACAAGCCAGTTTCCCTTCCAGTTCGTATGATTTCCGCACGTGTTCAGTCTCTCTCTGTGCATTGCCTGTGCAGCGAGTAAGCAAGACAGAGAGAGAGTGCAAGATGGCAGTAAGGCCGAGAGGGCAGTTAAAGAATGCACCAGGCTTGTTTTTAAAGAGACTGCTTCGAGCATTGTTTTAATCTTGTTGTATTTAATAAAGACTTTTTTATATTGGATTTTAACCTCCACTTCACTTCTGTTTTTATTGGATCATTTATTTATTGAAGGATTCTGAAAGCACTGCACTTTATTTAATTTGGACTTTGTTTTTGATTGTGGTTTTGTTGATTTTAATAACTTTTTGCTCCGCTGTAGTACCTAACTGTCATGCTCATCAGTAACATTACCAATGGTGACGGGTTTAAGGGCTCCTGGAAGCGAGATGGGAGCATACAGCAAACCCGCATCTTCACAGACTTTACCTCAAAACTGTAATCTCCTCTCCACCCAGTTCCTCCTCCCTTCCTTCATGCCAGAACTCGACTTATGCAAGGTTAGCTTTCTTGTTTGTTTATGGTTAGTTTTTGTATAAATTATGGATTTTTCAAATGTTCCTGTGCTTAAAACTCATTAAAAAAGTGTTTACAGAGAGCAGTTCGTAAGGCTATAGTGTGAACTCTTGCAATGTTAGATTTCTCTGTTCCAGATTTTCTCAGTGTAATTCAATGTTTATTCATTTAGTTTACTATTACACTGTGCATTCTATGGTATAATGAACTATTTTTGTGCTTAAAAATCTTTAAAAAAATATATATATTTACATACAGCTTGTATGGTCTGGAACGGATTCATTGTATTTACATACAATCCTATGGGGGAAATTACTTTGGGTCACGACCCGAGGTTCCACTGTACTGTGTATACCTCAACATCAGTCAATTTCAAGACCCAATAACACTCACAAAAGGCAGATTTTCAATTTGCAAATAACAAAAAAAAAGAAAAGCGCATATTTGAGAAACATCTACACAGACATGAGTCTAATGTTGAGACCCTGCATATACAGTACAACACCCTGGGTGCAGGATTTGAACCCAGTGCTAACAACCTGAACACTGTGCCATCCTATAGGGAAAGCAGGGACACAGAAATTTAATCTGCATAAGCCCTTCCAAAAGTTTCCAGACTTTTTAAAGAATGTTTTTTTGGAGACACATTACACCCCACAGTATAAACTTCAAAATGCCTTCAGAAAGCTCTTTTTCAGGTAAACATGAAGCCTGTTGTGTGCCACTTCTTTCACCTTTTAAAACGGATGACCTCTTACCACAGCCATTTGGGAGTGTGGTCCAAACAGATTAAAACTGGAAGGTCCCGAGGCTGAATTGTACAGTGCATTCAGAAAGTATTCAAACTCCTTTGCTTCTTCACATTTTGTTATGTTGCAGACTTATGCTAAAATGCTGAAAATAGTTGTCCACTGATGGCTTCATATCAGCCTGACAAAGCCAGAGAGAATCTTCAGAGAAGAATGGTGGAAAATCCCAAAATCCAAATGTAAAGCTTGTTGCTCAAACCCAAGAAGTCTCCTGGCCATAACTGCTGCCAAAGCTAAGTATTGTCATAGTCGTAAAATCCTGGTTTCGTTTTGTCACTCGCGGCTATTAAGTGTTGCTTAACCTCCTTAGTGTTATGTTTACCCTCAGAGCAAACAACATTAAATGTTATTATGTTTAACAGAAACGTGTAAATACTTAACCATCAACATAAATAGAGCAGGAAGGGTATGCCTAGTGTCCACTGCTGTACTGATGCAGGTTTAGTACTCATCTTCTGTATGTTATATTTTGAACAAGACACCAACATACAGCCCAATGTTGTAATTAGGAGAGTACAATTGTGCTTCTTTGCACACTTTTCTCATAATATTTCTTCTGTTGTTGGAGTAATTGAGGGCAGAATGTCAGTGCCTGATCCACACGATTAATGACACACTTCGCGTTATTGTAGGCTGCCACAGCACAAGTCTTAGTGACTTCCACATTTTCCTTGAAACAAACATTGACAGGTGCTGCAATATGAACAGTGCTGATGGGCTAACGATTTTCTTGTCCGTCCAATTGATCGCAATCATTTTCCCTTTTTTTTTTTTGCCATGAAGCTACTTGCACCAAGATGAACCTTCACGGGACTGAATTCAGCCGGCATATCATGGCAGTTCAGTTGTACAGTACCGTATGCATTGGTTTCATTATTTGTGTCAACATCTGATGACCAAGTCACACTGTCATCACTATCACCTTTATTCAGCTAATGGTTCCGCTTCAATTTGTTCTGAATCTGGCTTTACAAGTTTTCTTTTATACGCCATCGTATTTTTTTGTTGAACGCTCCAGCCCACTCATAAATATTAATGAGTTAACACTGAGTGACAGTATTCATAGATAAATTCATGATTTTATTTGCAGTGTGATGTTTTTTAATCTGTAAGATGGCAGCAGAATACCATTTGGGCTTAATGCTCAATATCTCAATTCTGTGTATATCAATACACAGAATTCTGAGTCTGACAAATGCTCAGGGTTAATGACAGGAAGGTTAATGAGAGAAAAAAAAAATCTGTGCATAAGTTTGCAACATAGCAAAGTGTGACAAAAGTGAAGAATATGAATACTTTCTAAAGGCACTCATTGTTTTGAAGGATGATCATGTTTTGCAGCCACAACACCCTCTGAAGATCTTCCTTCTCTGTTTAGCCCAAGTTGCCTGCCTCTTTATTCTTTAACATTTCACAGTGCACTGAGTTATCTGTATACTGAGCACATCGATGGTTGTGAATTTCAGCTGTTTAACCTTCTTCTGCCTGGAGAAGTTACAGAATACTTTACATTTCTTACATTGCTACCTATTGATGGACAATCGGCCATGTTTACAACTCTATGGCAGCATGCACACTGACAGCAAGGTCAACGGGTACAACATACTGAAACACTAGATTAAGTACTACAAAATGACAACATCTCTGAACTATGTCACAAATAATGTCTTGGAAACATTCAAACAAAATCTTGCCTAGTATGTTTTCATGTAAAGGGGTTTCCTCGTTGATTCAGTATCCTGGATTCAAATCTCATGCCTGACTTTGCATGTTCTCCTTGTGCCTGTGTGAATTTTCCTCCCACATCCACAAAAGACATCTGTTAAGCTAACTGGCAATTCAAAACTGGTGACTGTAAGCTTGAAATGGTACCCCATCGATGGCTGATTCCTGCATTGTTCCTTATGATATTGAAATAGAGTCCAGCTCCCTGCTTAAATATCTTGGAGAATACAGTATATGTATGTATGTATGTATAAAAACCAATCACCCTAGTTGCAAATATAGATATTTTACAGATGCATGATGACATCACCAGCCTTGACTTTGTAAAACTGGCAGTTATGTCAGTGACAGCAGAAATGTGCCAACTGTAGCACCTACAATGGATTCAGAGAGTATTCAGATCCTTTCACTTTCTACAGTCATTATGTTGCAGCCTTAAGCTAAAATCATTTAAATTCATTTTTTCCCCACATGAAACAATACTCTATACCTCAGAATAACAAAGCTTTTTGAAAATTTAGTATTTATTAAAAATAAAAATTAATATATATCACATTGACGCAAGTACTCAGAGCCATTACTTAGTATTTAATGGAGCATCACTGGCAGCAATTCCAGCATGGAGTCTTCTTAGTTTTGAAACAACAAATTTCGACCACCTGGCTGAAAGGAGATCATCAATGGGCAGCTATTTTCACAAGTGTATGATTGGGTTCATCCCTTGACTCTGGTAATGTCCTTGAGTCACGCAGCCAGAGTTGTCCGTAAGCCACTTCTGTGCCATCTTTGCTTTGTGCTTAGGGTAATTATTCAGTTGGATGGCGAATCTTTAACCCAGAGTGCCTGGAGCAGGTTTTCATTAAGGATATCTCTGTACTCAACCCAGCTTCATCTCCCAGTCCCTGCTGCTCAAAGACAACCCCACAACACATTGCCATTGGAATGGTATTGCATAGGTGAGGAGCAGTGCCTGATGTCCTTCAGATATGATGGGAATCCATACTGACCCCTACTCTCTCTTCTGTTTCTTTTTCCGGTTTCTTTGTGGTGGCAGCCTGTGCCACCTCCACCTACTCAAAGCATCATGATGCACCAACATTGATGGACTGAAAGCCAGAAGTCTACGTGACCATCATCATCAGGTCCTTCCATGAAAACCCTAAATACAAAGAGGATTTTTTGACTTATGTTAGGTAGATTGCCCAGAGGGGACTGGGCGGTCTCTTGGTCTGGAACCCCTACAGATTTTATTTTTTTCTCCAGCTTTGGAGTTTTTTTTTTGTTTTTCTGTCCACCCTGGCCATCGGACCTTACTTATTCTATGTTAATTAATGTTGACTTATGTTTATTTTTTATTGTGTCTTCTATTTTTCTATTCATTTTGTAAAGCACTTTGAGCTACATTTTTTGTGTGAATATATGCTATATAAATAAATGTTGATTGATTGATTGATTGCTTTTATCAGACCAAAGAATCTTGTTTCTCACAGTCCGAGAGTCCTTTAAGTGCCTTTTTCATGCTCCAAGTGAGTTTCCATGTGTCTTTTACTGAGGAGAGGCCTCCATCTGGCCATTCTATCATAAAGCCCAAATTGGAGGAGTGTTGCAGTAGAGGTTGTCCTTCTGGAAGATTCTTCCATCTTTACACAGGTTCTCTTGAGCTCAGCTTGATTGACAATCAGGTTTTTTGTCACCTCTCATACCAAGGCTCTTCTTTCCCAATTGCCAAGTGGTTGGTAATGGTTGCTCCAGTTTTCACACATTTAAGAATTATGAAATCAGTTGTGTTCTTGGGACCCTTCAAAGCTGTAAGACTTTCTGCAGCCTTCCCCAGATCTGTGTGTCTGGACACATTCCTATCTCTAGGTTATGCAGGTAATGCCAGTGTGGGACCTTCTATGTCCAGGTGTGTGCCTTTCCTAATCGTGTCCAATCACTGGAACTGAGCACAGGTGGTCTCCAAACAAAGAGTAGAAACATCTCAATGATGACCAATAGAATGGGATGCATCTCAGCCAGATTTCAAGTGTTATAGCATAGGGCCTAAACATTCAATGTTATATATATATTTTTTTATTTTGAATAAATTTGCAAACATTTCTAAAAAAAATAAATCACCTTATCATTCTAGTGTTGCTTAATGTGGAAGAAAATATGACTTTAAATGATTTTAGCACAAGGCTGCAACTTAACAATGTGAAAATAGTGGTCTGAATACCTTTTGATACCACTGTATTATTCATTATATGAGTTCCTGGTGGCAGGACACTTGCGCTCTGGTTTTGATTTGTATCATCAACCCAACAAAATACCACTAAAATATTTCCATAATATAGAGACATTGTGAAAAGCAAAAAGACATACAAATGTTTTTATATTTTATATTTCTGAGGCCAGGTTAAATTTAATTCTAATGGCACTTTATGAATTAAATGTTATTAAAAAATAAAATTTGAAGAATCCAGACATTGTCGTATGCTGCCAAGATTGGTGTTTCCACCTTAAGAGTTGAAAAAAAAACTTCAGTTCTAGTTAGCTTCACTTAATATAAAATGACTAACAAAATGGAAAAATAAGGATTTCCCAGCTTTTAGGGTGTGGGGGTATTGGATATTATGAAAAATACGCACCTGTTATTTTCAACAAAAGAAGTATTGAACCAGAAATAGAATGGACAGTCTTCATACCCTTTTGGAAGCCCCTATTTCAAAACAAAACAAAAAAAATACTGATATTGTTTTGATAATTAAGGTTGTGATTTTATGTGTTTTTATTATCTTGTTTCTGTTGCATTTGAAGCTCAAATACAATCCCCTAATCTCCAGAAAGCAAAATCCACTGGAATGTTTTGCTCAAAATCAAAAGTCTTCTAGTATTTTACAGTGCTGTTTTAGTTTTGGTAAATATAATTTATGCAGGAAAATAAATAAACATCTAAAGTTATTAATAAAATAACACAATAGTAGCATTTGCAGATTTGTTTCAATGCCATTTTAAACAAAAGATTAATCATATTATGTCTTCACTTTTATTTCATACACAGCATGTCATGAGTATAATAGTGTAGAATTAATGACTGAAGCAGGCTTTGAGTAAAGTAAAATAAAATAACCATCCTGTTGTTTGATAATTTAAAAATACAGATTCTTAGGTTAATAAAAAATAATCAGCTATATGTGGTGTAACAAGCAGTCTAGTACATTTTGGTTATTGCATATTTTTATGTTTTTCAGATGTTATGGTTAGCTCCATTGAGAACTATAAATGCATTAAAGCCTATTAGGTGTGTCATTCCAGAAATAGCCCAACAGTTGGACCAGATACACGGGGTGACCAGTCCTACACAGGGAGGTCACAGGGGAGGCGAGAGGATTGTCTTTACTGGTCACATTGCTACAGGGAAGTACAGGACCATGAGCTAGAGAGATGGCTGTTCACTATCATCCAATGAAGTACACAAAACTCTGCCTGAGAGGCTAGCTTAAGCACTCTGGAGGGAAGGAATACAAATCTCAGGAGGATCCATCCACAGTCTTTGGTAAGATTCTTTCATTCTAAAAGACAATTCTGCTAAATCGGGCAGTCCTCTCACTTTCCTGGATTGGACTGGCTCCCCTATTTATCTGTGAAGAATACACATAAGCATATGATTGGTTTTAAAACCACATTATACAGTGCTGAGTCTTGGTTTGCACGGAATATCTTTATATATTAAAAATAATCAACATATTTGAACACAAGTGTTATTTTTTGTCTCTGAAGATACTTTGCTTCTCAGTACACTTTAAAAGAAGTGTGCTCAAACTATCATCTTTGCCAGATACTAATGGGATAATTGCAAAGCTTCAAAATGCAAACCAATACCTTTGTCATCTTTTACAAATTTAGATAGAAATATTAAAGGCTATTAAACTCTGTCTTAAAATCAAATTGGTAACAAGCAAAGATATTATTAACAACAAGTTCATATAGTGTGATAAGAGTGATGAGAAAGACTTAAACTCCCCAAACAATTACAACATTATTCTGGAAGGGGAATTTCCTTATTCACATATTGCAGTACATATCAGTGTAATAGAAGCAAATTGAGTAAACATTGTTAGAGCAGAGTCTGTCTCACCATCAAATGATTTGCTGCCACATACAAGTACAGTTGTTGATTGAAAGTAATACAAGGATAGAAGTAAATCAAAGAAAAGAAAATACATACTGCACTGGACTCAAACACAACTTTGACATCTCCAGAAAGCACAGGGCTCTCCTGTAAGGTAATTACGGCCACATTACCTCCAGCATCAAAAAACAGCTGTAAAAACAGAACATTAACATGTTAATAAAAATCACCATTGCAAACTCCAAAAGTGTCAAATTTTCCATTGTTATATATAGGTCACAATTATAACAACACACTCCCTACAACCATTTTGTAGAAAAGCAGACTCAATAACAATAAAATGCGTCATTGTTTTTTCAATGCTCGTTTACCTTCTATAGAAATGTATATTTTTAGTATAGAAGACACTGAGCCAGGTGAATTGCATACATTTGTATTTGGGGGGCTGTATCACCTTGGAATAATTCTTCCAAATAACAAAACAATACGGGGAATAGTTAAACTTTTGGGACCTGAAAGATTCAACATTGTTCTGAAGCCAAACATTTAAACACAGAACAAAAAATTACAGTGACATGATTTTATACGATATTTATTGTATGTGCTAGTAGTATTTCATTAAAACATTTATAAAAGATTTCCCCACTTCCAAAAGAAAGCTTGTATTTTATTTTTTAAATATTGTATTCATCAAACCAACTGCCAGCGCTGCTAGATTGTAAGGTAATAAGAGCTGAAATTCAATAATAAAAAGGATTACTCTGCCTATTATACTACCCAGCATGTACTTATGATATTGTACAATTCCCACTACACAGATAACAGCCGGTTAGCCTTAATCATCAGAACTGCAGGTTTGTCTGTTTAAGCCAGCAATGCTATATTCAGTTTTACTTTATTCTTTCGTCAACTGGCTATATCTAAATTACAGTATTAACAGACTTCCAGTATATTGTCAAGATTTGTTTATGTCAATCACTATGACTGCTATGTTTTACTACGTGTTTACAGCATATACTGTATGTGACTGTGATATGGCTAAATAATTTATTGTTAGCACTTCATTGTTGTATACAGCATGTCCAATTACTCAAACCTTGTGCTCAGGGAAGAGAGCTGTACAAAAAAAACTATAATAATGTGAGTATATAGTGTTGTTTTCTCTCTTTTATATTTTCAGTCCATTGACCTCCTCATGCTCCCAATGAATGCCCGATCTACTGTACATCTATATACTTAATGAACACAAGAGGGTGCTCTTTTAGAAAGAAATCAAGGTGGCTATACAAAAATAAATGGTTTATACCAAATGGATAACTTAATACAAGGGAGTAAATAAAGTACAAAATCAAATAAATACAACAAAGAAATCTGATGCATCTCAGAGGCTAACTATACAGGATTACCCCACATTATGAACAACTGTTTTATGAAAATTTGGGTAGGTAAAGAAAATCTTACAATCCTTTTTTCATCTTACAAACCACAATGAAGCTGACATTTAATGGTTTTAAAGACAACGGATTGTTCGAGCTGCGGGTTAACAACGACCGCCACCAGTACTGTTAGTCAACAGGGTGCTGGTGGAAATTGGGCTACTGTTTGCCAAAGAAGAAAAAGAAGGAGAAGAAGGCGGGGAAGACGTGTCCGGAGGCAGGAGGAGAAGAGGAACATAAAGAGAGTGGAACTGAGAGTAGGAACTTTGAATGTTGGCAGTATGACTGGTAAGGGGAAAGAGTTAGCAGATATGATGGAGAGAAGGAGGGTTGATATATTGTGCGTGCAAGAGACTAAATGGAAGGGGAGAAAGGCCAGGTGGATTGGAGGTGGATTCAAATTGTTCTATCATGGTGTGGATAGGAGGAGAAATGGAGTAGGGGTTATTCTGAAGGAACAGTATGTCAAGAGTGTTTTGGAGGTGAAAAGAGTGTCATGCAGAGTAATGAATATGAAGCTGGAAATTGGAGATGTGATGATGAATGTTGTTAGTGCATATGCACCTCAAGTTGGGTGTGCAATGAATGAGAAAGAAGATTTTTGGAGTGAGTTGGATGAAGCGATGAACAGTGTACCCAAGGAACAGAAAGTGGTGATTGGAGCAGATTTCAATGGGCATGCTGGTGAAGGGAACAGAGAAGATGAGGAGATGATGGGTAGGTATGGTGTCAAGGAGAGGAATGAAGAAGGTAGGATAGTGGATTTTGCCAAAAGGATGGATATGGCTGTGGTGAATACATATTTTAAGAAGAGGGAGGAACATAAGGTTACGTACGAGAGTGAAGGAAGAATCACATAGGTAGATTACATCCTATGCAGAAGAGTCAATCTGAAGGAGATTGAAGACTGCAAAGTGGTGGCAGGGGAAAGTGTAGTTAAGCAATAGTGGCACTGACCAGAAAATAGGAGACAGAGCTGGAGGTAGCAGAGTTAAAGATGCTAAGATTTGCATTGGGTGTCACAAGGATGGATAGGATTAGAAATGAGGGCGTTAGATGGTCAGCTCAAGTTGGACGGTTGGGAGACAAAGTCAGAGAGGCGAGATTGCGTTGGTTTGGACATGTGCAGAGGAGAGATGCTGGGTATATTGGGAGAAGGATGGTAAGGATAGAGCTGCCAGGCAAGAGAAAAAGAAGAAGGCCTAAGCGAAGGTTTATGGATGTGGTGAGAGAGGACATGCAGGTGATGGGTGTCACAGATCAAGATACAGAGGACAGAATGATATGGAAGAAGATGATCCGCTGTGGCGACCCCTAATGGGAGCAGCCAAAAGAAGAAGCAGAAAGACAAAGTCTTTTGAAGCCTTCACTTGGTGGTGGTAGCACGCCATTATCTTTGCATATACACATCACTGTAGCCTGCAGAACAGAGTGGGGCTTCATTTTTGGGACATGGATGGACGTTTGAGGCCGGCCTGGAGGTTTGTGATGCACAAATACAGCAGTAGTCATTCTCATAACTGATGCTGTGTTCACATGCTGTGGTTTAGTGAATTTCAGATGTGTTACTCAGATGTCTTCTTCAATTATTTTAACCACAAAACAATCACAGAAGAGTTGATACGCTTGAGAAAGACCAAAAGGCCATTTTCTTGTAAGTTTTCAACTTGCAGTGATAATGTGTAAATAGTCTTATTGGACAGCATTTAGCAAAGGGGAATGTCATATTGAGTTTTTTCATGGCTAATATTAAACTAATTCTGCTAAATTTTCATGTATTTTAGTAATATTTAAGAAAAAACGGTAGTCGGTTTTTGCAACCAGGCAATGTTCTACCTCATCTTTCATCACTTTTATATTATTTACCTTATTTCCCACATTTTGTTTGTTTTATGAAAATTCAACTTACAAAAGGGTTTTCAAGAATAGATTTACTTCATAAAGTGGGAGAAACTGGTAAAGGTATCACTAACTATGTAGTTAATTGGTTAATCCGTTCACTTGTCCATCTGCAGTGTTCCCAAAAAACACACCCCTTTTCATCTCCAGTCTCATATACTGTATCTCTCCCAACTCTAAACTTACCCCCTTCCCCGCTTTCATTTACCAAACCTAAGGACATTGTATTTAGAACAGTCTATTGCCCTATTAATTCTGTGCTCCCAAGTATTTAGATGTTATAGAATACCCAAGAGGAAGATGGCAGCCAGTTAAGCTCTGGTCTTCAGAATTGTGACTTTTCATATGATTATAATTGACTGGAGGCCCCTCAGGGATTCGTTTTCTCTAGTAACGATGTTACCTGGAGTGTTTGTCTTCCTTTACTCCATCAACAGCTGGTTGTGTCTCAGAAATAATGTTTGCTGACTTTATATTATCTTAAATTGTTTACATTAATCAATAAAATGTGTTCAGTTCCATCAGCGCATCTAACAACCTTTGTGCATATGTTTATGTATATAATGCTGTGTGATGTAGCAATTTACTGTTAAACCGTTTTATCTGTAAATAGATGCAAGAACTCTGAGTCTGTACTCATTGAACTGTAATAAATAAATTAATTGAATTGAGTATCTTTTTCAAATCAAGATATATCTTCTCCAGAATATACTGTACATATATCTATTTAGGAAATCCCAGACCATGTGAATTGTATAATCCCTCTAAAGTATGTTTCATCTGCATAATAATTACTTCCTAGTGGACCACAGTCAGTACAGCTTTATTGGAAGCCATCAAGGAAGAATCAATCTAATTGACTTATAAAGTTTTCAAAACACCTTCTAGTGCTGCTCTATTTGGATTGATCCTTAAAGGGTGGCACAGAGGCAATTGATTAAATCTCCATTTCAGACCTCTGTTTCAGACACCTTATGTGTGCGTTTTTTCTCCCACACCAACTAAATAGCCCTGATGCATAACAATGTGGGTGTATGTCTAGTGATTGGCTGTTATCTCCATTCAGGGCTGGCTCCAGCCTTGCACTAATTCTGCTAGGACAGGCACTGGTTCTTTACAACCTGAAGTGGATTTGCTGTTTAGAAAATGGATGAATGATGAACAAACTGAAAACATAAGAATTTTGTGGCTATACATAACAAAAACATATTGTATTGAATCATACAAAATATCACTACTTCATGTGATATTACAAATCTTTATTTTTACTACTGTATTGTCATTTTCCACTGGGATAGTTCATAAATATTAATGTATAATTATCAAAACATTTCACTAAAGTCATACCTTACAGTTCTCCTGCGTAGCACAAATACATGTGAACATAACTTGTTTTTTCACAATTATCTTTAGTCTGAGATCACTGCCATTGCTTCTTCCAACACCTTTAAAAAATAAATTTTAAACAGCTTAGAGGACTGTAGATAGTGATTTTAAAAACAAAAAATAAAGCTACATGTTGCTGCAAAAAAAATAAAATAAGATGACGCCAACCAGTTTACTATGAACAAAATGATGCAGTCTCCAGATTCAGTAAAATAAAACAAAGCTTTTGAAGGGCACAATGCTAAAATTTTAAAATTATAAGCACAACGCAAATGTGCATATACTCACCAAAAATAGAATATACCCTAAAGCTCTTTATTTTCATATTCTTCTGTGGAGGCAACTGTCTGTTGTACTTTGTTTTCATTATTTCATAATATGCAACATACCTGCTCTGAAAGAAAAATACAAGAATATTTTGAGTTTTTTGTCGGAAAATATTTCTTATTTACCAATACAGAAAATATTCCACGTTACATGCATGTTTAAAAGGAAGAAAAATATTCATCCAGCCATTCACCCCTTTCTTAAACCCAATTTTTTAACCTGCTGAATCCAGTTGAGTGTCATGGCGAGCCAGAGTCTGTCCTGGCATCTCTAGGGACACTCATACTCACTCTCGTTGGATTACTTTACTGTTAACAGTTAACATAACCTATGCATATTTTGATGTGGTAGAAAAAACAGATACCCACAGAAAACTCATGTAAGTAGTGCTCAGGCTAGGAACTGAACTCATTAGAATAGAAATTCAATAGGAATTATTTATAAACAAATTACAAATAATTTACAAACTAACACTGCTACTAATTGACCCTACTTGCAGTTAGTGACATGAAACTCTTTAACTAAACAATTAATGTTCAGGTCTCTAGGAGACTAGGAGGCATTGCAGTGCAGTGCTTAATGTTTCTGCCTCATTGATCCAGTGTTCGATATCATTACAACATTTATAAAAGATTTATAAATGATTAGAATCCCGCACACTATGTCTGTGTGGATTTTCCACTGGATACTCCACTTTTCCTCCCATTTACCCAAAGGCTTGTAAGTTTATAATTTGAATTTGGTAAATGCTACATATTTCTTTTGTAGCACTAACCACTACAAGTGAAGGCTCAGTTTTTGCATTACAGTACCTGTGAGGGAGTTTCAACTCCTTGGAATTTGGAACTCACGCTTGTATCTGTTCTTCTCTCTCCAAAATAGTCCAAGCTTTCCTGTAACAAATAAAAAAACTTCTGGAGAGCAGTCCAAGTGCCTTTTAAACCATAACCTGACAGAAAGACATCCTTTAAATCTTGTATTATTTTTTTTCCTCTGTATTTTTCTTTTGCTTTCACTGGATAGATTTTGAAGTAAATTACATTATTATTAATTGTTTGATTAGAGTAGTATACCATTGTAATGTTC
The DNA here is from genome assembly GCF_016835505.1 of Polypterus senegalus. Lineage (NCBI taxonomy): Eukaryota > Metazoa > Chordata > Cladistia > Polypteriformes > Polypteridae > Polypterus > Polypterus senegalus. Next base: position 300,519,365 of record NC_053155.1, read on the forward strand.
TACTTTTCGGTAAAAAAAAGAAAAGAAAAAAAGAGATCCTTTTATACAGCCTTATTAAAATAGTTCTAGTGAAAAAGAACTCAAAATTCACAAAACCATAGAAAACTATACCCATTAAAGCCTTCATTCACGTAAAGTGGACACAAAGGCCATTAGTTGGATAGCTTTCCTGTTTGTCCAGAAACACAATACTCTCTCTCCTGTACTGATTACATTTTGAAATGTTAAAAATATTGAAATAATAGCAGAAATACAATAATGATTTGTTATTTCAATGTGATGAACCTCTAAGGTTGCACACTAGCAAATTGCTTCTTATTTCCTATCTTATAGACCACTTTCTTCAGAAAATTGCAAAGGATGATAATTTTGGGACACCTAACACCATAGGCCTGTATAGTCTGAGAAAAGGTTTCAGGACCTATGTGATGCCAAGTGAGATACGGCAGAATCAGGAAACTTTCCGCTGCTCCCATACTGTATTGGGGTCACCAAAGTGACTCATCTGTCTCCATCTCTCCCTGTCTTTTACATCATTTTCTGTTACATCGACTGCCTTAATGTCCTCCCTCACCACATCCATAAACCTGCTCTTTGACATTCGTCCTTTCCTTTTGCCTGGTGGTTCCATCCTCAACACTCTTTTTCTGAGGTACCACTCATCTCTCCTCTGCATGTGCCCAAACCATCTCAATCTAGCCTCTCTCACTTGGCCACCAAACTGTCATACGTGTGTTGTCCCTCTAATATACTCATTCCTACTGCTGTCTACCCTCATTACTCCAAGCAAAAATCATAGCATCTTCAACACTTCCTCTTCTAGCTCTGCCTCCTGTCTTTTCGTCAGTGTCAGAGTCTCCAAACCACATAACATAGTTGGTCTCATTTCCATTTTATAGACCTTCCCTTTCACTCTTGCGGGTACTCTTCTATCACAAATCACTCCTAACACCCAGCCAACCCTGCATGCACACCTTCACCACGCTGCCACACTTTCCTTTGCTTTGGACTGTTGAACCCAAGTATTTAAATTCGTCTGCCTCTGCTCTTTGCAGTCTCACTCTTCTTCCAACTTCCATTTCATTTACATCTCATTCCATCTCATTTTACATTTTGCTAGAGTGTCCTTTTTCTGTGGATGGATTCTTCTTTGCTAGCTTGCCTTCTCTAGTAACATTTTGTGCTTTGTTTGGTTAAGATGAACTACTGTAACCAAGAGTAACAGTTCACATAAGGAATAAATAAAAAGAAAGGACATAAACAATAGTTTAAACATTCTTATTGTTCTTACATTCTAAACTTTCTTACCTTCTTATTGTCTTTAAATACTTTTTTCATAAAGCTACAAAGAAATATAATAAAGCTAAAACGAAATATAATTATCAGACTCCCCAAAAGTTGTGCTTGATGGAATTAACAATTTGGTTTCAGATTATTGGGAAAAAGCTTGTAGTTTTCATATCTCACCTTTGCACTTTCAAACTGGTCATTGTCAATAAGCCAAATGCAGACCATTGTTCCTGTTCTTCCTGCAAATAAAAACGTTCAGTATTACTTTAATGTGGATAATGAATGAAACTGTGTTCTGTTTTATTTTTGGAAAGAACTATGAGGAAAAATCCACAATGTATGTACAGTAATTTGTTCAGATTCCTTCTGGAAGTACAGTATTTCCAATCAATGCTTTTACTTTTTTCTTTCTTAAGTGAATATAATATCACAGTTAACAGTTCACTCCAGTTGAGCAAAGCTGGCATATTAGTGAAATAGTGGAGGTTGAATAAGGTCGCTGGGCAAGCATTAATTGTTAAAATAATTTTCCTCACTCTCTTGTATATTTAGTCTAAATTCCATTCTCCAAACAAAGCGTATGTATGAATAATAAGGCTTCCAGTATCTCTGAAACTGATAAAGATTGCTCAGCAATTGGATATACAGAGAATATTATAGGAGAGCCAATGGGAATATCTGGGTTACATCCATCACATCATAATGTATGTTTAAGCCTGTGATGTTTTATCTGGGCACAATTTTTTGAACTGCAGCTAAATGTTAACTGGCAGGAGTTGATTACAAAAATACATATCACTAAACCTAAACATAAAAATGACCACAATGTCGAAAGGTGAACCACTGTCAAGTCAAAACTCAAAAAATGTGCTGTCACTAGAACTAGATACATTAGTCTTAGTGGAGTCGAGGGAAGAATTGCTATGAGTCGAAAACCAAATGACCTTCACTACTATGAGTACACGTGCTGAAATTAATCAAGGCAGAACCAAAGGGTAAATCTCACAATCGTACAATAACCTGAAGGTGTGCTGTTACAAAAATCTAGACTAGAAACCACTCACAGGCTACATGCCACAAAAATCCAGACACAAGACTGTTACAGAAGCCGAAATTACAACACAAATAAAGAGTAACATATTTAAACAATATGAAAATTTGAAATTTATCAACATTAGAATACAATGAAAGTAAGGCTCATACCAAGGATTTGTTTGGTAAAACACCAGTTTCACTGCTCCATAAACCATGCATAGAGGAGCAGGAAAAAATCTGAAATGTATGATGCTTTTAAATACTTATTAAGCATAAAAGGAGAAGGCTATAATGCTATCCAAAAGATTTCTATAAAAAGCTGTTAAATTAGCTCTGTCAATACTAGCTATATTAACAGAAGAAAACATACTACTAAAAACACTGTAGCAAGTGTCAATTACTATTTTTCAAAAAAGAATAACAACTGTATGCTTTGCTCTATGCACCTGCCATTACTAATTATTGCCATTTAACTAGCAATGTGGTGATTTATCACTCCCTCAAAATATGGTGTCAATGCAGCAGACATTTCAAACCTAGATTTTGGTGTCAGTTTTTCCAATGTATGACAATACCTTATTCTGGCCATGCCTAATATATGACGTATTTAATTGATGGAAGTCACATGGCATTCAAAGATCTCTATATTTACAATATGTTTAATTTGAACAATTATTCCAAAAAAACAATCTTCCAGTAACACATTTTTATGACATTCAAGTTACAATCTTTGTTAAAGGAAACCTGTCCAACTTGCCTCAATATCTATGTTGATGCTATACTATACAGAAATAATGTAGATATAGGGCAGATATATCCTGTAGTTATATTCTGTAGATATAAAATAAAGGAATGTTTTATTAGCATCTCAGATAATGAATGAAATTCAGCCATTGACATACTCCATCAATTTGTGTATGTATGGTGTAATTCACCTAAAGGTTGTAGATCACTTAAGATTATCCAAAATATTTCCAGGGAATTAGAATATCTTGTACTGATATCATAGTGGAAAAATGTCAGACAGCCTTCACAATCTCCCCAGTTCTCTAACAACATTATTCAGAGTAACACAAATTCAACCACACTCATCAAAATTCCAAGAACATATTTTACATTACATTGTTCATTACTCAGTGGGTGATTTGTTCAGCAGAGAAAATCATTGGCTGTTGTCTCCCAGCATTAAAAGATCTGTTCATCTCCAAAGCAAAAAAGACAGCAGGAAAAATAGCAGCTGACTCCACCCACCCCAGCAGCCATCTGTACATTAAATTGCCATCGCAGAGGAGGTACCAGTCTATCGCGATCCGAACTACTTGGCATCTACGCCGCTTCTTTCCTCAAAGTATTCAAACCCTAAATAAATTTGCATATACCTACTCCTAACTGTTTTTACAACATATAACTGGTAACTGTGCTGTTTGTCTATTCGTACTATATGATATTTGATATCTATATTATTTTGTATAGTTTTTCTATTTATTTGAAGGTACTATTTAAGTTTGTAAATGTTTTTGTTCAAGAAACTTGTATTTGTATAGTTGTTTGCACAGTGTCAGATTAATGGTGGGTAGAAATTCTGTTGTCTCAAGTTGCTATTTTCTTGTATTCCATGTTTTTGCACCTAACCAAGTCAATGCTGTTATGTTTCACATGCTAGCAATAAAGTGATTCTGATTCTTTTTTTGCACATAATCCTAATCCATGCTCCATAACATACATAAAGGTAAAAAGAAATATTAATGTACTCCTACATGATACAGTCTAAAACTTTGACATGAACCTTTTAGTAATATTCTACATTAAAGGCCACTGTTAACCCTTTTGATTTGTATGAAGGATTACTATACAGTATATTAGGCTCTCAGATCATATAATTCTCCTAACTGGGTTGTGTGTGGGTTGAGTTAGGAAACAAATGTATGGGATGTACAGAAATATTTTGACTGAATGTGCCCTAGATTTGTTTGTGTCTAAAGTATGGTAATGTAATTTCCAAAAAATATATAAAATATGAAAACATTAGCATGTACTAAACCAAAGAATGCAGTAAAATTTGCGTTTTGGAAGATTTTATGACTGTGAATAACATACATTTGAGAAGGCATATTTAAAAAGACAAAGTACAAATGTGTTGTACAAAACTTATAAAGTGTGACTATAGAACTTTTACATGTAAATATTTGTTAAAAATAGAAACAAATTAAAAAAGGTGAATTCACTATAGTACATAAAAATGAATTAAGTCTTACCTTTTCCCCCTTTGCAATGGATGGCTATGATATTTTGAGGATCTGCAGCCATCCATTCTCTAATGTTTGCTGTGAATTTCAGCATATCTCTGCAAATAGAAATTCATTTCAACACATACACAGCTGCATTTATGTTAATCATTAACATCACAAATGTGCAGTTTAATCATCACTAGTAGATAAACAAAAAAGCAAAGCCTGTGAAACACATTCTTATCATACATCATCCTACATGAACAAAGTACTACAAACTTGTACAATGTTAAAAGTGAGATTTTTAGAGACATCCTGCCAGAGCTAAAACAAAGTAACAGCCTAGACAGGTCAGTGGGGCATAGTAGATAAGATTTATGGCTGAAGTCCCAGCTTCTTTTATTTCTTTGTGTATTATACTGTATATCTTCATTTGTTTGGGAATATTATCCAGCATAGAAAAGTACTCCGTAAAGAAATTTTATCTTGCACTGATTTTTAAACTAACATACATTTTAAAATGTACAACCAAATTATAGTACTAAGGTGTTGTACCTTGTTAGCCATTATGAATGTAGTGAGAAGGCAAGTCAAGATGTACCTGAAGAAGGGGCCTGGGTTGCCTCAAAAGCTTGGATATTGTAATCTTTTTGGTTAGCCAATAAAAGGTGTCCTTTTGCTTGACTTCTCACTACTAACCAAATTATAGAAAATGTAGCTGTAATATACAGTATGGACAGTACACTTAGACTGCCAATAACTGATGAATTACATAAGCAGTAGGAGAGATTATGAAGGCCAGTCATTAGGAAATCAAAGAGGGTTCAAGCACTCCATGTGCAGTGCTAAACTGCAAAATTCAGGGACATATTGCTCAAAGAGACAAACCTGAGGACACTTTAAAAAATATACCTGGTACTAAACTTGTGGAGTTGATACATGTCCATGTTTGATATTAAGTCAGTGTTCAGACTAAGCATACATGGATAGCCTTTCTTTTTTCCAAGAAAACCACCACAGAATGTATGAAGAAATGCAAGAATTTGTCTCTGACAAATAAACACATCATCTAAAGCCCAAAGTAATAGGAAAGAGAAAAGACTTCTGCAGCGCATAAACATCATGTTACTTAATCACTTGTTCAGACTACAGCTGCTTGCCACAGTTCTCCAGACCTTAAAAATACTCTTAAGAAATCTGGGACACATCCCACAAAGAAAGTGAGTAATTCTAGGAGAACTTGTCAATGATGGCCACATGACTTAAGCTTGCAAAGTCGATGTGGGATGGGTGCACTTTCAGCATCTTCTACAAGGAAATAATTGCAGATGCCAAATCTGTACTAATGTCCAAAAACTGAATAAGTATGTAGTGTTTTGAGAGGCTGAAAACCGAACTGAGCAGTCACTTGATCTAATTCTACTTACATACCCACCCACACTCACATTCACCCATGGAAAACACAGAATTTTAAATTAACCCCACATATACATATTTGAGGATGTTGGAGAAACACCCACACAGACATGTGTAGAATGTACAACCTCCATGCTAGGAACTACTGGATATGGAGTTCAAATCCAGAATTTGGACTACATGAGGAGTTACTATTAACTACTACACACTGTGCCACTCCATATTTAGAGACATTAATTCTAACTTCATCAAAAGCAAAAATCCCATGTGCTTTCAATGGGTCTCTTGAAAGGAAAAGAGATATGTTAGCTGTCTTCAACTTATTATACAGTATAATAATCAGAGGTTTGTGGACAACAGAAATACAGTTTAAGTGTGGAATTAGGTTTTAAGTGAATGTCATATCCCACAGACGGGTAATAAGCCCTTTTTTGTTTGTTTTTTTTGTTTTTTTACAATTTTATCTTCTATAGCTGCCTTTTTTATTTTGTTTGTTAATGCTCTGTTATCATTTCTAGGGATCCAAGATGGCTAGCATGTTGTGACATCACTGGGCAGTGTCAAGATATGTTATGAGCATGAGCACAGGTCTTAGCAGCCTTTTTAACATATTATATAAAGACTTGAAACACAGTCGTATAGACTCCCCTTTCGCTCTTTTTTTGAAATTTCCTCAACTGTCTTGTAATCTACTAAATTTCTTAAAGAACATTTTTCCAATGGTACATCATCTTTTTTGGATTTTTTAGCATATTGATTTTTCGTGTTTTTATTTGCTTGTTTAAGGCAGTTTCTTCTCTATTTTTTACAGCAGTGTGGTGTTCAGTAGGCAGAGGAGGATACTGACTGCATAACTCAAAATGCTCTGTTTTACTGCTTATGGTTAAGCTAATTTGTGTGTTCATATATGTAAATGATGCATTACAACTACAGTACAAGTGTTCTGAACTTGCACAATCAGTGAAAAGCGTCATTCAGAAAAAAAAAAAGCTAAACTGACCTGAAGTGTACAGGTGAAGTAAGCTCCTTCAGGCTTTACATAGTACTGCTATTTACCTTTTTTCCTGACAAGTGATGGGGCCTGTGAGGGATTCTTTTTACCACAAGTTGTTTTCTGCATTTTTCCTTCCTGTCACTGCTAAAAGTTTAATGACTTAAGAGCATGTCTTGTACAAAAATATTCTTAAAAAACATTTTTACTGCTCACCCAGCAGACCCCTGTGACCCTGTAGTTAGGATATAGCGGGTTGGATAATGGATGGGTGGATGGATAAAAAACATGTAACCTTTAGACAGAAGTGTTATGGTTAAAGAGGGATCAGAGGTGGGGTTATGATGTCCTTCAGTGGAGTTTCACTGGACATATAGTACTTCAAGGAGAGCAGACAATAAAGCCAAATTACAAAACTATCAAGACAAATTACCAGCATATCACCCAGACAGTAGTTAATGTAAAGGATGCCTGTTCTCCGTGGAATTTTTCTCCAAGGACACCTCCACAAGAAAGAGTGGTAATTAACATGTTAATTTTCCAGAATAACCTCTAGAACAGCCAATCAAAACAAAGGAAAGCTGATAGTTACATTGGAGAGTAGTGACATAATGCACATTGGTCAGGCGTGTAAATTTTATTTTCATGTATTCCATACATGTGACAATAAAAACCTAAACTTGTATAGAATGTTTAGCATTCAAACACACATAATAGTTTACTTTGTACTTACTCAAGTGCAGGAACATTGTGATCATCAATGAAGAACCTTTCCACTCTGTAATGAAAATACTTGGGATCATATCCTTTCTCACCTGTTTTAAAATAAAACATTTTGTTAATAGGTAAAGCCACATTTAATTTAACAGCAGTCGATAACAATGTCATTTTGAGCAGTTTAGTCACTCTGAGGGGCAGTCATAGAGAACACATTAGGTAGTATTTGTCTTGAAATACAGTAAAACCTCAAATTTGTAACGATAAATAAAACCACATACAGTTGGATACAGTGTTGGGAGGCCCAAGCAACTGTAGAATCGTAGGTACGAAAATGTGGCACAGAGACAGGGAAGGGAACAAGAAAGCTACAAGAAGTAAAAGGGAATAATTCACTGCCAGGGATTAAACATTGTCTTGTCAGGGCATTAGTGGGAAGGCTGCAAAATATGGCTTGTAAGTATATAGATTTCTCCAGAGCAAAGGACAGAGATATTTAGTATATAGAGAGTGACATGTGGCCCAGGGTATCAGCAAGTGATATTACTACAGGATGCTAGACGGCAGGTGACTCAGCCAGTATTTGTTTGCTCAACTCTTTGCTTACACAGAAAAAGCCGGTTGATCACGTTTTAAAGAACTTTCACATTCTTACCTTAGACAGTAGGTCCCACTGCACACCTCATCTCAGTGTTTCCATCTACAGGAAAACACTGCACGTGCACAATCTGTCCAACTCTAACCAGTGTACTGTCCATATATGTATGAACTGGTGTGGGAATAAGGTAACTTGTGTGCTTGCCTTGAGACATTTCACTTAAGTCACTTATCTTTGTATTTGTTCTAACCCTGGGATAGTGGAAATGTCTTATGTGCCTTAACAGCTCCCCACAACTGTGATCATATACATTATTAAACAAAAAATATATGTCTCTTTAAATGTACTTATGCAGGCAGGTGGTTTTAATGATACAATTATTTTAAAAACATCAAAATGTACAAAAATATTCCAAAAACAAATATAGCACATCAAGGTTATAGATTGTCTATATGATAAAGTAATAAAGCATACAATCAACAAAAAACACACAAACCAAAATTTTTAATTAAATAAAAACACTTACTGCACAGGTTATAAACTTTGTAGTGATCTATATGCTTTGTATCCAGAAATCTTGCAACTTCCTGATAACAGGAAAAGAAAAATTCACATACATTACACTTTTTTCTCAAGTCAAGTTAAACTATGTTGTTTCTTAATTAAAAATGCACTAAAATGATATGCATGACAAGTGCCTTTAAATTCAATTTAAACAATTTTTTTCCCCCAAGACATATTTAGCACATTACATACAACAAAATATTATTTTGCCAATTGATTTTGACGTAATAAAAATAAGTTTCCAAAACATCAGACCGCTATATACTGTAAATATGTCTTAGTAAATTGTTGTTCACCTGTACTGTTTCTAATATATTTCAACTAATCATCTGTTCTTTAGCTATTGAATTATTTTCCACTGTAATCTTTCTAGGAAAGTACAAACAGGAATAGTTTTAAGCCATACCCTAAGGGGAAATAATAATGATTGATGAATGAAATGGCTATTTACAATATACAGTATTAGAGACCAGAGCTTAGTTGACATTATCGTAACAATCATTTGAATTCTTTATATAAAAAAAAAAACAAACAACTGTATAAAATTTTTAGACAGATGTGGTTCTCCTTGCAGTACAAATAGGTGATAAAGAAGAAAGTCCCCATTCTGTCTTCATGTACCTTGGATGCAAAATGCTTATAAAATGATCTTATTTAAAACAGCGATTAAGACAATCCACATTGCTAAGCTGTTCACTCACTTATCTTTTTTGCCTTTTTTTGCCAAGTACAGGCTTAGTGCACTAATGCAAATTCACAACTTTTACATAAGAATAGTAAAGTACTTAATCATAAAACTATTTCCATTCATAAGGGCACATTTTAATTTTAACTGCTGGTACTATTCACTCAATTGTGAGTAGTCATTAACTATTTCTCAGTATCATTTTATTTGTCAATATGTTCCCGAAATAATTAACATGTCTCCCTACTTGAGGGCAGCATTTTGGACTCCCATTATTTTTACTACCCATGAGCTTAGTGGATGCAGTGAGTGCAGCTAAAGACATAACAGGCTATGCAGCATTTAATATTTGTTTGCAATACTACATGTTTTTGAATGAAATGTGTGTTTGCTTACTTTTATTGACTGAAGAGTAGTTAACTGGTGTATGCCTATTCATATCTAGTTTTACAGACCAAAACCGTTCAGCCCATGTTTATTAACTCATTACAATGATCATTTAATAGATAGATAGATAGATAGATAGATAGATAGATAGATAGATAGATAGATAGATAGATAGATAAAAAATTAATTTGACTCTTTACAGAAGCAGAATAAATACACAGTAAAATATTACAAATACACACCAGAATGACTTAAAAGATAGAAAACTAAAAAACAAAAACTAAAATATTTGAATTGGCTTGTGATATCGAGATAAGAAGAGCACCCATGACCACAATGAGTCATTACAAAAGTGTATTGCCATTGGTATAACAAAAAAAAAAAACACAGAGTAGTGTTCTTTACACACTTCTTGACAATGACAAGAGAGCACCATGCAACATAGAAAATCAGTCGCATCTCATTAATAATAAATATAAATTCATATCCATTTTCTCCTCACAGACTCAAAGAAGAACAATATGCAACAGTTCCCTTAAGTCATCTTCACTACTACTAGGTCCTTCCCTGTTATAACATAGAACTACTTTTCATTGTCTAACAAAACAACATCCATATAGAAATAATAGTATTCATATGGTATTGGCAATTAAGAATGTATGGATCAGTTGTTTATTTTCTTTTTTTCTTAACTAATGTATGAAAAGAATACCACCATGTATACATAGATACATTTTCAAAATTGTATAATTTATGGTCAAGGGACTATTCAGCCAGAATTGGGTGCAAGACAGGAAATCTACATGCATGACACCTGTTCAGATCAGGATTGAAAAGCACCACAGAGGGTGTTAGATAGTACAGAATATTACTAATAAACAATTGCCTTTTGTTATGGACATTTACAATACATGACATCTTAGTAAGCCAAATAGTATTATTAAACACATCAGCCATCTTGCATAGTCTTGTTTCTCTTATCTCTGTTCAGGATCCTAATCTACAGGTCACTCCAGCATTGTCTTAGTTGTAAATTCATGTTATTGTCATGATGAAAAGTGACCAATTACCCCTGAGGTTGCTTGTACACTGGAGCAGACTTTGTTTAAGGAATTCTCTGCATTTAACTACATCCGTTCTTTCCTTTAATTCTGATCATTCTCCCTGTTTCTACTCCTGCAGAGAGGTACCCCATAGCATGATGGTGCTACCACTATGCTTCACTGTAGGGACGGTATTAGATAGGTGAGGAGCAGTGCCTGGCCTCACTCAAACAAAGTGCTTAGAGTTCTGTGCAAAGAGTTTACTTTTTGTCTCGTCAAACCAGGGAATCATTTTCCTCATGCTCTCAGACTTCTTTTAATTAAAACTTGACAAACTCCAAGCAGGTTAGCCACTCTGCCATAAATGACTGATTGGGGGAGTTCTGCTGAGATTGTGGTTCTTTCAACAGGTTCTCCTATCTCAGCAGAGGACATTCTGAAGTTCTGTTAAAGTGACCACTGGGTTTTTGGTCACCACCCTGACCTAGACCATTCTTCCCAGGTTAATCAGTTTGGTCTGACAGCCAACTCTTGTAGAGTTCATACATTGTTTGTATGAAAATGTGCTATATAAATAAATGTTGTTGTTGTTATGCCACACCACAATTTCATCGCAGAATTATAAAGAGAGTTCCTTGGACTTTGTGGCTTGCTTTTTTGTTCTGACTTGGAGTATGAATTGTGGGCCCTTCTATACACAGATGCACATGTACCTTTCTAAACGATATCGAAATCAATTACATTTGCCAAACATGGACTCCAATCAAGTTCTAGACACATCAAGAAGAATTAAAGCAAACAAGATTCACAACACCACAATTTGGAGTGCCACAGCAAATGGTTTGAATACTTATACAAAAGAAAGCTTTCAGTTTTTGATTTTTAATAAATTCGCAAACCTTTCTGAAAACATGTTTTCACATTGTCATTATGGATTATCTAGTGTACATTGTGATGGACTATAATGGCAAATTTATCCATTTAAAACTAAATCTACACCACAATAAAAATTGTGCAGAAAGCGAAGGGTATGAATACTTTCTGAGTACACTGTATATGAATAATTACACCAACAGTATACTCAAAATCATAAGTGAGAAATGTGGAGGTCTAACAAAACGAACCAAAATATTAATGGGAAAATCACCTACCCCAATAGGATTTCGATAAAAAGACTGCTTCCCAGAAGATGGAAAGGACATGGCAATAATACGGTCTGAAAGGAAAAAACAATTATTGAATAATTCAAAGTTTGAAGTGCTGTATTTGTGTATAAAAATGTAATTGTTTCCACGTACCTGTAATATATGTAAGATCAAGATCAAAGCCATCTTTCTGGTAACGTCTTTTGTTTTCAGAGACCTATAAGAACAAGATTTGATTGATATACAGTACAGTATTACATATCCCTTACAGTATAACAGCTATGCAAAGAAACACAACATAATATGTTAATGTTGAACTTAATAATATGCACACTGTAATTAACTGCTCTTGTGTTTTCTCCCTGTGTCCACGCAAGTTTCTTCACATAGTCCAAAGACATGCAGGTTAGGTAAATTGTTGTTGCTAAACCGCAGGACACACACACCAAGCACACACTAGGGACAATGTAGGATTGCCAATGCACCTAACCTGCATGTCTTTGAACTGTGGGAGGAAACCAGAGCACTTGCAGGAAACCCACGTAGACACGGGGAGAACATGCAAACTCCACACAGGGAGGACCTGGGAAGCAAACCCAGATCTCCTTACTGCGAGGCAGCAGTGCTACCACTGCACCACCGTTCTGTCCTGAGAAAAATAATAATTATTCATAATTAATATAGATAGATATTATAAATGTTATGAAGTTTTTTTTGTAACTAGAGGCAATTTATCAGGTCTTCATCTAAAGAAGAAGAAAGATACCCTCACTGTTGTGAATCTTGGCTTGACAAAATGATAAATGAACTAGAGCACAAGGAAAGAAGTACACTATTGTAACTATACAAATAATGTTATGATTCTTCCTCTTAATCACTCTTTGACATTTGGACTCTTTATAAGACTCCAATTCTTTTGTAATTTATTGCTAGGAATTTTCATAAATGAGCTCAGTTTAAAACTGTGTCATACTTTTGCTGTAAGCAGAATCTTTCTCCTGTTGATAGTACCTGGAAGTACATTAATGGGTTTGACATGCTAACAAACTTTTTGGTTTCTGGCCTGAGGTATGGTCCATGCTGGACTGGTAAAACTTGCAGATCATGATGTGAATGAGTTGCAGTGTGCTGCAAGCTGGTCAGGCATTCTAGAATTTCACTGTATTCTGTACAGGTAAGAATTTGAACTTGAACTTTATTCACCTTATTTACATTTTTAAAAATAGTATATCATTGTAGTTCTGCATATAAAATAGAATTTGTAGTGTTGTGGATTATGGGGTGGCACACAAATATCTCAAATATCAAAGGTGAGTATGCTAGTTAAATTATTTTGTGAGAAAATTTGTGGGGGTGTCTATGTGTACCTTGTGATGGCCTGATATGTCATCACGTATTTGATTTCTCAATTTGTTCTTACAAACTACTACAGGTGCAAAAGTAGAGTTCATCCTCACTGGCCGCATCACATTCTGGTGGGGCATCTACTTAGCTCAGTGTCATAAAGATCTACAGGAGGTGGTGAAAGTAGCACATAATATTACCAGCACCGAGCTACCTTCAATTCATATACAATACCCATTGCAATACTCCATCACAAATATTTTTTATCACTCATAAATACTTACAAGCAAGAAAGTATGAATATATTTAGACAAGTTGATTTTTCAAGAAAATAAAATATGGTGGTTTATGTAGGGGTATAGACTCTGTTATCAATTATATTAGTGGGAAGATGTAGTGGTTAATGTATTGGACTTTAAACCCAGACCTGGCAGTTCAATTCTTGCCACTGCCTCACTGAGCAACTCTTAGCAAGTCACTTAACCTTCCTGTTCTTCAACTGTAAAAAATATAAGTAAACAGCAGAATGTTTCCTGAAGTTGTATGTCACCTTGAATAAAGTTAAACCAGTCAAACATAAAATAATAGTTATTTTACTTTTGAACAAGTAAACTTAAATTCCTAAATAAATATTTAGGTATTTAGTTTGTTTTCTCTGTAAAAATGTATTTGCTGGAACAAACTAATTTGTGCCAAGCACACACATAAATTACTTAGTTGATTTGTTGCAGGAGTAATAGATACTCACCATTCGTCTGGTGGCCTTTTCAAGGTGCCGTTTTTGGGAGGCAAGACGGAAAATCCTGATCAGGATGATAATTCTCAAAGGCCTGAAGAATGATACAAACCTGTGGAAAACACAAGTAAATTAAGTGAGCTTTATGTTATGTGTGGAAAAGAAAATGTGTAGTAGTAGATTACTTGCCGAGTTTTGTTTTTGTTTCACATTCCAGAAATAACTGGAATAGTAGTAGGACTTAATGGAGAAACTAGTGTTCAAGGCAAGAAAGAAAAAGACATATCTGTCAAATAGACAACATACCTTAACATAAATAAAGTTTAGACATGCTGACCCTTTGTTACAATCTAGTTAAAATAGATATGTCTTAATGTACAGTAAGTATGAATGCTGTCTTGACTGAAATGACTGCAAGAAAGTGGTAACATTGGCATGAAACATGTTTGTCAACCTTTAGAAATTTCTCTTACTTCAAAAATGGCTAGGCACCTGAATCTAAGGAAAGCTCAGGGGTCACTCATTTGTTTTTAGTGGTTCAGTTTTGTCATTACTTTTTTCCCCACATGATAAAATATAAAACACCCTTTCATGGCAATGGCAAACTACTCATAAACCAAGTTTTCCTGAACACCAGGTCAGAGTTTTCAGTGGGTTAGTTTTCTTTCCATAGAAGCAGCTTTTCCTGAGGTCAGAAAAGGCAATTGCTTAGTTGCAGGACAACTGTGTTTTACAAATAAGGAATCGGTCAATATACAGTATGTTTTTTTTTGTTATCCACTATCAATTAAGACATTGATAATTATACAAAAGCAGAGAAACACAAAAGACCAAATTCAGCATATTTGCTGTGTCCTCTACCTGTCCAGAAATGTCCATGGGCTCACTACTCTACTGATTTGACCCCGTTTTTGTGGTAGTGGATACATTCTTAATGGCAGCATTTTTTGCTCATGAATCAATCTTCAAATTTAGGGCAGCACTAATTTCACAGTACAGATGAAATCAAAATTCCCCTAACAAGATGACAAAGTTTACTTGTAGCTGTCTTTCCTTTATACCTGTATTTCTATAATGTTTGGATGCAGTTTTTATGCTCATGGTCATCTTTTATAATATGGCTGCCATAATGCCAAAGGTTACATGGCAAGTGCACCACATGCCTATCAACCAAACAGTCTAAAATGGCAGCACCTACAAAGAAATAAATGCATAAAATGGCAATATGATGCCACTGAAACAACAATAAAAATAATAATTAAACGAAGCCAAATAATTATTTGTGCAATACTGGCACAATATTAATGTTTGCTTACATTTTACATCTTATGTTTTGAATAATTTATTCCGCACAGATTGGATTAAATGTCTATCCCTGCCAAATAATGATATTTGACATGTATGCTTTTGGTCCAGGAAGGAGGCTAATACAGTAATTATGGTCATAATGACTATATAAACATATGTTTCTCAAACAAATATTCTTAAATTTAGATTAGAGAAACATTCTAATAACATTTGACATTTATTTAGAAATGTGGGTTTTAATATTAGCTAAATTTTGAATTTTGTTTTTCTGTCTTGTGTTGCTTGATTAAATTAAATAAGTAATTTATAGCTCTGTGATCATTAGGGCAACTGAAGGGTATTTCAAAAACCTCTTTCAAGTGTCATTGGTTTGGATTGTGTTACTGTGTTCTTTGTCCCCTTTTTCTGCTTGCAGTTTTTCGGATTTTTCTTGTTATAGCTATGGCTTTGTACAGCTTGTCTTTCTAAGAGACTTTTTGTCATGGATCATCTTGTTATTTTGAATTGATGCCTTTGTTGGATTTTGTTTTAGTAAGGCTTTTGTAAATTGGGTGCCTTTTTTGTTGTTGTTTGTTTAATTTTTTCTTTTCTTCATTACTTAACCCTTTCTGCCCTGTATTTTCTGTTTTTATTAGAAAAATCATTTTGTTAGATAGTCTACCTTTGGGGTGTTTAGGAAGCTCAAAAATGAAAAAAAAAAAAAATCACTATTATTATACAACTAGCTGTATAAGCCTGTTACTGTAAAAAGCCCAGGCTCCCAGGAACTATTGGAATCGTTAAAAAAAAAAACTGAAATGCAGACTCGGCAGTTTCGTTTAGAGGACGTGCTCGCCCCCCATGTCTATCAGCAGGTAAGCAAGTTTCTTTCTCGTTTGTTTTTCCTCGGCGATTTCACTTTGGTGATGGATTCGCTTTCTTTCAGTTTCATGTTGTAGCCTCATACTTCTTTCTTCCTTCAACTCGTTAACTTGGGGCCACCTTGCCGGCTCTTTGAGCTTCATGCTGTAGCCTTGCACTTCTGGGCCACCTTGCCGGCTCCTCCAGGTTGGACAGACAGAAACACACACTTCCACGCACAGACGTTTATATATAAGATAGCTGCCAAATACTTCCATCTTCTTGAGGAAATAAAATTGAAAGTGCAGCTACTTACTATGTGGTGCACACATGTGGTGCACAGAAGCGTCCATTTTCACTTCTGTGTTTCACAGACTGTATGCCACCAGTCAGCACCCAAAGCAACTGTCACCTCTCTCCAGTCTGCACTAATAGTAACACGCCTGGTTCCAACGGCTGCAAACGTACCTGTGCTTTACAAAAATGGCTGCATATATATACTAGTAATAGGATGTTAGGGCTGAAAGGGTTCATTTATTATTCTTGGTTTTTGTTACATAGTAATTATTTTTCTCTTTGGTTCTGTTATTTTTGATTTAATTTTCAATTAAATAAATGTAGAACTTTAAAGGCATTTTTAGTCCTGGGAGGATTTCTTGTTTTTACCTGATGCTACAAATTAAATAAAATATTTATCAAGGGAATGACAGTCTCAAACATGTCAAAGCAGACCGGGTAGAAACCAACACTGTATAGTATTCCTATCTGTACAGCAGTGCTCTGCAACCAGTGTGCCGCAAGACAATGCTAAGTGTGCCATGGCACAGTGCCTCCAAGAGGAGAAAAGCACAAGGTTTATGGTGGGCACATGTGTGTTACTAATATCACCAGGTGACTCTCATGAATGTACTCAGTACTGCATAGATGTGTAGCAGCAATACTTAATTTACTACATTTCCTGGTAGTCAGACTGCTTTGAAGGGTGCATGGGCTGATGGGAAGATGATTTAACAAGCAGGATGTTTCAAAAAAAGTACCTTAAAGACACCAAGAAGATCATGATCTTCTATCTGTGTCTTTATACGCCTCTCGCGTTCAGTTGGATTACAATTTATAATATGGATTACAGTTCCCATCTGGATGTATGTACAGTCCTGTTCCTGCTTGTCCATGTGAGTTCATCTGAATTGGAGATGTCTTTGCCTCTGGAGTGAACTCAATCCCCTCAATGCGCATCAGGAACTGGTAGGACAAAATTTTACATTCCTTTCAAAGAGCTGTTCACAAAGTATTTCTTTCACTCATGCACCATCAACAGCCCCTGGTATACTAGACTGTGTTGGACATTGTCATTAGTGTTTATTGTTTGTTGTGCTGTGTTGAAATATATTATAACCATCCGGGATCAAGGGGGGTTGTGTTTTGAATAAGTGGTTTTGATTGTATTTGGCTGTGGTGGGTTGGCGCCCTGCCCAGGGTTTGTTTCCTGCCTTGTGCCCTGTGTTGGTTGGGATTGGCTCCAGCGGACCCCCGTGACCCTGTAGTTAGGATTTAGCGGGTTGGATAATGCATGGATGGATTGTATTTGGTGTTCGTTTTTTACTATTTGATTAATACTGTATACTTCATCATTACTTATCTATTAATTGTGCAAATAATAGTGTCTCTGTGTGTGAGTGTGTGTGTATGTGCCAGGTCAAGGCTATGCTCCTGGGTCCCCAAAAATAAAACGAACAAATCATCATCTTCAGAATGGGTGAATCTTAGCTTAATTGTGACCACTAAACATGTGACATTCACACTAGTTCCCATCCAGATGTACGTGCTGTCCTATGTCTGCTTGTTCATCAGAGCTCGTCTGCATTGGATATGTCTTGGGGCGGCACAGTTGGGCGCGCTGCTGCCTCACAGTAAGAAGGACTGGGTTTGCGTCCCTGGTCCTCCCTGCGTGGACTTTGCATGTATTGCAGTTCTGCTCCCATTTTCTACAACATATCTATGCAAACAAAAATTTTCAACTGCAGTTGTAATAAAAAAATGATAAGCTGTCGTACTTGAAGGACCTTGACCAAAAACTTTGAGTTGCTCTGTCAGATACTGGGCCAAATAATACTATTGTGTTCATTAAAATAAGCACAGGTATCAGATTAATTATAGTTAAAAGTTGATATTAGTTAATACAAGTTTAAAAAATGAGGTTAGCTGTGATGTTAAATTTATCAAATAAAAAACAATAGATAAATATAATTTCTTTGTTTGCACTTTGTAACTCCTATATTTTTTGTATATTCTTGCTTGTGGTGTGCCGTGGAATTCTGGGAAGGGCTTAGGTGTGCCTAGAGTGGAAAGAGGATGTGGAGCACTGCTGTACAGCATATGCAGCATACATGCACATCATGGATCTAGCTGCCAATTCTTTCAAACTCACATTTTTTCTCACTGTATCGTTCTAACTGTGAGCGCCTGAGACTATATAAAGCAGTAGCAATGATTACTTTTACCACTAGTCCAGTGATTTCTTTGAATGCCAAAGAATACTCTAGATTTAAAAAATGTTTTTTCCTTTGCAACATGTTATGTTTATTTTTAATGTTTTGGGAAACACTTCAGCCATAGATTTTTTTATTCATTGTAATCACAGGGTTGATAACACAATAACATAATTGCTCTTTATTATTTAAATTATTACCCCTACTTTGAGATAGTGCCACCTTCATCAGGCATCGGATTGGTTTAGAAATGTCACACTCAATGAACCATCCAATAATTCCTATCCACATTTAAACCAAATTCAGTCACAGTTGTGTGCATATGTATATGTATAATGGCCCTGCAAAATTATGTAATGCTCTCACCAACAAGAAACACATACATTACAATAAATCTAGTGAGGAATCCATTTTGTTTTGACCCAAAGATGATGTTTTCCAAGTTTCTTACCTGTTAGGAACTTTGTTACATATAAAAGGTTTAACGCACCTTAGAGCCGTCCATAAATGATCAGAACACAATGTGTGAATGAGGTCATTGTGCTTCCATGTTGATTAGATTAAATTTAAACCAAAGCACTACTAAATTAATCAGCTAGGTTTGGTCTCACAGCAGAGTGCTCTACTTCATAGCATTCTAATATGACTACAATTATTTTCTCATTGCTTTTAGCATGAATCAGGGCAAATTGTTCTGGGATCTGCACACAAATGAAATGTCAGCAAATGACTCCTGCTCAAGCCTTGTGCCATTCCATTATACTTTGTGGCAACCACGGCTGTCCCTTAATGTTTTATGAGGACTTGAAATTTTACAATGCATTAAGATAAAACAAAAATAAGCTGGCAATTCATGATGATTCATAATGATTATACCATACCTTGGAATTGACGTTGCTCCTGTGAAGTCTGGAAAAACATAGATCATGGTGATAACTAATGTGACAGTGACAATTAAGCCATCTAAAATATTGAGCTTGGAACTGAAATATACCAAGAATCTGAAAAGGAAACAAAAAGAACACCAGTTCATGCTCCCAGTGTTATTTGTAGTCCATCAAACATTCTTGGACAATATGTTAGGATTTCCACAACAGTAAGCACCCAAAGAACATTTTTTCAACAGCTTCAGATAATAAATTAAAAATTAATAACTCCACTGCATCATATCAGCATGAATGGTGCTAAGCCTTTTATAGATCTAGCAGTAATTAAAGATTAGTATTTATCCTTGGAATTATTTGGAAGTTATAAAAAAAAATAGAATAGGTGGTTTATTCTAAAGAGACATTCTTATAAATAACATACATCCAGTTACAACCAGTTACAGTAAATCCTACTACATTTTTAACATATCTTTCAGTCAATGAGATACAAAGTGTTTAACAGCCTTATCCTATATCCTGATTACCTCTAACAAAATAGCACTCACAAACTCACTTGATTAAAATGAATGTCACTGAGATAATGTCTATGGTGGCAAGGCAATGGCAGAAATAAATCTGGATAGAACACCAATCCAAAAAATAACTAACACCAACTTTCTCTGTGAAACTGACAATTAATGTAATGTCTTTAGGTTTGTGGGAGATAAAAGTACTGCAAGAATAACTCATACTCATATGGGGATATATGAACTTTGTACAGACAAGGATTTGGCATAGGATTTCAAGCCATGATGCTGAATCTGAAATGAAGCAGTGCTAAAACTTGCACCACTGTGCTACACATCATATAAAAGTAGAGGCACTAATGTAACCAAGCCAGGAATATGGCAAGGGACCACTTCTCAGAAGAGCAGGAGGATGTCTTGCAACATAACGACTGCTAGTAAATAGACATCTGACTAATCCCATAGGACTTTATTAAAGAGTTTATCAAAGATATCTGCCAACACCTCTCCTGTTAGTTATCTATCAAGAGTTGTTTTAGCTATAACATTTTTATTTCATCTCGTAAAGCACTTTGACCTACATTGTTTGTATGAAAATGTGCTATATATAAATGTTGTTGTTGTAAAATCAGAAAGTAAGACAGGGCAGCATAGGTTTTGCCCTCCCAGAAACCCAAGGAAAGAGATGTAAGATAGGACTCTGACTCATTTTAAACTATTTTACCTGCTTTTTTAAATTATATTTAACTGTGTAAACACTGTGATAGCATAGTGGTGAACTCTGCTGCTTTACAGCACCAGGGCACTGGTTTGATTGACTTATGACTCCAAAACTGTCCATATCTGTGAATGTGCCCTGTGACAGACCTCCCACCAATCTAAGACTAGACACTGCCTTGCACCTTCTGTAGGCATAACAGGTTTTACCTCTTCCACCCAAAACCAACTCCATCCCAACAACCTAAAGGTGCCCTATACTGGTCCTGGGCTGCAGTGGCCACCAGTCCCTAAATTTGAAGATATACTGTTAATTCCACCATATATTTTACTGATCAACACATAAACATGCAAATGATATCAAGTTGGCATACCTTGTTGGATACCTTGTTATTTGTGTCACACTGTTACTTATTATCAGGTTGTTAAAAAAAATTCAGGAATTCTCAAGTGAAACAAAAATAGCAAGCCTGAATAGACATTTGGATTAATAGTACGGAGCAATTCTTTTCAATTTCACAAAGAATAGAGAGATTGATTAAACTTTAGTTATACCAAGTGGGAAATTTAGCATTTTACAGAAACTCAATACAAAAATAAAGAAACAAACAAATAAATACACATTAGAATTATTTAAAACAAAGAAAATTGCCTGACTTGGCTATAGCATTTGTTGGCACACCAAATTTTTTGACTAAAAGTAATCAAGTCAACTAGAAAGCAGGAATTAACATCAAGTTTAAAAACTAGTTGGAGTCAAAATCTGCAAAACAAAATTGGGTACCTCTACTGTACTATAATATTAAACTTTAGAAAATGAATGCATGTACAACATTAAGAGCTGGTTTTGTTTGGAATGTTGCATTTTCTTAACTGATTACCTTTTCCTTCATGTACTGTAATTCCAGCTCATAAATGTAAAATAGCACCCTTTTTTCAATAAAACTTTCCAGAAAAAACAGCATACTAAACTTTTTAAAGTAATTATTTAACATGCATACCATACAAAACATTAACATATTATATTGTGTACCATAAAATATTACTCACCCTTCAACATAAATTCGAAGAATCACATCAATCAAGAAAAAGAAAGATATAGTGAATGAAATTCCTTCAATGCCATTCACTGGATTTATGAGGTCAGCAATTACCATAGCAACATCCAGAAATATGAGCAATATACCAAACATCCTATAATGTAAAGAATTAAACAAAAAATAAAAGGTTAGCAACTATGGAACAGGCAAAGGAAAATACATTTTGAATTGACGACTCACCCATCTCTCGCAATCATTGGTCAAGAGTCCGGTCGTCAGTTCAAAACATGACTACCATTAATGTTTTAGTTTCCTGTTCATGTGTTATATTTATGTGCATTGATTATTCCGGAAATATAATATACTGTTCCACTGTATTAGTCACTATTGGCTTTTATTAGATGATACATTTTTTTTTTCTCTACTCAGTAACAAAAACATGAGATTAAAATGTTCCCTAGCAACAACTACAACATACAAGGGGTAAGTAACATATTTGAAAAAAATATATATTTTTGGGTAAAGTATTCCTTTAATGCAGTCTACTCCTCCTAAACGTAAATTTTGGCTGAAATTCAGATGAGAAACACTATGTGTGTAATAGTTAGTGCTGCTTAATTAATGCTTTAACTATGCCTTATCTGACAGCTGTTCATTCTAACATTTGAACTGCATCATCTACAATCCAACCCACCCTGGGGCTGAAATGAGGTGGGAACTACAAACTCTATGCCTAATCAGGAGAAATACTGTATGTGATTTTGTTTGCCAAACTAAGTGATACGAGTACCAGGCAACTCTTCACACAATATTTCTCTGTTTTATACGGATTGCTACTGAAAAGCATCATGTGAAGTAGTATGCTAAATTCTCGTTTTCTCTCTCTACTGTTACTGGCTAAACTTTGCTTATCTGTATTTTACCATTTACTAGTAGTATTTAGGAGCTTTAAAAATCTAATTTATAACAAAAGAACATTATGTATCTCTTATATAGGCATAAAATGTATAATCTCTGAAGTTAATTTGCTCTGTTTTAGCATTTGTTCATTTATGATGTTTTAGGCTTAATTTTAAATTTTGAACAGCTCTCTAAATTTGTAAACTGAATTGTGTTAAAATTACAGTATGCATAATGAATTAACTTATCTGTCTTGTCTAGGATATATTTGTACCTAAATGAAGAAGGCAGATCTTATTCAGAGTGTGACACCTAAGGATTCAAAATATGTTAAGTTTAAAATTAAAATGTTTTTATTCCAAACATGATGTGCCCAGACAGAATAGAATGTATCAGAAGGTATCACCTGCTAAATGTTTGCTAACAGTTTGATAAGATATGTATTAAAAAACACTAACAGTTTCTTAATAGATTTCTCTTCATAAAATATGTTGGCTGTTAAGGAGCTATTGTCAATTAATTTGTTCTGAAACAATATGAACTATACAGCATTACAGACTGAGCAACAAGGCGGTGAAATAATGTACATATCTCAAGAGAAAAACTTGTGAAGCAATTTTGATACTTAGGTTTGCCTATCTCAGACAAATCTTTAGAAATTGTGAAGTACTATAGTAATCAATCTAGCGTAAGGACATTTTGCAATATATAGATTAATGAAAAGTTTGTCTTAGCATTTTGGTTTTGGTGTACCATTTGACAGTTTGTTTTGGTTACTTGGAATCTGGCTTGTTCCCTGACTACAAATTTATTCTGCTATATTCTAAACACTATTTCCATTGCCTTCCATCTGCCACTTGATCATACTATAACAAATCTGAGTTATCCATCACAAACTCTGCATTTAAATTGAGATACTGAAGAGACAGAAACCTGGGAAGAACGCTTTCATTCTTTTTTATTTATGAAAAGCTGTACTACTACCAGTTAGTTGTTTCATTGCTAAAAACTTTACCCTTAGAATATTGTAGTTATGTTTATGTGTTTAGCAAACATGGAACAGCATAGGTCTTCTTGATGCATTTTAAATTTATTTCCAGGGGCTCTGTTACTTGACATCAGGCACATATTGTGTGATTTTAAGCACAATTTTAAGCCTTATTTATAGTCAGCAACTGATTTTTGAGCCAGTCCAAATTTCAGATTTATCAATCATCACTTCATATGCAGTATAAGAGGGGTTGTGAGTCTTGATTGCATCTTACGACTGGGCAGTCAAACAATTGGAAGAATTTCTGTCATGTCTGAAATTTCAGTTGGCTGTCTTGTAGCGTGAGCAGTCTCATGTGACAATTTTGTATTGGCGTATCAATTTATTTTGCAAAAGCTGCAGCAATTGTACATTGGGTACAGCCATTGTCATGTTCATTTTCACCTTTTGATTTTAAAAAGGTAACCATCATAAAGCAACACACATACAACTAAATGGCAAATGACAGAAATACCTTAGAAAACATATATTGGAAGAACCCAAAAAATTGGGACTGCAATTCCCTCTGTAAAATATAGACTATCTTGTCCAGGCCTTCACCAATTATCCCATGTACAGTTACACCTTTTTCTTTTCTTTGTAGTTTCAGAACACAGTCAGCAACATGGTTCTTTCTTTTTTGTTATTTGAGAAACCTGTGGCTGTATTTTTTTTGTGATAAATTTATTACTAAGTAAAAACAAATTAACAGGATACATCAATAAATGGATATAGCATACAAAGTAGCCACATTTCTGAATGGTTAAAGCTTTATTGCAAAATGTCAAAAGGTAAACCTGTCCGTCAGTGTCATGTAC
Source organism: Polypterus senegalus (assembly GCF_016835505.1). Classification (NCBI taxonomy): domain Eukaryota; kingdom Metazoa; phylum Chordata; class Cladistia; order Polypteriformes; family Polypteridae; genus Polypterus; species Polypterus senegalus. Next base: position 300,544,079 of record NC_053155.1, read on the forward strand.
ACGTATAGTCTGAACACCTACATCGTAGCGTATCAATTGGACTGAACATGCTCATATACAGGGTGGTCCAAATCTAATTATGCAATTATGAAAAGGCGAACACATCGCACCCGCTGTTCGACTCACAACCGTCACCCCGCCATTTTGGAATGCAGGGCAGGTGCTGCCATCTATCGGCAACAAAAATAATTTTTTGTGAATTCTCTATGTAATAAACTTAATAAATTATAGTGTAATGAAAATTGCATAATTAGATCTGGACCACCCTATAGTTGAAAAACATATATGAGTAATTACTCTGCCACTCAGTTACTTGACCATGATTTCTAAATCCAGCATAAGGGTAAGATTTACCATCTTTCTAAACTTAAGCCTAAAAAAATGATATACAACATTAATAACAACATACTCTGGTGGGCTGGTGCTCTGCCCAGGTTTTGTTTCCTGCCTTGCGCCCTGTGTTGGCTGGGATTGGCTCCAGCAGACCCCCATGACCCTGTAGCTAAGATATAGTAGGTTGGATAATGGCTGGATGGATGGATAACAACATAAAAGTTAGATATATTAGACTGCTCAGTAGTCCAATTAGAGAGGCTTCTTTTTGAAGAGACCATATCTCAATTATTGTGAAAAAAACAAGAATATAATTAAAAACAATTACCCCCTTCTCATCATATTATCTATGCTAATTCAGGTAACAAGATCAATTCTTTTAACTAAACTAGATCATAAGAATGCACATCATTTAATACAAATGAAAGAAGGGCATGAGTGGGAACTGCCTTCAACACCACTACAGGAAATTATGAGTATTTAGTGAAGCCCTACGGCTTGGTTAATACCGGAATATGATATTTTAAAGACATTCTTGTAATTTACATATTAGCAAACATCTTAAATATTGTAATTTTTTTCTCTAATATCAAGTAACATATCCTTCATGTTAAATAAATTTTATTAGAAGAATCATTTAATCGTATTATTACAGAAGAGTGAATTCTACCAAACATCAATGATATACTTGCGATGTAAGATATTTTGATTAAGACTAATAATGGAATTAAGCTAAGTTTCAAGCTGAACTGGAAAGTTGCCATCTCCATTAGTAAGTACTAAATGTTGTACAGTACTTTCTGCAAACTATTATGGAAGCTACCTTACACTTTTTTACTTCAAGCAATAACAGCATTAACAAAGAAATCTCTTTGCTTTGAGAAAGTTCAGGAAGCTTTCACCTAACTAAAAACTTTGCTCACCACAGCTTCCTTTTTGAAATATACAGAATTTTCAAAACAAGTGATTTAGATGTTTAATCCTGGGGCGGAGCAGGAACTGCAGGTTTTTGTTCCTGTCCAGTTTGTTAATTAGAAATTAGAAACAAATTATTGCTGCTTAAGTATTTATGGCTCAAGCTTGGAGCGCACTACTTGGCCAAAAATCCACATAACAGTATAATTAAACGTTGTGATGGTTTTGGTAGATTCTGGTATAATGTACAGTATTTGTATATCTTTTTCAGAGTGAAACATATTTCTTAACAAATAAAAATGTATTGTTTATTAACTGTGTACACTAGCATGCCACTTATGCATTACAATGCTTGTTAATATTCTTCTATTCAGGTAGATTTGATAGTAGTAATAGGTATTCACTTCTGTTGATATGATAAATGTACAGGAATTTAGTATTTTGCTCAAGATGCCACTGCTGCTGTCCTAACTTCCTGTCTGCAATAGTTCACCAATCAGGTTACCTCACAGCACTCTGGGTGATGTACTTAAAGGGGTAGGCTCACTTATTGTACATATTTAACATATATAGTCACACAGAAAGAAATTACCTTTAAAGCCCTAATACAATAACAGAAAATTATATTTCTCATTTCCATTGGTGTGTACAAATTTGCAAGAAGAATTTAATCTGGTGTACTGGATCAACTGGTAATTTGCCTACTCATAAGTAAACAACATTTTTGTGCTTTACTTTAGGTAGCTCACTTTTTAAGATTTCGAACCTTAAATTACATAGTCTTAAACAACAGCATTCTGTTTCTAATTGCTTCTTGTTTCCCTAACCAGGTGCAAGTTAACAACAAGATGCAATTGAGAAGGGTGGCAGACATTTACTATGTAACTTGGTCACATTTCCACCTTTATGTTTGTCATAAAGTGTCTGTTTTGCTAAAATATTCAGAATTACATTAAAGAGAAAAAAATTAAGGACTGATAGCTATTAATCTGCTCTGTGTCAGAAATCATTTAAATGAGATTCTTAGAAAGGAGGTGGAAGAGTGACAACACTGACAAGTAATAAAGTAAATATCAAGTTCAATTATCGATACGCATCAACTTCTGAACAAACAATTGAGCTGAGACAAAAACTTGTATCCACTGCAGCCCTCCAGAACTAAATTTGTAAACGCTTGTCCTAAAACATTTGAATTTAGAAGTACCATAGGTGTGTCCAGTATCAGGTTTTCTGTAGTCGGTGGTGCAATTTTTCAAATATGTGTGGTGACAATGTGTAGAGGAAAAATAAGGGCGCAGACAAATGCATGCTGATAGTAACTGCACTTTCCTTCAATAATAATTTCTCCATTATATATACAGAGCATATATAGATACATTTTCAATTATAATGTATAAGCCCTTTGTGAAAACATAAGTTTTTTACTTGAAAGAAATTAAGAAACATTATTTGTAGAAAATTTGCCTTTATCAAGTTTCCAACTATGTCCCCATGTGTAGCTGCTGGTAAATAAGGCAGGATCAAGCATGGGTCAGATGCATAACAAAGAAATCTCTCAGTCCAAAAAAGGTTTGTTTTAAAAAAGTTTAGTGAAAATTCAAAACAAACAGCCCACATAAGAATAGAGAAAAGTTGTTACACATATAAAAAAAATGAAAAATGTTTCTTCTTGTTAAACTTTGTTTCTATACTTAAGGATGAGTTATTTCTCTATGCTTTCACATTTAGTAAAACGTAAACATAAATGTACGGCTCTGCACATACAAATGAGCACGTTAAGGTTACGGTTTGAAACCGTATGCCTTCCGTGCCTTACATACAGCAAGGCAGGTCACTAACTGAGATTAATCTATGGTCAAAGGGACAAGAAATAGAATATACCAATTCAATTCAGCTTGTTGGGGTTATATGAACTTCCCATATGCTATGCACTAATTTAAAGGCAAATATTTAATATAACTAGGAAAACACTTCTATCAGCTTAAAATGACCTAAATAACTCGCAAATGGCTTTTATACGTCCAACCCCTAATTGTTTATGCTAAGGGTAAATTCGATTACTTTAGGATTTCTTAGTAAGAGTCTTAACTATTCAATGAACTTAAACCAAACTTAGGAAACTGAACTCCAAATCTTAGCTTAAATATAAACTTAAATTCAAGTATAAAAGCACAAACTCAATTTAAGCATGCAAAATTTAAGATTAATAATTTCAACTAATTGCTGTTTCTTGGAGCAGGCACAGTTTGTTTACAGGTCTGTGCAGTGTGCTGTCCAGTGGACTGACTGCCCCTTTGGCATCTGGCATTGCCTTGATGACTCGTTCCAATGCCCAAGAGTTACAAGGTGCAGTTTCATCTACAATGAGAACAATGTCACCTGGTTCAAAGTTTCTTCTTGGTGAAAGCCAATTTTGATATTCTTGAAGTATTGGTAAATACTCTTTAGTCCATCTTTTCCAAAACAAATCAGCAAGGTACTGTACTTGTTTCCATCATCTTCGGGTATACTGGTCATTTTTAGAAGAAAGTCCTCGGGGTATGCTGGGGTGAGTCTTGAGTAACAGCAAGTGATTGGGTGTCAGTGCCTCCAAGTCTTTCAGATCAACTGATACTTTTGTAAGGGTTCTGTTGTTGATGATGGATTCAGCTTCACACATCACTGTTTGAAGACTTCTGTTACACACCACCTTAATGGGAGGCCAATCATGGATTAAAAATCCAATTGACTTTTTTCTTCATCGTGGCATTACAGATTTTTTCTTGGTCAAGGCTTTTAGTTGCTTCTTGTAGATCTATTTCTGCTTCAATAAAGTTTGTTCCATTAATTGAGTGCATAATTTTAACTTGCCCTATTCTGCAAATTAATCAACATATGGCACTGATACAAGAATCAGTGTTCAAGCTTTGTGCAATTTCAGTATGTACAGCTCTTGTTGTTAGGCAAGTGAAAATTACTCCATACCTCTTGACTAAGCTTCATCCTTTTTTTACTTGATAAGGTCTAAAATAATTGACTCCAAAGTTGGTAAAGCGTGTGGCTGGTCCAGAAGTAGACAATCTTCTGTTAACTCTGCCATTTTTTGCTCTCCCATTTTGGCACTGTATTTTCTGCAAGTCGTACACTTTGAAATAACTATTCTGATAGCTAAATTAGCTTGAGGGATCCAAAATTTCTGACGCAACTGTACTAGCATGTAGTTACGTTCACAATGTCCATGTTCTTTATGGATGTGTTGCAAAATAACGGAGGCAACATGTAAATTCTTGTGAAGAATTGCGGGGTGCTTAGCCTCATCTAGCTTAGCAGCTTTGCTGAGTCTGCCTCCAACATTTACGATTCCGCTTTGCAGTACTGGGTCAAGTTTGTAAATCTGATTACTTTTCTTGATGTGGTAACTTTTGTATAAGACTTTAATCTCTTCTGGATGAGCTTGTAATTGACTGAGGCAGATAAGCTCCTTCTCTGCTTTAGACAAGTCTTTTAAATTGTTGACTTATATTCCTTCATGTGTTCTGTGATTAGTGTCTATTGTCTTTCTGGGCTGTGTTCATATTGGCTGACCATATATTGGAACACCTTTCTTTGATCTTTCAGATGCAATAGCACTTCCTTGAATTTAGGGAACCACGCTACTGCTTTCTTCAGAGTTAGCCAATCTGAGTAGTAGTCTATAGGTTCTTTTATTGTTTCGGTTTTCTCTCCTGCACTTGTTGAGCTTACTACACAGCCTTTTATTTCTGAATCATCATTAATAAGCAAGTTCTCTTCATAAGGTCTTTTTGTCCATTCGTGTTCTGGCTTTAACAGGAAGTTTAGGGCTTGAATCCTTTCTTTCTTTTGATACAACTTTCTATGGTTGATCCTCTTGGTGCTTTGTCTGCTGAATTTAGAGCAGATGTGACATATCTCCATTCTGATGGCTGTGAGTGCTTCCTTATCACTGTAACTCTGTTGGTGACAAATATTTTGTAGCAAGCACTTTCATTTACAATGTACCTTAATACAATGGTGCTGTCAGTCCAAAAGGTTGACTCTTGCAGTGGATGTTGCAGTTTGGGCGTTAGCATTTATCTATTTTGACTGCTACCACAGCTGCAGTTAATTCTAACCCTGATATAGTGACAGGTTTCAGTGGTGCCAATCGACTTCCCCCTTAGAATGAACAATGTCTCTTATGTTCTTTATCAGTTAAGAGACAGTTAACAAGCAGTGCCATATCCATCTTCAGAAGCATCTCCAAAATGATGCATTTGTGAAGACATTATGTGACCAAACCTAGTTGGTTTGATGCAACTGCTTACATTGTAATCCACAAGTAGCTGCAAATCATCCATCCATTTTTTCCATTGCTGGACATACTTAACTTCCAATTCTTCATCCCATCAATATTTCTCTTTACACAGTTTCCTCAAAATAAGTTTAGCTGACAATATAACCGGTGCTAAAATTCCAAGTGGATCATATACTAAACTGACCACTGACAGAATACCACGTCTTGTAGCGGGCCTATCTTGCAGCTTTACCTGGAACTTGAAATTGTCAGTTTGTGTGCACCATTGAACGCCTAGGGCTCTCAGCTGGTAAAAAATCATGGCATAAGTCTATTCAATAGCCTGGTCTTGTTCAGGTATGGACAATTTAAGACTGTTCGGTTGTTACTCACCCATTTTGTCAGGTGAAATCCTCCCTTGAAACACAAAGCTTGAAGATCTTTGGTCAATTTTATGGCTTGTTCTTCTGCAGCAACTGACTTTAGACAGTCATCAACATAGAAATTGTGAAGCACAGTGTTAATTGCTTCTGTAGAAGCTGTGCTTCTTGCATCCTCAGCTGTTCTTCGTGAGGTGTAAGAAGTATAACCGGGTGAAGAAGTAGCACCCAAAAGATGTACTGTCATTTTGTATTCCTCTAGTCCATCTTTTAGATTACCTTCAGACCACCACAGGAAATGAAAATGATCAGAATATTCATCTAGGACTTGTACTTGGTAGAACATTGATTTGATATCCCCCATTAGTGCAATTGGCTGTTCACTGAATTTTGTAAGAACTCCAATGAGAGTGTTAGTTAAGTCAGGTCCTTTCAGCAACTGTTCGTTCAGTGAGAACCCTTGTGTATTATTGTAGTGTTTCCCTCTACTTACCCTTTACCTGTTTTCTCAGGGGTAAATGTTCTCGTCAAGTTCGTTATCGGGTTGGTCTACTGTTGCGCTTTAAGATGAACACACACACACATAGATAAACACACACACAAAGACCCTAACCACAACAGTGCCCTATTAATGACACACATACGCTGATTAACCTTTAGCACTTTGAACCACACAAGTGCTATAGGAATAACAGCCTGTCATTCAGCACTTCAAGAGACTTACTTATTTTTGGCACGAACAACATATATTGTTTTAGTGATATCTCAGACCTAAATATTACTTTTGGTCTACAAGAATACATTTAAACATACAAAGACTCAGCACTCTTGACTATAGGCCATTTATCAGCCAAGAAAACCTTCTTTATCGTATTGTCCCTCCTATTGAGTAGCGCTCTCACTCTCAGCCTTATAAACCTCGCAGCACAGAAATAATGGCAAAAATCCGGCTGTCACCAGGTGCTCAAAGAAATCTAACTTATTACTTCAATCACTCTAGACATTAAGACAAAGCATCGAAAGTTAAAAGCAGCATGGTATTTCTTACAAGAATAATAATAATACCACAAGAACAAAGAATACTAGAAAAATAGGTACTGATAGGAAAGTCTGAATATATAGTCTTTAGAAAAAGCTTACGAAAAAGTTACAGATGACAAGGATAAATGTCCCAGGGAGGCGTTTGATTTAGCAATTGATGTTCATGATGCCTTTCTGATGACCAGTGCCGTCTTCGTCCGTTCTTCCTCTTCTTCTTCTTCTTCTCCTTCTTCTTCTTCTTTGTTTCTCCTCTTTGCTTCTCTTAAACCAAGGCATATTTATTATGAAATGTCATGCCTTGGTTTCACAACACATGCACCTGATTGGCTGGCTGTCAAAATGATTGATGAATTCATTCACTGTCCGTTCTCCTAAACAACAAAACCTTTGATGTACTCTGAGGTATCAGTAGTTCTTCCTGTCCTGGGCTGTAAACCAAACTATTGTTCCAGATGTCCATCCATGAAGTAATCAATAGCCTGAGGTATCAGCTTAGCATTCTTTCCCAGGCTGTAAACCAAATTAGCACTAAGCTATGAACAAAAAGTAAGGTGTAAGGGAAGAAAATCTGCTTTAATTTGTCTTAGTTCATCTGTTGTCTTGTCTTGAACAAAATATAATGGAAACCAAAATGTACACCATAACACCTTGGAAATTGGCTGTACAGTCAAAAACCACTCTAATGTTATTTTTCTTTGGATGATATACTCCAAGGTGAGTGATGTACCACACTCTTTCTTCCTTGAGTGACAACTGTTTTGTGGGTACTTTAATGGCATATCTCTTATCTAAAATGTCTTTAATGAAAATTGTGTAATCCTCATGAAATGTTGTACTCCTTTTAAGTTTTCTCTTGGGACCAATAGCACACTGTTCTGCAATGATTGTTTAGCATTTTAAGTGTCTCGTCTTTAAAAGGCAGATTAATGCTATAGTGTCCATCCACTAACCTTGCTGACTCTGGGACTATGAGCATTATTTTAAAGTCCTTCTGTGACATTTCTTCTTTCTCCTCACAGCTGCGCTCTGGAAAGTCTGTATTGAATTTCTGGAGTAACATTTGTTCTATTTCCATTATTGACACACGATTGAATGTGTAAGGCTGCAGTCTTTCATTGTCGGTCTCTTTTATTAGGCCATTAACAATCCATCTGAGGGCCATCTTCACAGCGTAAGTACCCTCACCTCTACTGTGTATGTCATGCCATGGCTCCATGGCTTTAGGGACATTTGTACTTATTAACAGGCCCACTTCTGCCTTTATCTGAGGTAGCTGCACATCCTTGAGGTATGACCTTCTTGTGATATCCTCTTTCATTTGGATGTTCTCCCTTTTCACTGGTATAAAGTTCAGTGTGTAAACCTCTGGCAATTCAATAAAACTCTACCCTACAAACTTGTAAATCCAATAAAACGGAACATTTTACTACTTTCTGTTTATTGACGTTGTTCCTTTCTACAGTGCTGATGTGGACTTCAGCTTTTCTTCCAGATAGATTTAATTGTTCTTGCAAGCTTTCTGTGCAGAATGTAGCTGTACTGCCAGCGTCCATTACAGCATACGTTTCTACACATCTTTCACCCATTTTAGACTTAACTTTAACTGGGGCCACAGCTAGGACACTCAACTCTTTACCAAACCCAGTAGTAGTGTACGTCTCTAATAGTTTCACAGAAACATATGAAGAAATATTCTTCTTTTCCGACTCAGTGTACTCTTTTTTACTGGGCGTGGCTTTATTGCCGGCACCCATTTCTTTATTCATGTGCAAAATGACTGGGTGTGACTGAGAACATATATTTACTAAGATGACCTTGCTTAAGGCACTTAAAGCATAAGCTTTTAGATTTCAAAAAGTCAATTCTATTTTCATACTTTAGTCACTGGAATATACTGCATTCAACAAGAGCATGACTTTTATTGCAAAATAGTCAAGGCTTACCAAATGCACAGACTGTCTTTTTGACCGAGGTATCTGTAATCCACTTTTCAGCAGCAACAGCAAAATTTGTAGCAGAACTACTTTTTCTCTGGTCACATTTGAGTTGAAACTTCCTTTGATCAGTCTTTTCCCTTTCTTTCTTGAAAGTATGATTTTGATAGACGGTGCCGTACACAGGATGCATGGCTATTGTAGTCTGTTGTTCCAGAAAGTCAACTAGGTCAGTGAGACGTAGGCCTCGATTTTCTTTACTTTTGATCTCCCAAGCTGTACATTGTCAATGTCCTCGCAGTTCTTGGGGATGCTTTGAGGTTATAATATTAACAAGATCTGCACTGTTGTGAAACTTATTTCCATTCTTCTCGCTGGACATAACGTTCATACAGCTACAAAGAAAGATTGCGTATTCCCTCAGACCTGCTCCATCGTCCAATTCTATTTGCAGCCACTTCTTGGCTTTCTTCATGTATGCATTGACCATTTGCAGCTGGTTTCCATAAAAGGTCTCAAGCTTCTGCCTGGCCCTTCTGTAGCATTCCGCCGGTGGCATGTATGTACAGCCTTCAACAATTTCACAGGGTGGACCTTTGGTAAATTGAGCTAAGAATTCTAATTTATCTCAGGGGTTCTTCACCACCTCATCAACAGCGCGGCCAATTGCCTAGACAAAGTTCACATAGTCTATTGGGCTGCCATCAAATACTGGTACCTTTCTATGGGGTACATAAGGTACTTCTGCCTTATTTTACAGTTCATAATGTTCTTGGCGAGGTTTATATTTATTTTCATTTCTATACAAATAGCTACAAATACTTGTACCACATGACCTTCATTCTTCTAATCTGGTTTTTCAAAGACACTATAAGGGTTTGGTTTACTTTGACTGTGAGTGCATCCTTTAAGAACTCTCAATTTTGCATTGGATTCTGCGATTGCAGCCTATACTGCCAGCTGATCTCTTTTAGTCTTTAGTTGTGCTTCTTTGGCTCTCAACTGTGCCTCCTTTAAATCTAGAGCTCGGTGCTTTTTCTGAGCCGCCACTCTGTCTAGCAGCACTGCATGTGCTGCCTCTTAAGTCCTGAGGACACTAAGTGAGATAGCTTCTGAACTTGATCAACTTTTTAGTTTTTACAGAAACTTGAGAGACACTGTCGGCAGGAGTGGCGTCGTCGATAAATCTGTACCCCTTAAACTGATCTAATAGCATTTGGCTTGCAGAACTGGAAGGTGGCTTGGAGAGACATTTACTTTGACGTGTTTCCCTAGTCTGCGGTGGGCTGGTGCCCTGCCCGGGGTTTGTTTCCTGCCTTGTGCCCTGTGTTGGCTGGGATTGGCTCCAGCAGACCTCCGTGACCCTGTAGTTAGGATATAGCGGGTTAGATAATGGATGGATGGATGGATGTTTCCCTAGAACAGTGCATCATGTCTTCAAGAAATGCATTTAAAGACTTCAGTTTAGCATCAAATCTTTTATGTGGATTCTTTTGTTTGTCTTTATCACTTTAACAGATATTAAACAATTATTTAACTTTATATATTTCATCAAGAAAACATAAAAGTCTTTTTCAATAACTGTGCTTATTTTCTCACAGTTAAATTCATTCTTCTTTAAGCCTTTTACGTACTTCATCAAGCTGGACAACTGTCCACATTTTTCATCTATTTTCCGACTGAGGATCGACACATTATTCTAAAGTGTCTAACATTAACATAAGTCCAGTAATTAACCTGGGCTGCGCTGCTACTGTCAGCTAATTGCTGTTGTCATGGAGATACTCCCCCTCTGTTGCGTCACAGTCGCCAGAATGGCCACTCGGGCTTCTGCATCGAGACAGCATTTCAGCCATGCACCAGGAAGGGCACCTCTTAAGATATTTAAGTTCTTTTATCTTAGCTTATAAAGTCACACAAGGAGTGCTTACAGTTCTTTCAAAGGTTAAAGTACCTTTCAAGTCTTTAATATTGCTGCTGCTGTCTTCCATCACAGACCGACGTCAGGCTTAAACAGACAGGTTTCAACTTTTTTAGTGTAGCTGATAGTAAGTAGGGCAGGATCAAGCAGAGTCAAATGCATACCAAAAGAAATCTCTCAGTCCAAAACAAGTTTGTTTTAAAAATGTTTAGTGAAAATTCATAGAAAAACAGTCCACACAAGAATAGAGAAAAGTTGTTACACATGTAAAATAAACGGCAAAAAAAGGAAAAATGTTTCTTCTTGTTATAATTCAATTGTTTCCATACTTAAGGATGAGTTATTTCTCTACGTCACATTAAGTACATTCCCAACCCATGGCTCTGCACATACAAATGAGCACGTTAAGGCATGGTTTGAAATCACGTACTTTCCATGTCTTACCTACGGGAAGACGGGTCACAAACAGACTAATCTATGGTCAGAGGGACCTTTGTTTTACGAGTACAAAGTCAGGTGCATATTCGCAGCTACTTTTTCAAACAATCAAATACTCAGTACAGAATATTAGTTGGTGCTGCTTTGGGCATTCCATGTCAAAGTACCTAAACTAATACAGCCATTGCAGCTTACCGTAAATCGAACTGGCTCATTCACCTTGTGATCGTCTTCCCCTATACACCATATAGATCTACAATCTGTCGTAGTTTTAAACCGCATAACAGAAGGTGTTGACTCAGCTGGAATGTCAAAGGATGGACGTCCAGAGCAGGGAACTGCGTCACCTGAACTGGAGTGTAGTCGAGTCTGTTCCACCTGTTCTTCGATAATTTCAAAAATAGTTTAATCTAAAAGGGCCGCCAACATTGTAATTTCTTCCGACAAATCTTAAATTCTCTCTCTGAAATACGTAATATCTTTGGCAGAATCCATTTCATCGGCAGTAGTAAACATTTTTCTAATTAATTCTTGTGCTATTGATTCACCAATCAGTAACTAGGGGGTGTGTTAGAGCCCACCCTCTCAACTTTGACGAGTGAAAGTGACAGTTTTATTTCAAGTCGTATTTCATGATGGTTTGGAGGAATGTTACGGAATTAAATAAATAAATAAGCAACAAAAAATATATTTTGTGACACATTTATTTATTTATGCTCTCATTTCATGAAAAATTATTTATTTAGGCTCTCATTTCATGACACATTTATTTAGTTATGCTCACATTTCACAGTACGTTTATTTATTTGTGCATTTATATATTTATTTAATTTTGTCCAAAATATTCCTCCATAGACACCTCCTGCCAGTGTTATTCTGTGCAGCCAATATGTGCGTCGGTATCTAAGGTTAACAACTCAGCTCTGCATATAATGATTTTGGTTCTCAAGCTTACTCAATTTCCTACAACTACTGATGGGTTAAATAAACAAATGTATTTGTTAACAAATAATTTAATGACATTTTACAAATAAAAACTAACTACTAGAAGCACATAATAAAGTAGTTTTATTAAATTAAACTTCAAAACAAAATGTTACAAAAAAAGAAATCATTCTGTATTTAATACTTACATCATTAAAAAAGTAAAGTTCCAGGTGGATAAGCAAGTTAGAATATGGATGAAAAAAATGTGTCTGGTGAGGTATTTTTCACTTATTAAAAAAAACATAACTTTATTTTAGGTTACTGGCAAAAAAGTGAAAAAATAAAACTCATCACTTACCGAAAACCAAAGGACATTACAAATGGGGCAATGGCCTTTCTGATCTTCCTAAAGTGAGAGAAGAAAGAATAGTCCATTAAAAATAAAGTGCAACATTGAAACACACTTTATAGGAATGATAATTTTAAAAAAGCTGACATTAATATTGGTTTAAAACATTGTAAACAGAAAACACTGGTATATTACATTGACATAGTATTTACTCACAGTTAAAAAAAGAAATTAAAAATAAATATGTTCATACAAAAATAAATAAATGTAATAAATCTTACATTGAGATACTTTTGAATTATCCTAAATATAACACAGAACTAATCAAACTAGTACTCTAGCTGTAAAAATACAACTTCTAAAGTTATGCTAAAAGTATTTGAAAAACTAAACAAAAATCTTATTTTGCCCATCTCCCTTTTAAATTTGAATGAAAACAAGAAAGTATACTGCATACATAACTTGTCACTGGAACTATGTTCTGTATGAGCAATACAGAAAAAAGTCAATCTACACAATGCAACCAATGCTATAAATACCTAAGGCCCAATGGATTATAAAGTAAAATTTAATTAAGTAGATATTTCAATTTCATACAATCAATATATGTAATATATGTGGATCAAAGTATACAAAGTAATTTTCAAGGAAACAGACACCTCTGTGGGATATGGAAATATAAGAGAGACACACAGAAACAGAGTAAGTTGATAGAGAGAGATCACCACTGTTGCAAAAGAGTGTGAGGAAGGGTGTTGCAGTTACACCTCAAGAAGCATACAAATTCTGCTGCATTTCCAAGGCAAAACAGATTTCATTATAAACACTTTTATTTTTTTATTGAATTGATCCAGATATAAAAAAATACCTAATTTATGATTAGATAATGATGTGATTAATCAGCTGTCTGTTGCAGTTATTTGCACTTGCAGTGGCACATTTGAGTAAGGGAGTTGAAATGATGACCAGATTAATTGCCTTTTGGTACAGCACAATATATAGCCCTGATAAATAAACAGATGCTTCACATTCTCTCTCTTATTTATTTATGAACATGGCTACAAAGTTGTGCATCCAACCACCCATCCTTTTTATAATAATATGTGATAAAAGCATGGACAAGTTTATCAGCATTAGAAAAGGACAGGAATAGGCGAATACCGGATATGTTACAGAGGTGTAAGTAAGAAAGTTTCTTAATGTGGTTTATGTGGGCAGAATAAAAAAAGGAGGAATCAAAAATGACAGCAAGATTCCTTGCATTAGAAGAAGGTCTGATGAGGTCACCATCAAGAGTAACTGAAAAGGAGCTCATTTTCTTAAGTTGTGCCTTAGTGCCAATTTGCAGTATTTACAGATATGATCACACCAGAGTTGCAAGCCAGGTGGCTGCAAACTGGTCACTTCTCAGTTATTCCCAATCAAAGCACGTATCGAAGGAATTGAGAGCAATCCAGCATATTCATTATAATCAAGGAAACAGAACATCCACAGCTCCTATATCTCCATGGTGCATCAGGCAGTCTTGTCCACAGAAACATTCAGTTGTCCCCGAGGCTGCAAACCCAGTATATGCAAAGTCCATAAAAGTAGGTCCAGAATCAATACAATTCAAGTCGACTGCATCCATTAACTATACATTCAGTAAAAGAAATGAAGAAGTGCAAAAAGTGCAAGGTTAACGCAAATTTTAACGAAAAGTGTTATTAACAGGGAGGAGTGGCAGCAAAATGCATATGCCAGCGTCCCCTCTCCTGAAACTCTATCTTATAAGCAACAAACTTAAGGGCTTTTTTTTTTTAGAGCTGAAGCTTATTACAGACGCAAAAGGCACTAGGCAGGTACTGTTGGATAGGATGCCACTCTTCCACATGTTTGTCTACACTGGTTACAGATGGAGTTACTCTATATGGTCATTACAAAATGAAATTTATTTGATTAGTGTTTCAAAATGTCCAGTGTTGTTGGTGTGGCTCATGTCATGAAGCACAAGGCAAATCTCTAACAATATGATGTGTAAGGCATTGAAGGAAGTGCACAACCACAGAGAAATGCAACTAACATGACTGTTAAAACAGAATACGTAATTGCTGAAACTGAAATGGCAAACACTACATGTAGGTCATTCATTGTGCTTTTGAAATCAAGCTAATGTTCATTACTAATAAACTAAAAAGTGCCAAGCATGGCTATAGCACAAATAACATATATTAGGATGGTAAGGCAGTGAATTTTACTGCAAATTCTGGATTAGTACACAGGAATAAGCAAAGTCTGATCACTTATTTGTGGTCACTTGACAACAACAGAACAAAAACTTTTTACAGGAATTCTGAAATAATGATAATCTTAATTTGACACGCCAGAAATGCACCCTTAAAGTTGCAAAATATCTACAAAAACATGGGAAACATCTGGGACGAGTTTGTAACATTTCAAATTTGAGTTAATTTGACATTTCCAATAAAATTTACTTTTCTAACAAATGGCATGTAAAAGTGTACTGTTTTAAAAGTGAAAATATCCTGAATTATTTTGGTATTCACTAATTCACATGGTAATGATATAATGATGTTAGAATTTTTAATATTTGTTTTAAGCACTGTTTCTTTTTTGGTTAACAGACAGAAGGTGTAAGAGTGTAAACTTAGCACATGTACCTTTTAAGATAAATCAGGTAGTCCACGATGATAATTTCATTATTTATACACCCTAAGCTGAAATCGCCCAAAGTCAATACAATAAAAATTTTAAATTACATTAAATGCATCTAGAATTATATACTTACTCATATATTGTGTCTGGTTCACCATCCTGTGATTTTCCATCATCAATATGAACATTTGCTTCATCTGCTTCTTCACCGGTGACGCTAAAAAGAAAGAAAAAAAAATCAAGAAACAAGTAAATGTCAAAAATTAAAGGCATAATCTCAAAAAGATTCATTTTATTTAGTTTGAATGCCAGTATCTTGGTAAACTAGGCAGGTAAACCACTACAATATCCAGAAGAACTTTGAATGCACAGGACTTTGATGAAGTGCATCACAAAAATTCTGAAACTTGAATGAGAAATTCAACCAGTGACTTATATAACAGCAACAAATGCATAACACAGAACACATTATTTTCATTTTCACTTAATCCAATTAAGTGTCATAACAAGAGAAGCCTATTCCAGTAGCATTAAGTACAAGGCAGGGACCAGCTTTGCAGACAGCCCAGACACAGACCCACCCACTCTTATTCAAACTGTCCCATATAGATTTACCAATTAACCTAAGATGCTTGTCTTACAGATGGGGGGGAAGGCAGTGGATGCAGGCAAAAGCCAAGGAGGTAAATTCATAATGCAGTATCTGTAAAACAGGAGCTCAAAGCTGCTGTTTCAGTTTCTTGCTGTACAGTTTGTTTTCACAGGAAAAAAAAAAATCTTTAAATATGCCCAATGATCAGCCGCAATATTAAAACCACTGACAGGTGAAGTGAATAACATTGATTATCTCTTATAATGGCAACTGTCACTGAGGTAGGATATATTAGGTAGCAAGTGAACAGTCAGTTCTTGAAGGTGATGTGTTGGAAGCAGGACAATGGGCATGTATAAGGATCTGAGAAACTCTGATAAGGGCAAAATTGTGAGGCCAAGGTGAATGGGTCAGAGTATATCCAAAATGGTAGCTCTTGTCGGGTGTGCAGGTCCTGTCACTGTGTGCTGTAGTTAGTACCTACCAAAATGGTCCAAGAAAGGACAACAGGCAACAGGTTCTTGGGCGCCCAAGGCTCATTGATATTTGTAGGTTGCGAACATGAGAGAAAGGTTTCAGAATCCACAGTAAATCACAGCTTGCTGCATATGGGGCTGCATACCTGCAGATGGTCAGACTGCCCATGCTCACCACCTCTCCACAGCCAAAAGTGCCTTCAAAGGGCATTTGAGCATCAAAACTGAACCGTGAGAAAACATATGCAGACACAGGGAAACTTGAAATCTCAACCAAATAACATCTGATTTGTTCCCAGAACTCTGGATCTGTAATGTAGCAGTACCACCCATTGCACCACCCAATAAATAACATAAATTTGTGTACACCTAATAATCAAGACTATTTTTTTAAACTTTAATATAATCTATAAAACTTAATTTTATCTATATATCATGTTGTGTCTTTCATATTTATCTATCAATTAAATTATATAACTAAGTAATACTTGTGCCGTATATGTTTCAAAGTCCAACCATATTTTATATGTAGTAGCATGACAATGCATTACAGGACGTATTCAGAAAGCTATAATATTAACTGACTATTGCAACCTCTGTTAGATTGTATTGGTAAGATCCCTGTTAGTTTGATCTACGTATCCTTGAGAACTGTACTAAAAATCACTGAAGTTACAGACTTACCCATTAACTCCTTTGGAATGGTTCCCAGGATCAAACCTCACAGTAGACATGTTGGAAACAGGAACTTGTCAGCTTCTTATTTACAATCCCTTCAACTTAATTTTGAAAGAAAAATATGTTAAACAAAATATTTAAACTCAAACCTTAAACAAATAAAATTTAAAGAATGATTATTGCTAATCTGTGATTAGATTATAAAATATACATTAATCCCTTGCTATATCGAGCTTCGACTTTCACGGCTTCACTCGCAGATTTTATATGTAAGTAGATCTAAATATATAACGCGGATTTTTCGCTGCGTCGCGGATTTCTGCAGACAATGGGTCGTTTAATTTATGGTACATGCTTCCTCAGTTGGTTTTCCCAGTTGATTTCATACAAGGGACGCTATTGGCGGATGGCTGAGAAGCTAACCAATCAGAGCACGCAGTTAAGTTCCTGATTGACTCAATGACGGAGCGCCGAATTCGATTCCGTGGTGTTAACCAGGAAGTCTCGTCTCACTCATTCAGCATCAACGTGTTTCGCTGTGTAAAGAGTCCACTTTTGTGTTTATCTTTGTGCATAGTCAAGCCATTCATTATGGCTCCATAACAATCTGCTTCTGCTACCGCTTCAGGGGCCGTGCCCAAGCGCCAACGGAAGATGTTAACGATTGCCGAAAAGGTAAACATTTTGGATATTTTGAAGGAAGGGAAAAGCTACACCGCTGTATTACGCCATTACGGCATCAATGAGGCTACGATTCTTTTTATTTAAAAAGAAGGAAAGGAATATAAGATCTATGGCTGCAGTGTCCTTTTAAACAGGGTGCAAAATGAGTTGTAAGTGGATGTAATAAGGCAGTGGTCAGGATGGAATCTGCTTTAGGGATTTGGATTGAAGACTGCCGGAAGAAGAACAACGGCGGTGCTACACAGTCGCCTGAAGTGGCTCCTTTAGAAGGGCTGTAACGCTCTCCTTTGTTGTGCAGTAAAACTAAACTCATTGTTATCGGACAAGTCATCGTGTCATTGTTGGTGAGTAACCATAATTAATTTTCTACTTACAGTACTTAGTACATGTATGTACGTTTAGTGTCACTGTACACACATTTACTGTATACAATTTTTCTTGCATTGTACGTATTTATTGCTGGTGGCCTGTCTATCGTAATGGCTGTAACATATGTGATATCGGAGACACTCGATATCTTTAAAATAATATTTAGGTTTTACTGTATATAAACAGTGTGTTTACATACATAATTTCAATGAATCTTACCTAATATCTAAGAGAATACAAAGGGTTTATGCTGTATAACTGTGCGGGGAATATTTAAAAACAGTGTGGGAGAGTTTATAAGGGCTTAAAATCTATAAAAATAACCATAGAAACATATGGTTTCTACTTCGCGGATTTTCACCTATCGCGGGGGGCTCTGGAACGCAAGGAGGGATTACTGTAGAAGTACAAGTGTGCTCCAAATTTGGGAAACAAAAATGGCACCATTGTACAGAACACCCTTTTACTTTCAGAATGTTGCATTATATACACAAATGAGTTTTTACATGTTTTCTTATTTTTAAGTCTTGTTTAGAAATCATATCTTCATATCTAAGCACCCTCCACATGTACAAGGCAAAAAACTAAAGGGCAAAATCCAAAGTGAAATAAAAACTTTACTCACATGACTACAACTAGGAAACAGACAAGGTTTCATAAATTCAAGTCAAAATGACAAACTGCATTTTCCTAGTACAATTCAAGTAAACAGATGTTAAGCTGTACAATACATTTGAAATGCTACAGCTGGAAAAAAAAAAATCCAAGAATGTAACGGATTTTGAAAACATTCATTTAGGTGGAAATAGTCTTACTGCAGGAGTATAATAAGCTGCAAGGAAATTGGTAAGGAAATTATTCATGCAAACAGACTTTAATGAGATACCATAGAAGTATCTTACTAGCTGTTAGTTTAAAGTAAAACGTAACATTATAGTGAAATTATTAGATACACAGGAATTGATGAGCCATGATAAACTCTTTATTATGAAAAATATTATCTATCATAGAGTGCCTACCATATCTATCCTATAGCACCTTTCATATATACTGCATTTATCTGTCAGCCTGCTGTTTATATAGCTCGTTTCACATCTATCTATAATGAGGGTCAATGACTACACCAACATGGCACAGAGCACTGAATAATCCTACAAAAAATACTCAAATAAAAGTGAGAAACGCAGAATTATGTGATAAAGCATTGAAAAATATATTAAGACAATAGGCACTACAACACAGTATGTCAAGTCATGTTTGGTGCCCTTAAACAGAAACCTTCATATGCACCGTAGCAAGAGGAAGAAGAGAAAGACAGGGAGGGGTAGAACCATGGAAAAGGAAGAGATTCCTCCAGGATGCTAGAGCGCAAAAGGCAAAGAAAAGAGAAAAGATAAAACCAGAACAGCAAAATTAGAATTCAGACAATTTGAACAGCCTGACAATACAGATATCAAAGCTTTATTTCAGCTTAGAACCTGGGCACAAATAAATCTAACTAATTTCTTTTTGTATTTAATGTACACAAAATTGGTCATTTATATCTATTAAATTTGTAACCTAAGGGAACGGTCAGTGAATGTCGAATATATAACGATTGTTAAAGAATGAGTTGTTGCCTAACTCTATGTTATAATTGCCTTTGGCTTAAGAGACATTGGCAACTTTGAATAGAGTACTCATGTATATATTAGACACATATCTATTTGTAAAGGTTTACATCACTTCTGTTAATTTTTTCTCTAATTTTATCAAAAGCAAGCATCAAGTTCACTCTGTATGCACAGCTGTAATAAGAAAAACAACTGCATGGGTTCCCAACTGCTATCTTTGATTTTCTTGACATGATGAAATTTCTAAATTTCCCACTGAGAAGCAATAGTGAATGTGGAAACTCACTTATTTTTAAAAAAGAGAAACATTCTGTGCAACTTCATTTATAGATTACTTTATTTCTTTTAAATTTACCTTAAGACGGGTTACTTCAACTTGTTTTATTTTGTATATTTTCATCTTTTGCTTGTCTGATAGCCGATCCTGACAATAAAACAGATCCTGAAACAAATTAGTCAAATGCCAAGACAGGTGCACACACAAGCTACAAGTACAGCAGCTCACTTCTTCTGTTGGGAAAGTAAGTTAACCCATAAAGGTATTAAAAAAAATAAAACAAGTCGGCTAGAAATGAGCATAAGAGGAAAGGAACTAAGTAAGCACCACTCAGAGTGAACAACTATGTACTCTCAGTTACAGTAAAAACAACTTCATGGCTGCCTCATTATCTGCAGATTATAATAAATTTAGAATTTCTCTACTTACACTATAATTTATCAATAAAGTTCCAGATCTGCTTTTTATCATTTTACCTTGAGGCTCAAGAAAGATTAACTATCTATCGGGTATGTTGTTCAAAAGAGCTACACTTAAGAAATTTAAATTTCAGTTAGACACAGTCCCTACGCAACCCAGAACTAACAAAAAGACTTCAATCGGTGCTATTTTCACATCTTTTGAATTGGATTTGCTGTTTATAAAAGCAATTGAGTTACCACTAGCCTATTTTTAACCACATAAATTTATAAAGTACTGTTAAAAAATGTATTTCATGTATTTTACTAAAGTATATAACTGCATTATATTATCACTGTTATCTTTGAATATGACTTAACGTTACAAAAATATTTAATAAACAGAAAAGTAATTACTGACTCTTTGATAAAGTAGAAAACAAAATTTGAAATGATTCAACTTTGAAATCATTTCACTAATAACCAGAAAGCACCTGAATATCATGCCATGTATACATTTTATTACTTGCTCTTTTGTTTCCCACATTTCTTTAGCTATATATTCTGACATCCTCATGCACTGCCATCTTGGAGCAGGTTGCTATGGCACGCTGCATCACTATGGACTCTGGCCTATGT
The DNA here is from genome assembly GCF_016835505.1 of Polypterus senegalus. Lineage (NCBI taxonomy): Eukaryota > Metazoa > Chordata > Cladistia > Polypteriformes > Polypteridae > Polypterus > Polypterus senegalus. The sequence continues at coordinate 300,564,971 of NC_053155.1, forward strand.
GTGTGGTCACATGGTCATTACTGCCACCTTCAAAAAACCAAGTCTTATGCTGGCAAAGATTCTGCTGTTTGGTTTTACTAGGAAAGACTGGTCCGATGGAAAAAACATTTCTCTTGAGTGATTTACTTTTGGTTTTGTTTTTGATTTTTTGCTTGCTTACTGATTTGGAGATTGATTTTTGACTTTTGTTTTAGTTGCCTATAGTTTGCCTAATCAGTGTATAGAATATAGTGTGAGCAGATTTTGCATTCTCCCTTAAAAGACACCTAGTTTACTTTTAACATGACTGGCAGGGTTTTTAATCATTTCACTTAAATTAAAAGATCACAACAGTTATGGCATTGTCCAGCTCTAGATGCATATGATTTCTGGCTTCAGGTGAATTTAAACTAACTCCTTGATTACCTCTGAGATAGATAGATGGCCCTGTAAAGTCTTTGACGCCAAGTCACAGTGACAACTGTTGAACCCATTGAATCCCTAAACCTTGCACAACCACTTCAAAGCAGGGTTTCAGTTTTTAGCCAATGAAAATACTCACCCAAAAACAGCAAAAAAATGGTGTATTTGGTATTCAACTAAATGAGTAAAAATGACACATTTTCTGGCTGAATGTGTGCTGCTGTTTCCTTTGCCCTCCTGTTCTTGTTACGGATAAAGGTTTCAAGCAATGCACTCCGGGATATGGATGCTGTCTTTAGAGGATTGTACTGGTTTGTTTACAATCAGGAACAAGTAGTAGTGACATACTGAGGGCAACTGCAGCGCCTTTTAAAAACAAAAGCAAATGGAAAGGAGAAGGAAAAGGGATCATACCGGGACAAAGTGAACTGGGATGCACTGAAACAATGCTTAATCAAGGCAAATTAATAAAGAATGTAGATCTGTAAAACTTGCCAGCCAAGCAATGGACATACCTCCCTGACAAGCTAATTCTACTCACAATCTATTAATGTTTTTTTATTCATTTTTTCATATGTTTCAGTTTTTTTTTTAAGACATCTTCTATGAAAATAATGATTTTGATAATAAAAAGGATTTTTCATCACCTTACTGATTAAAAATTCAAATTCACAAAATAGCACAAAAACAAATATACACAATATACTGATAAAAGGTGTTTAGCATAAAGTTCACCATGTTCTAATATAGTGCACCAGTACTTAAAAAGACACTTAAGCAGTCTGTTTTACTTAAATTGTCAAGAAAGAAAGAAAGAAAGAAAGAAAGAAAGAAAGGGAAGGTTTATGCTTTGTTTACTTTCACAATATCTCACAATCCACACCCATTTTTTGTTTTAGAAAAAACATCACTATTTTGTATACCATAATCTACACAAGAACCATAAACAGAGCAATGCGCTTACTGAAAACCAACTCTTAACCTGAACTATACCAGTTTAAATACAGTGTAAACAGTTTCAGGTGAAATGTTATTTGTGGGCACATGACACTGCTTTGTTGAATGTTGCCTTATTAATTCAGCAGATGACGTTTGCTGTCATAATGAGTACACTCAATAGGTCCACTTAGTTAGAACTGGCCTGGTGTGAATGACTGTGGATGTGTATATGTGTGCCCTAAAATTGGTTGATGCTTTGCCTTGTGCCTGTTGCTTGTGGGCTCCATAACCAACGATCCTAAACTGAAGAAAACAGACTTCAAGTAAAAAAGCAACAGTCAGTTCTAAGCAGGACACTACTGTACTACCTGGCACCTATAACTATAATCACATTCACTAGAATCAATACAGCTTAAATGTCATCTGACTAGACAGCTCATCTTTCAACTGTGTACTGAAAGCAAAAATAGTTCAAGAAGCCCAGAAGACATCACAACTTAGACTATCTAGCCGTGAAGTCCTATGCGGCAGTAAAAATAAACCAGCACTTCTCAGAAAACTATAAAAGAGATTAAGGTAAACTTTTACAAACATGGCCAAAATATGAGTGTTCTTCATTCCTGCATATGTTGGAAGATTCAGGACTGATAAAAGCCCAGTAAATTAAATCTGTATTATGAGTTGTTACAGCATTTATAATGATGAAAGGAATTTGCTTTTAAATTCACATATAAAAGTGAATGAATGGCTCTGATCATTTCACATAACATGAAAAACAGATCACTAACATTTCTCTCTATTATATAAAAAAAAAAATCCTGGGACAAGACAAGACTTTTTTGAAGAGATTTTTTCAAGTCCTGCGAGTTGAGACTTTTAACATGAGATTATTTCAGGTCACGCCCTCCTAACAACCATTTTCAAACAAGAACACGGTCCACTCACATCTCATCCGTGTGAATGCTTTTGACAGACACATTTCCTGCTCTTTTGGTTCTTATGAATTTTTAATGTTTTCCTCACTTTAATTTCCCAATTAAAGAAGACGTATTATGTTCAAATCTTATTGATGAACTTCATCACAAAGGTTTATCTATGAGTGGATCCTGTGATAGGGCTGATTTCTGTCTTGTACTCTGTGGTGACAGGATTTGTTCCAGTTGAGCCTATGACCCTGGATTTGATTAAGCTGGTTTGAGAATGAAATAAGATATTGTTCTTGGTGTTCATTGTGGCACCTGGTCTGTTTTGGAATGAAAGCACTGTTGTCTGAAAAGTATCTGCTTTCAAACATCTTTAATTCAAATTAAATTGTCTACATTTGCCTATGAAATTATCCTCTTTCGACCAAAAACAGTAAGAATTTGAAACTACATTGTATATTTCTAGATAAACTTAATTAGATTAGATTAGAAAATTAAAATGCATACAGGGTGGAAGCACTGAATTGCCTGATAGCAGTGGGCAGAAAAGACCAACAGAGATGCTTCTTAGCACACCATGGTGGAATGAGCGTGTGGCTAAAAGTGCTCCACGAGAGCACCTCCTGGATGGATGAAGGGGATTTTTCATGAAGGCGTCCACTTTTTTCTTGGTTTTTGTTACATTTTGTGTTATCTATTTTGCCTTTCATTTCCTCATGTTTTATTATTGTATAGTGTTTTGCTCAAAACTGTTAATAAATAAAATTAATTGCATTGCATTTTTTTAAAATCTAACTTGTGTTATGTGCAATCATGAAGAGGTAGAAATAAAGATCAAAGATAACAAGGCAAGACGTGAAAATGTATTGGACGTCTTCGAGTTCGCTACTAACTGCAGCTATAATGGTACCCATATTGAAGCAAACTACACAAAGAAGATACCTATAGCCCAATAGCAGAAGTTCCCCATTGTTCTCAGAGCATGTCATCATTTTAGAAGTTACTGACAGTCTTTAAAATAATACACTGTATCTGTATTTAACTTTCATTAGTTGGACTGTTAAACGGTATTAAGGTTTTATTTAAAATATCCAGTTTGCTAAAAATCTTTTACATACTACTTAATAGCAATTGTGTTTCCTTTTGTTTTTGCTTGATTTGATTTTAAAAGGTGATTTGTGCCAGCACCAGCCCTTGTCAAATATCCATAACAAAGTCAGAGAAAGCAAGTCATGCCAGCATTTTACTAGCAGAAGCAAAACATTTACAGTCACAGCCAGTTCTGATATTTATTTATACAGTTTTTGAGTTGTATAATACCTACCATTATATAAGAAGGCAGGTACTGAAATTCTTTTTAACCTGTCTAAAGGGATGCCTAACAGCCAAGAGATTCTCTACTGAAACTTCATCACCAGTTTTGCACAAGGCAGCTGGAATCCCTGTAGAAGAAAGACAAGAGGTAGCAGGAGATGTTCTGAATATGCCAATGTGGAAACAAGGAGTAAAACACAACGTTTGTGCAATATGTCACCTGAAAGGGTGTCAGGCAGGTGCTTCATTACAGAAAATGGCAAAAATCAACCTATGCTATGTGCTATGGCCCCTAAAGCAGCTACAGTACAGGTGGTCCTAAAGACACAGGTGCTTCCCATACAGTACTTAAGAGAGACACAGAAACGTTTTCTTGGGAAAAACTATGTAGCTTTCCAACAGAAGTTTCTTCCTTTTAATCCTATTATAGTAACTCATTAATTTTAGATTTCTGTATGATGGGTTTCTTGCCAAAATTAAACATTTTTACCCTCTCTAAAATGTGCATGTTTTTACTTTCAGCATCTAAACCACCAAAAAAATTATTTCAGAACAACAGAACATTTTTACAAAAACTTGGTGCCAGCTGAGGTGTTTAGGTTCTCCACCCTTTTAAAAATCATGATATCTAAAAAAGATTTGTACTTTAAATTAGGAATATATTCTTTTGAAATAAAATACACAGTTTTCTTAATAATGTCTTTGCTCTCACTCATAGCTCTTTTAAATTCTCTTTGCATAGTCTTTTCATTGTAGGTCTCTATTGGGGAATTTCACTGATATTTGGATTTCATCCTCTACATATAAATATATATTTAAAGTGAATGTATGGCTGTGTATACATACATATACATATTATAGATTATACATTCACAATCCAACTTTAGGGTCATTGAGGGTCACAGCTTCAACAGCACAGAGTGCAAGATTGGAAACTACTATGAACAGAGCACACATGTATGCACCTACACATTCGCATACATTAATACCAGGGCCATATATATATATATATACATATCTTATATATAAATGTCTGCACATGGAAGTGTGTGTGTGTGTCTGTCCGTCCTGGAAGTGAGAGGTAGAGTCTGGATAAGGGCTTCACCTCCAAAGATACACAAGCGAGGCCAGCACGCCGGCAAAATGAAACCTCCGAAGAAAGAGTCACTCGCTTAGCGGCTAATACAGAAGCAAGGTGAGCACATTGGTAAAACAGTATACCTTTTAATTTTCCTCCCACCACTAATATGTAAACGAGGTGACCACGTCAGCAAAGCAAAACCTCCAAAGAAAGACAATCGCTTAGCCAGTAATGCACAAACGATGCAAACACATTAGCAAAATGAAACCTTCTAGTAGAGAGATACCCAGTGTAGTTCCTTTAAATTACCTGACATCTCGTATGAATTTAGTATTATACTGTATATAAACATACTGTATATATATATATATATATATATATACACATACATACATACACATACATACACATACATACACATATACATACATACACATATACATACATATATAATTACACATATATATACATACAGTATATATTGTGACAGATTGGGACCGCATCGCTCCCTTGAACCCCTGTCCACGACTCCAGACACCAGGTAAAAGTCTACAAGTTGACTTTATTTAATTGCCACAGTGTACAAAGCACCTTCTCCTCCACTATACTCATACAAACACAATTACAAATACAATAAATCAATCCTCCAACTCCCAGACGCGTTGCCACCCTTCCACCCAGCTCAGTTCGCCGTGTAGGAGCTCTCACAGTCCTTTTATACTCCCTGACCCGGAAGTGTTCCCAATCCCCAGTCCATATGATCTTGTATCACTTCCGGGTCAGGCACCAGTCGTTTACCTTCACCCCGGAAGAACGTTGCTTTTCCTCTGACGCACTTCCGGGTTATAGGGCACAAAGGAATCTTCGGTCCTCCCTGCAGCTCCCTCTTGCAGCCCCTGTGGTATCCAGCAGGGCTGAGAATAAAAACTACAAAGTCCATGACTCCCTGCTGGTCTTTGGGGCACCTCCATACTGCAGGGAGGGCTCCATCTGGCGGCCTGGGGGTATTGGCCGGGATGACAAACCGGCCATATACCACAATATACATATATGTACTTACTGTACAAACTGCTGCTAAAGCCCAACAGCTTCTTGCCTTCCATTCACCCCGTGCTACTGCAATGACCACTTTTTTGCTGTGCAGCTCTCATGATCTGCATGGATGCGCCTAGTATAAACCAGGTTTTGATTTGACAGCAGCAGGCAACTTTTTTGTGAAGAAAGTGAATACTCTTGCAAAATAATGTACTAATTGTTTTTTTTTCCCCAGAGTGGCCAGAAATAATCTGCCATTGTAATCCATCAATTTTTTAAAGTAACACAGATATTTTTAATACAAGAAAATAAGTACTGAGTTTCATTACTCATTACTTTGAAAAGTAATCTGGCTATGTAAGTACATTCCCCCTAACACTATTCATTAATATGGTAAAATCTGATGTGGAAACTATAAAAGCATTTGATCATTGTGACACAGATAATACTATGTATGTGTTTGTCTTTAAATATGGCATAAGAAGTACACAATTAACTCAAACAGCGAATGGATTAAAAAAAGCAAGATCAATATCCTGGAATAGCTCCATCAGAAGCTTGGCCTATTCCAGCAGAATTAATGCTGTATGTAAAGAAAAGGGTCAATTATTTTTATAGTTATTTAAAAGGTATGCACAAACATGCAGTTTTTGGTTTTTCTTTTTTACTTTTAACTATTTTGAAAAACAAAAATGATCCATTTGTTTCATTGGTTACAACATCTTATTTAAATTGAAAAACAAACCTAATGTGTCTCATTTTCAGCATTTATATCGACAAAATAAAATTTTAGTAATGGTTACTTCGAGAACCTTCAGATTTCTACTTGAAGGTATTCTGTAAAGATTAGGTGAAAAGGAAATGTCAATGCATTTATTTAGTCTGAATCATGTGTTATCATTAAAGCATTTTAATGTTTATATTAATTATTCATAAATAGGAATTTTCAAAATGAACATACCGGTATATAGTATATGCTTTCACTTTGCTAGTTAAAATTAATAAAATACAAAAGTAAAGAATTCATAAATAAATAATGATCACTGATCAGACTGATAGACAGATAGACAGACATCTTCTTGAAAAAGAAAGCAAATGTAGACATGCATTGAACAACTGCATATAATCAATTAATACAATTTGGAAGTTCACACTAATATAGTAAATGCAAAAGGAAAGCAGATCATATGTTTCTATTACTGTCAATAAAGCAAACTCCAAGCCTTTAGCTGATAAAGAAAACAAGGAAATGATTTCCAAACAAAAGCTTACATTTCAAAATGTTTACACTATCAACATGACTATGGCCTTTTCTGATTTTACTTTGCTTTGGTGGTGTGTTTTATTTTTATATAAATGTCCTCTGGAATGGACCACATTTTTCCATGAGCACTAGAATTTTTTAATGAACCTGTTTATAGCAAGTTGATATTTGTTTGCATTGCTAGATTTTACAACTAGGCATGAGCAAAACTGAGAACTTAAAAAATTTACAAATAGTTCACTCAATTTGAATCATGGGATTAGATACATTTGACACCTCATCCAGTTGATTCTTAAAATAAAAGAAGGGTGTTTTTCTACAGCATGTCTTGTTAGTTTGTTTCAGATTCTCACTCTTTTGCATTTCACTCACCTTAATCTCTCAAACATTATGTTTTATTTATCAATTCATTCATTTTGCAAGCCCTCGTAATCCAATTCTGAGTCTGGGAGGGCTAGAGCCTACCCCGAGTTCAGTGGGCTGAGCACAGTCAATCACACACACTGACAGACCATCAATAGGAACTTCACTTTTTAAGGAAGCTAAAGAAATTCAGTCTATTCCTCTTTTCTCCAAGTAACTTTAACAGATGCACAGTCAGGTCCATACAGACATGCTGCAATACATCCTAGTATACTACTATATATTGTAACAGACTGTTATGTCCAACAGTAGGTAATTCAAATTTTCTCAGCTCATAACTTCTACCAAGCCCTCATTCACTACAGGACATTTATAACAAGATGCATGAAGGAAGCCTTTTCCATCATCTCAAGCAGTACATGACCCAGTAAGAAACTGGAAAGGGGTTTTCCCCTTCCCACTATAGCAATCAATATTGTCATATTATATGCCATTTCACAGAACCTTCAGGTCTGTTTCACCTGATATAATGGACTACAACGCCATCGGAGGAAGCACCTATTTTGCACATATTATTTGCTATTACTGAGCTTATTTTATTTAAGTTACTTAAACTGCACATTTACTGATATTTAATGCCATTATATACTTTTATAATTATTTTTACTGCATTGTAGCTGCATACAATGTTTTCACATCCAATGAATTATTAACAAATACATTTTATTGCCCTGCAAGGTATGATAACAATGAATTATATTAATCTGAAAAAAGAAAGTTTGCAGGGATCAATCATCTTATCCACAAATCTTCAAAACAAGTTGAGAAACTGGACTGCCCATGTGGATATAAAGAGCTGGATCCCCCCCAAGGTTAGATCTGCACTAGAGGCCACCAAAACAAACCTGGCCAAATATCTATAGAGTCTCACCCAACATCATTAACACAAGTCATGAGCACTTCATTCTCTGCAGATACACTGTGGGCAAAAAAGTAAAAATACCAATGATAACAATAAATGAACATGTAGCACCTAGAACTTTTAACCAACATTCAAATATTTAGCTTTTATTTTCTTATATGATTATTCAAAATGTTATTTTTGGGTAATGTGACAACCCTAACAAGGAATGGGCGTCCACAAAATGAAGCAATATTCATAAAAATAAATAAATAAACCATCAATAAAAATTGGCCTAGAAAATCCAATTAGTGCAATTCTACTATTATATATTATAGTAGTGTCAATATGGCCTAGTATACTTTTGCACCCTTGTCTGACATGAATGGAAAGCTGCATATGTACTGAATCACAGCGCATATAGCTCTTGATGATAATATCATTAAATGCTATTTTGCAGTGAAAGACAAGGCTATGCCCCTGGGTCCAAAAAAACAAAATGCCACTTTGGTAGCTGTAAAAAGTGGGCATACACTTGTAAACAAGATGATATAGACTTACTGTAACTTTTTTCAGTTCACAAAATATTTTGTTTTCTTTTGTTTTTCATTTATTTGCATTCTTTTTAGTTATAAATCAGTTACACAACATTAAAAAAGCCAGAATACTTTAAAATAGCCTTAAGGCCTACACCCTCAAAAAAAAAGAAGGCAAACAAAAATTAATTAAGGGGAACTGTCAAATCACTGGCCCACCATTAAAAGTCTTAAATAAGAATGTCTACAAATGTCAAAGTATCTAAAGAAAATGTAAATAATTATTAAAATAACACAAAAAGGACTCAATATGAAAATCAAAATCTAATGTAATAACCTTCTAGGCTTAACCACACCAACCTCCCAAATCACCATACAACAGCAAGATTTCAAAAACAAGGAAGCCAAACAAGAAAGGCAGAGTAACTAATGTCTTAACAGAGAATCGAGGCAAACAGGAGGAATGCATAGGATTCTGTAGGTAATACCTGAAAGTTTAAATTGGGACAAAACTACAAACATTAAAATAAAAATAAACAGACCACAAATAAGGGAACAGGGTAAAAATACACAAATTTAAAATGTAATAAAACAAAGACAACGTCCAAACATATTTTATGTGTTTTTTTGTTGTATTTACAATACAAATGTTTCCATTTGTGTCTGTTTGCACAGTTTTTTGTAATTTTATATTAAATTTATATTTATAAAGTGCCATTCATAACTGACATGAATGGAAAGCAAAATTTATACTGAATCATAAAGTTTAAAAAAAAACTTGATGATGTGATAAAATATCATTAATTTTCATGCATATATACCAAGGTGTCCCCAGGAAGATTTTACATAAAAACATAACTTTGCCAAGCAAGAGGAGACCATTCAGTCCATCACACTCATTTGATTAGCTAATAGCTAAGCTGTCTCAATATCTCACCCATATACATCTTAAAGGTTGTCAAGGTTTCTCTTTCAACTACACAGCTTGGCAGTTTCTTCCAGATTCCTAAACTCTTTGTGTATAGTGGTGCTTTCTGGCTTCGGTCCTAAATGCACTTCCTCTGAATTTCAGCTGGGGTCCTACAGTACATGATTCACCATTAAGCTGAAAGAATTCTGCTGAATCTACTTTATCAACGCCTTTTGAAAACCTGTGGTCCCCATGCAGTATCTTCTGCTTGAGACTAAATAGGTTTAATTATCTGAGTCTGACATACAGTGCATCCGGAAAGTATTCACAGCGCATCACTTTTTCCACATTTTGTTATGTCACAGCCTTATTCCAAAATGGATTAAATTATTTTTTTCCCTCAGAATTCTACACACAACACCCCATAATGACAATGTGAAAAAAGTTTACTTGAGGTTTTTTCAAATTTATTAAAAATAAAAAAACTGAGAAATCACATGTACATAATTATTCACAGCCTCTGCTCAATACTTTGTTGATGCACCTTTGGCAGCAATTACAGCCTCAAGTCTTTTTGAATATGATGCCACAAGCTTGGCACACCTATCCTTGGCCAGTTTCACCCATTCCTCTTCGCAGCACCTCTCAAGCTCCACTAGGTTGGATGGGAAGCGTCGGTGCACAGCCATTTTAAGATCTCTCCAGAGATGTTCAATCGGATTCAAGTCTGGGCTCTGGCTGGGTCACTCAAGGACATTCACAGAGTTGTCCTGAAGCCACTCCTTTGATATCTTGGCTGTGTGCTTAGGATCGTTGTTCTGCTGACAGATGAACCGTCGCCCCAGTCTGAGGTCAAGAGCGCTCTGGAGCAGGTTTTCATCCAGGATGTCTCTGTACATTTCTGCAGTCATCTTTCCCTTTATCCTGACTAGTCTCCCAGTTCCTGCTGCTGAAAAACATCCCCACAGCATGTTGCTGCCACCACCATGCTTCACTGTAGGGATGGTATTGGCCTGGTGATGAGCGGTGCCTGGTTTCCTCCAAACGTGACACCTGGCATTCACACCAAAGAGTTCAATCTTTGTCTCATCAGACCAGAGAATTGTGTTTCTCATGGTCTGACAGTCCTTCAGGTGCCTTTTGGCAAACTCCAGGTGGGCTGCCATGTGCCTTTTACTAAGGAGTGGCTTCCGTCTGGCCACTCTACCATACAGGCCTGATTGGTGGATTGCTGCAGAGATGGTTGTCCTTCTGGAAGGTTCTCCTCTCTCCACAGAGGACCTCTGGTGCTCTGACAGAGTGACCATCGGGTTCTTGGTCACCTCCCTGATTAAGGTCCTTCTCCCCCGATTGCTCAGTTTAGATGGCCGGCCAGCTCTAGGAAGAGTCCTGGTGGTTTCGAACTTCTTCCACTTACGGATGATGGAGGCCACTGTGCTCATTGGGACCTTCAAAGCAGCAGACATTTTTCTGTAACGTTCCCCAGATTTGGGCCTCGAGACAATCCTGTCTCGGAGGTCTACAGACAATTCCTTTGACTTCATGCTTGGTTTGTGCTCTGACATGAACTGTCAAATGTGGGACTTTATATAGACAGGTGTGTGCCTTTCAAAATCATGTCCAATCAACTGAATTTACCACAAGTAGACTCCAATTAAGCTGCAGAAACATCTCAAGGATGATCAGGGGAAACAGGATGCACCTGAGCTCAATTTTGAGCTTCATGGCAAAGGCTGTGAATACTTATGTACATGTGATTTCTCAGTTTTTTATTTTTAATAAATTTGAAAAAACCTCAAGTAAACTTTTTTCAAGTTGTCATTATGGGGTGTTGTGTGTAGAATTCTGAGGAAAAAAAATAATTTAATCCATTTTGGAATAAGGCTGTGACATAACAAAATGTGGAAAAAGTGATGCGCTGTCAATACTTTCTGGATGCACTGTAGAAGGACATGTCTGTAAGTCCTGGGATGCACTTGGTTGCTCTCCTCTGCACAGTTTCAAATGCTACCTTGTCTTTCTTGTACCATGGTGACAAGAACTGCACACACTACTTTAGTTCAGTCTCACCAGTGTATTATATTGTCTGAGCATAATGTCTAATGATTAATATTTAACAGTGTGAATTATAAAAAACTTAACTTTTTTTCTTTACTTTTTAATCATTTCAGAACATTGTTTACGTGATGAAAATGTTGTGTCAACATAAGCCCATAAAATCCTTGTCAGAGGTTGTTTCCCGCAGGACAGAGTCTAACACCTTGCTTTTATAACTGATGTTCCTTTTGCCCACATGTGGCACTTTGAACTTTTCTACATTAAACTGCAGTTTCCAAGTGTCCACCCAAATGAGAAGTTTTTCCAGGTCTTTCTGAATTGTTTTTGTTACCAAACTCAATTTCGGTGTCATATGAAACTTTATATATTTATACCAGGATCAATGTCATTAATATAAATCAGAAAAAGTAATGGTCCAAGAACAGACCCCTGAGAGACTCCTCTTAGATAGGGTTAGGGTTAGGATTAGGGACCTTGAGATACAATTTTGTAGGGTACCTCTGATGCCTACAGTTTCTAATTTTAGAATTACTCATCAGTTCTTGACTATATCAAAGGATTTTTGAAAGTCTAAGTAAAAGATGTTGTATATTTTAAGTGTGTCAGCAATAGCAGTATCCTGCTCAAAAAACCTAAAGGATTGGCTTGTCAGCCATGCTGGTTGTTATTTAGCATGTCATTGTAACCTACTCACTTTTCTAATTTATTTCTTATAATAGTTTCCATAATTTTGCATAGTACAGAAGTGAGACTTATTGGTCTGTAATTCCCATAATCCATTCTGTCTGCCTTCTTGAAGATTGGTCATATTTGCAAGTTTCCACTCCTCGGGTACTTTGGTCAGAAAGGGATAATCTTTAACTGAATGGTAGTATGACTAAATGTGTTAGGGATTCCCAGCTATGCCATCTTCTTCTCCACCCATAAAATAAACAGTTTAATGCTGGTAATTTTAAAATAAACTACAGTCTGTGAAAGAGATAAATGACTTCAGAAGACAAACAGAATGTCAATGAAAAATAATATGGGCAGTCAAATAATTGCACATATATGCTTAATTTTGGCACACCTCAGTTTTCAATGAAATGAATACAGTTTAATGTCTCAATGTACTCTGAAATTAAAGCATAGCCCTTAACCATTACGTTTACGTTTTCATGTTTGTCAGTTGGTATTAAATACTGAGGAACCATCCTTACGTTTACTTGATGAGATATAAATATATATAAAAATCCTGAAAGATTTATTGGTTCATAAGAACTTGTTTCAGTTTCAGTCTGTCTGTTTTCCTTTATTAATTGGATTTTTATCACCATTATGAAAGCAATATACAGTGCAATATTGTCTGCATAATGCTTCAGAGGGTGCATCAATACTGTTTGCTCCAATACAGTACTGCTTTTTATATACAGAGTATGTGCAAGTAATCAACAAAAGTTGGGATACCTTCAGGAATTGTTTGCATCAGTTTTAAAAAATGTGTAATTGACTTCTATTGTTGCATAAAAGCTTTAAGTTGTTATCCTATTACTTGTTGCCTGAAAAGTTCCTTTTTGTAGGACTCTAAAAATGACATTTTTATTTTTTAGCATCCAAATTTTTTTTTTAAACCTCTGACATTTTGCTGCTTACCTTTGAACCATTTCAGGTTACTCACTTAAATTTTAATAAAAACTGGAAAAATGGGCCATTCTAAAACTTTTGACCAGTAGTATTTATATTTAAAAGATTGTCCAGTGGAGGTGGAGCAGTCTTTGGCAATTGCACAAATGTAGGTTTGTTTTCTCCAGGATCTCACCAGCTGGACTTCCTGTTTTTCTGTTGTCCCTCTCCATTTCAACATAGCATTGGCCTTGCTGTTCTAGTCTTTAGAATTAAATACTATTTACTATGCCAACACACTGCCCCATTACTATATAAATTCATTTAAAACTGACATGAGACTAAGGAAAGTCACAATTGGAATTGAAAGAGTGGATTTTTCATGAGCACCTGACATTTTTTATTTGATTAGTTCCCAGTGATAATTTAAAAAAATGTATCAAAATAAAATCTTAGTTGCTTTGTTTTTAAAAGTCACCCAGTAGGGTATTTGTAACTTAGAAAATAAGAGCAGAACTTTGAAAACATTTGTTCCTTTTAATTACAATACAAATCTAGTTAAACCCTGAAATATAACTCTGATTATGAAATTGGTTTGAAAGCAAACCTACTGGCTCTTCAAGAAACAAGACTAAGAACCATAGCTCTAGATATGTCTATTGTCTCACGACCCAGTTTTACCTTTTAAAGTAAATTCACAACCCACATTCGGGGGGGAATTTGGGTTTGGGCTCCACTTGTTGAATCAAGAGTGAATGTAAGACCAGAGGAGGTGGGGGTTTCCCATTACTGATCTCACTAGTGCAATGTTAAAGTCAAAAAGAGGGGAATCCAGTTCCTGCCATTATGGTGTACAACTCAAGAACTAATTTTACATGGGATGCCAGCCCATAACAATGCTCATTCATACACATATTCACATGTCTTTGAGGGCAATAATGCAAGAATGTACAAACTCCTTACTGAGAGTGTCTGGCCAGAATATGCAGCTGTGGGGTACCAGTACTAACCACTGTGTCACCCAGCAGAGTATTGATTATGTCAAACCTTGACTCGTTTTTTCTGTTTGTCCTTTACCTTCAAGAAAAAAAAAACAAATGTGGGACTAACTGAAATACCAGCATGAAGACAAAAAAGCGATTCCAAAAATAAGACACAAAAAGAAGTTCTCAAGTTGGGTACACCGACGCAGGGAATCAGTGGTATTTAGTAATTATATAATTTAACAGTGTCAGTTGCATAGAATTTGATTTGCTGAAATTTATACAAATAAAACACTGATACAAAAAAATGGAGCAGTAATTGTCATTTCCCAATAGCCCATAAGCAACAAATTTAACAAAAACACTTTATACAATCTTAAGATCAAGATGTTAAGGTTGTGTATCTTGCAGCATGTGGATAAATAAGTACTGTTACGCAATCCAGTGGTCCTTGTTTTAAAAATAAAATAATACTAAATACCTGTGTGTCTAATGTTTTAAGTGGAATGCAAAGAGTTGTCTTTGAAAACTTGCATACAACAACCAAAACTGTCCTCATGTCAATACGTCTGAAAAAATGCTTCAGGCACAAACACCATGCCAGTGAATAGTGATTACTAGCCCACACGTTTTAGAGTGGTACAGATTCCTGAACATTACCCCAATCTTAGGTCTATAAATATCCTTAATTTCAAAATTCACTTTGTTTAATCCTATCAACCAAAAACAAAACGGCAAATCAAACTCTTAATTAAAAGTTCAAAAACATAATTAAATATAGTATTCATCTTAATTCATGCCACACATACCAGAAAAATTATTTTTTTATAAAACTGCAGCAAACAAACCTCTAATATTGTATGCTTTTCATATGCCTGTATAACCACAAAACCATGGTAACTCTGCACCCAGCATAGATACTCAGGGCAACACCGATCAGGGCAGCCATTTTTGTTTGGTTGCTGCCTAAATGTGTTGTTTTTGTATGTTAACTCTGCCTTTTGTAATAAAAATATGGATTACTTGCATACGAAATCAGCTCCTATCTACTGAGACTGGACTTCATTCATTCTCAACCAATCCAAGATGTTTACTGTGCATACGGATTTACTACTTATGAACCTCCGACTGAAAACTCTGACTCTCAGCCAGGTAACTTGCACCTGAAGCAGTGAAGGAGGAAGTGTGCAGGGTCTCTCGTCCGGTCAGGAGTCGTGCATTTTGAGCAACTCATCCCGGTCTAGTTTTATCTAATGTCAGATCACCAAGGGAGTTTGCATGTTCTCCCCGTGTCTGCTTGGGTTTCCTCTGGGTGCTCCGGTATTCCTCCCACAGTCCAAAGACATGCAGGTTTGGTGCATTGGCGATCCTAAATTGTCCCTAGTGTGTGCTTGTGTGTGTGTGTGTGTGTGTGTGTGTGTGTGTGTGTGTGTGTGAGCCCTGCGGTGGGCTGGCGCCCTGCCTGGGGTTTGTTTCCTGCCTTGCGCCCTGTGTTGGCTGGGACTGGCTCCAGTGGACCCCCGTGGCCCTGTGGTTGGGATGTAGCAGGTTGGATAATGGATGGATGGATCACCAAGGAACAAAACAGACAAACTTAATCTTCTTCTTGATTATTTTCTCTCTTCAGTGTACTGCTTTGTGGAGACATGGCTTCAGGCATTAGTTCTCAACTCTGCATTAGAACTCCTTGGGTTTCTGCTTTACAGGGCAGATAGAGATGCTCATCATTGTAACAAGTCAAAAGGCGGTGAAGTCTGTTTTTGTATTAATAAAAATTGGTGGAGTGTTGTTTCCGTATTATTGAAGCACTGCTTTAGCAATCTAGAACTATTTGCTATTAACTGTAAATTATTCTATTCACCTAGAGAATTTTCTTCAATAATGAGTTTACATCCCATCTGGAGAGAGTGAAGCGCAGCAGCAGTTGGTAGATTACATCACTAATGTGAAGAACAGTAGGTGAACTCCCTAATTACAGTGATGGGCGGCTTTAATAACGCAAACCCAACCATCGAGCTTCCCAGTTACAAACAGCTACAAACAAAATGCCCCACCTTGGATGGGAAGACATTGGATCACTGCTACAATGCTATAAAGGACGCTTACTGGGCAATTCTGATCATGTTATGCTACAGTTGCTACCCACTTATAAATAAAGGCTAAAATTAGCTAAACCAGAAAGAAAATCTGTATGTTCTTGAAGTTGTTTCAACTGTACTGATTGGGATTTTTTTTAAAAATGCTTGTGAAAACATTCATGAGCTGACTGACACTGTTACATCTTATTTCAGATTCTGTGAAGGGGTTTGCATTCCCAGCAAAATTATTGTGATTTACAACAATGGAAAGTCATGTTTCACCAATTTAAGGAATTTACATCAGGTAAAAGAAAACCCCTATAAATGTACACACACACATATATATATATACACACACACACACACACACATATATACATATATATATATATATATATACATACATATATATATATATATATATATATATATATATATATATATATATATATATATATATATATATATATATATATATATATATATATATATACACACACACTCTTTGGGGTAGCAGCTGTTGCTGGGGTGCCAGAATCCATCAAGGAAGAAAAATGAAAAACATTATTTGTACAAAATCTTAATTTATTTATCCATTCCTAAATAATTAAATGGGCAGGCTATTTCGTATCAGTGCAATACGCTGCTTGTTAAAACGGATGACTCCCACTCTTACGCAAGTCTGCGTGGATATTATGAACTATCGTATCTGTTCAAGTTCTATTTAAATTTTAAATAGAAGGAATTTTTATTTAGTCGACAGAAATATCTTTGGTACGAATGTAAGTTAAATGTAGGCATCATTGCATACATTTTTCTTCAATATAGAAATGTAAAGAGTAAATTTGCCTTACATTCCAACCAAAGATACAGTATTTGTGTCGACTAAATAGAACTTGAAAAGATATATTTTTAGAATGTGATCGCAATTCAGATCGAGTTGACGTGCACTACATCGAGGCCGCGCTATTGTGGTTTCGCCTGTGTGCCTCAATAAGTCACCCTCCCCTCGCTCTTACTTTTTTACCATTCATCTAATGATTACACTGAGTATGGCTTTACCAAAACAATCATTGATGGCGAATAAAGTATTCATTATTCATAAAGCTTCAATTGGTGATCTGTCTTTCTGCGTTAACCGCATATTTTTTCATACGTCTCAAACCAAGGGGATGCGAGGGTAAAATGAATCGGGAAACGCTGATATATATGAATGTGTGTGTATATATATGTATGTATATATATTGAAATAGTTTTACTGTGAAATAATGCAAAGAGTACGCAACACGTGTTTTGCCCTAATTTTGGGGTCATCAGGCGTACATACTCAGTGCTCCCCCTCCCTGATAAATTTAAGTTTCATGGCAGATTTTGTCACAAAAGCCTCACCCCTCTTCTTCATTTTCTATCAAGGAACAGAACGTCTGGAAGCTGTCTGCAACACAGAACTGCAAAAGGTAGTCAGTCGGTCCTGATTCTGTCTCATCTGCTACAATCAAACACTGTGCTAGGCAGCTCGCTCCTCTCTCTTCACAGACATCTTTAACCAGTCTCTTGCAGAGTCTACCATACCAGATTGCTTTAAATTTTCTGTTATTGTTCCTGTTCCCAAAAATGATAAAATAAGCTACCTCAATAATTAATGACCTCTTGCTCTTACATCAGTTCTAATTACAGTATTTGAATGGCTTGTTCTAACCCATCTGAAGTCTGTTATTGCTGCTGATCTTGACCCTCTTCAGTTTGCATAGTAAGCAAATAGATCTGTGAACAATTTCATTAACAGGGGCCTTCGCTTTGGACTGTAAAGAAACCTATGCCAAAATACTATTTGTAGACTTCAGTTCAGCTTTTACCACCATTGTCCCTGAACTGTTGTTAACTGAACTCTACAGACTAGATTGAACTGAATCCTTCCATCTGCAAATAGATTTATAGTTTTCTGTCAAACCAAAAGCAATATATTTGTGTGGGCTCCCACCTCTCAAAATGTCTCCCTATTACCAAAAGCGCCCCCCTCAAGGCTGTGTTCTTCCCCTTATGTATTCCCTGTACACCAATGACTATATGTCCACTGATCCTTTAGTAATAATCATTAATTTCACTGATGACACCAACATTATTGGTCTAATTACTAAACGTAATGAAACAGCTTACAGAAAGGAGGTGTCTGCCTTGTGTACTGGTGTGCTACCAATAACCTGGTCCTCACTACCACCAAACCTGGAAATAGACAATAGCTTTCGAAACAGCAGTTACAACCTCTCCGCTAGAAATTTAGGATTCTGTAGTCACCATAGTGGAACACTTCAAATTTCTGAGCACAACTATACTCTCAGCTGGGACATTCCTTTACCAGAGGTCTCAAGTTCAGTTCCTGAAAGGGAGCAGTGGCTACAGATTTTATTCCAACCACTTTCTTCAATAGTAACCAATAGCTCTCGCTAAAGGAACATATTCTGCACTGACAAGCCATATCTACATACTGTATATAAAGCTACATGTCCCAGAATCAATTGCTCAGCCAGATGGCCAAGATCCCTAGGAAAATCCAGCTTCACCAAAAAGATAGTTTAACAATGAAAAAATGGAGAAACCCACAATGATGTTTAGCATTTAATAGTTGGAAAATAGCCAAAGAGTGCAGATGGCCACATGTACAATTGCTTCTGTGCACTTTTTAATCTTGATTGTATTTACTTTATATACTTTACTAGCAAAATACCCGAGCTTCGCAGCGGAGAAGTAGTGTGTTAAAGAAGTAATGAAAAAGAAAAGGAAACATTTTAAAAATAACGTAACATGATTGTCAATGTAATTGTTTTGTCACTGTTGTAAGTGATGAGTGTTGCTGTCATATACTGTATAAATATAAATATATATATATATATATATATATATACACACACACACACATCCACATATATACATATATACATATATATATACATACACACATACATACATACACACACATATATACACACAAATACATATATATATATATACATATACATATACATATATATATATACATATACATATATATATATATATATGTGGCCCCGGCGGGCTGGAGCCCGCCGGACGCAGGAGGACATGAGGAGGGCTTGTGCCTCCTCCAGACCGCGAGGCGTCCGTCCTGGTTCTATTGGGAGCCACGGGTCGAGGGCATGGAAGCCCTACCCTGTAGGGGCCCGTGGTTGCCGCCAGGCGGCGCCCGATGCCGGTTGATCCATGAGTCGCCGGCGGAGCTGGAGCCCGGCCGGGACGCTTGGAGGACGAGAGGAGGGCTTGTGCCTCCTCCACACCGCGAGGCGTCCGTCCTGGTTCTGTTGGGGCCACGGGTTGAGGGCATGGAAGCCCTTCCCTGTAGGGCCCGTGGTCACCGCCAGGCGGCGCCCGATGCCGGTTTATCCGTCGCGGTTGCCGGTCGGGCAGGAGCCCGGCCGGGACGCCTTGGAGGACCGGAGGAGGGCGAGTGCCTCCTCCAGACAGAGTGGGCGCGTCCGTCCTGGTTAGGCAGGGGCCTGGTACAGGGCTTTGAAGCCCAGCCCTGTAGGGACCCGTGGCCACCGCCAGGCGGCGCCCCGGTGCCTAATTATCCCGGGAGCCCGGCACTTCCGCCACACCAGGAAGTGCCGGGGGGAAGACTTTGTGTGGCACCCGGAGAGCTGCCAGGAAGACAGCCGACACTTCCGCCACGCTTAGGGCGTGGCTAGAGACGGAACACCTGGGGCTCATCCGGGAGCCTTATTTAAGGGGCCGCCTCCCTCCAGTCATTGGTGGAAGTCGGAGGAGACAGGCGGAACTGGAGAGAGGGCGGGGAGGCGGCCAGGAAGGCACAAAAGACTGTGGGCCTGGACTTGGGGAGATCGGTGCGAGAAGGCACTGGGGTGCGTGAGGAAAAACTTTGTAAATATTGTATATAATAAATGGTGTGTGGTGAAACAACGATGTCCGTCTGTCTGTGCCGGGGCCAGCGTTCACAGTGGCGTAGTCGGCAGGATGCTCCGCCTGGTGCAAGGCGGGGACCTGTATCAAAAATGTCTGTGAACGGCCCGGCGCAGCAGCGGACCCCACACACTGGCCGAGCGCCCATGCACGCAGGAGCGTTTACCCGGAAACCGCCGCCGGACTGAAGAGAGGCCATCCCCGGGTGCGGAGGAGGAGCGGGCCTCGCTGGAGCGCAGCGGGCTCCGAGAGACGCGCTGGTGAGATGTACAGCCAGGCCGGCGTTGCTTCGCTGAAGGCCAAACCGAGGCAGGGGCCTCGCACCACGGGATCGGGAGGTGAGTACCCTGCCCTGCGGGTTGGATGTACCTTGTTCTCGCAGGGAGGCGAACCGGATCAGCGTCTGTGGCAGGAGCACGCCGGGCCCGGGCTGTCGGCAGCGCGGCGACGGCCGCTGAGGAGGCCACGAAATCGAAGCCGCAGCTGCGGTGCGGCGAAGAGGCACGTCTTCGCAGCCAGAACAGGGGAGACAAGATGGCCGCGGGCCGGAGGTCCCGCCCGCTGACAGGCACGGGATTGGCGGTGTGTCTTGTGTGCCCGCCGATGATTGGATAGAGGCGGGCCCAAGGAATGCCAGTCTCGTGTCAGAGAAGAACCCGATTGGGCCAGAGGGAGTGGCCCAGAGGAGGCAGGCGTCGCGTGGAGCTGATGAACAGGTAAGCCCACCGACGTCTGTCTCTCTCTCTCCACCAGCGGCTCGGCGTGTGTCGGAGGAGTCCCTTCGGCCCGCCAAGCCGCTTTAGAGGAACTGCTACGTGTTCGCCGCCAGTGTGAGCAGCTGATGGAGATGGCGGTCGGCGTCGAGAAAGCCACCGAGTGAGACGGAGGATCGGGCGCGCGCTGGAACCGGAGGCAGGCAGAACACGGCGGGAGTGGTGAGTGTTGCCGTTCCCGTAGAGCAAGTGGGGGTTCGCGAACATGGCGTGACCGATTACGGGACGAGCGGCTCCGAGTAGGCAACTTCCCAACAGCGGATGCGGCGGCGCAGACAGCTAGCGCGGCGAGGAGCTTGAATATGCAGGGGCTGGTAGGATCGGGCTGCTGAGTGCCCTGGGTCCTAGCGCCCTGCGCCCAAAGCCTGCAGCTGTCTCCTGTCGCTCTGCCTGGACGCAGACGGGGCTGGATTTGAGCTTTCGCTGTACTCAGACCCAGACCGCCAGCGTCAAGAAAAGAAGGAGGAACCGAAGGGTGAATGCCGGTTCCTCCGATAGAGAGGACGGGCGCTGGTGCGCGCGTCGGAGAAGGGCCGCCCTGTGCGGGCAGAGGAGATCCTGGGCGGATGGGCGAGCTGCCTGCGAGCGGTGCCGAGGCCGGCAGCGGGCGGGCATGGAACCTGCGGCGGAGGACTTCAGCAGGCAAGTTGGGGCTGTCGGGGGGCAGGAGCACGGTCGATACGGAGACCGACGGGCGCTCGGGATGAGTGTCCTGGCTGTGCTTCTGGCCCTCTTTTCCTTTATTTTACAGGCCCAAGCCCGGCGAGCGCTGAGGCCGGCGTCGACGGGGACCTGCCCGCCTGAAGCGGGGCCTCGGGAGTGCTCCACGCCGGGAGGCCTACAGTGACCCGCTGGGGGGAACAGCGGGGCGTGGCGCGCAGACCACAGGGGACGTTGCGGCGAGGGTGCGAAGACAGATGTCCCAGGGTGCCGTGTTGGACCCTGGGGACATAGTAGGACCCTCGCTGGGGGCGTGCTGCCCTTCGGGTTGTGCCGCTGACCCACGTGTCCTCGCTAGCGGTGGGGCACTGTGGCCCCGGCCGGGCTGGAGCCCGCGGGGCCCAGGAGGACATGAGGAGGGCTTGTGCCTCCTCCAGACCGCGAGGGGCGTCCGTCCTGGTTCTATTGGGAGCCACGGTCGAGGGCATGGAAGCCCTACCCTGTAGGGGCCGTGGTTGCGCGCCAGGCGGCCCGATGCCGGCGGTTGATCCCATAGCAGTCGCCGGCGGAGCTGGAGCCCGGCCGGGGCGCTTGGAGGACGAGAGGAGGGCTTGTGCCTCCTCCACACCGCGAGGGGGCGTCCGTCCTGGTTCTGTTGGGGGCCACGGGTTGAGGGCATGGAAGCCCTTCCCTGTAGGGGCCCGTGGTCACCGCCAGGCGGCGCCCGATGCCGGTTTATCCCGGCGGTTGCCGGTCGGGGCAGGAGCCCGGCGGACGCTTGGAGGACCGGAGGAGGCGAGTGCCTCCTCCAGACAGAGTGGGGCGTCCGTCCTGGTTAGGCAGGGGCCTGGGTACAGGGCTTTGAAGCCCAGCCCTGTAGGGACCCGTGGCCACCGCCAGGCGGCGCCCGGTGCCTAATTATCCCGGGAGCCCGGCACTTCCGCCACACCAGGAAGTGCCGGGGGGAAGACTTTGTGTGGCACCCGGAGAGCTGCCAGGAAGACAGCCGACACTTCCGCCACGCTTGGGCGTGGCTAGAGACGGAACACCTGGGGCTCATCCGGGAGCCTTATTTAAGGGGCCGCCTCCCTCCAGTCATTGGTGGAAGTCGGGAGGAGACAGGACGGAACTGGAGAGAGAGGACGGAGGCGCCAGGAAGGCACAAAAGACTGTGGGCCTGGACTTGGGAGATCGGTCGAGAAGGCACTGGGGTGCAGTGAGGAAAAACTTTGTAAATATTGTATATAATAAATGGTGTGTGGTGAAACAACGATGTCCGTCTGTCTGTGCCGGGGCCAGGTTTCACAATATATATACACACACACACATATATATATATATATATATATATATATATACACACACACACATATATATATATATATATATATATATATATATATATATATATATATATATATATATATATATATATATATATATATATACACACACACACATATATATATATATATATATATATATATACACATATATATATATATATATATATATATATATATATATATATATATATATACATATATATATATATATATATATATATATATATATATATATATATACACACACACACTCTTTGGGGTGCGAGCAGCTGTTGCTGGGGGTGCCAGAATCCATCAAGGAAGAAAAATGAAAAACATTATTTGTACAAAATCTTAATTTATTTATCCATTCCTAAATAATTAAATGGGCAGGCTATTTCGTATCAGTGCAATACGCTGCTTGTTAAAACGGATGACTCCCACTCTTACGTGCAAGTCTGCGTGGATATTATGAACTATCGTATCTGTTCAAGTTCTATTTAAATTTTAAATAGAAGGAATTTTTATTTAGTCGACAGAAATATCTTTGGTAGGAATGTAAGTTAAATGTAGGCATCATTGCATACATTTTTCTTCAATATAGAAATGTAAAGAGTAAATTTGCCTTACATTCCAACCAAAGATACAGTATTTGTGTCGACTAAATAGAACTTGAAAAGATATATTTTTTAGAATGTGATCGCGCAATTCAGATCGAGTTGACGTGCACTACATCGAGGCCGCGTGCTATTGTGGTTTCGCCTGTGTGCCTCAATAAGTCACCCTCCCCTCGCTCTTACTTTTTTACCATTCATCTAATGATTACACTGAGTATGGCTTTACCAAAACAATCATTGATGGCGAATAAAGTATTCATTATTCATAAAGCTTCAATTGGTGATCTGTCTTTCTGCGTTAACCGCATATTTTTCATACGTCTCAAACCAAGGGGATGCGAGGGTAAAATGAATCGGGAAACGCTGATATATATGAATGTGTGTGTATATATATGTATGTATATATATTGAAATAGTTTTACTGTGAAATAATGCAAAGAGTACGCAACACGTGTTTTGCCCTAATTTTGGGGTCATCAGGCGTACATACTCAGTGCTCCCCCTCTCGGGAATCGAACCTCGGCGCTAGAGACGTAGCCTCTTCCATTGCACCACAGTGTGTGGTTTGTCTATTTGAGAGTATGTAGATCCGGGTATATATATATATATATATATATATATATATATATATATATATATATATATATATATATATATATATATATATATATATATATATATACCCGCGGAGCGAGAAGTAGTGTGTTAAAGAAGTTATGAAAAAGAAAAGGGAACATTTTAAAAATAACGTAACATGATTGTCAATATACAATAATTGTTTTGTGAGTGTTATGAGTGTTGCTGTCATGAAGGATTTGATTATCATTATTTCTTTCAATCAGGTTCATTTTTGTAGGATGTGTTGTGTTCAAGTTACATTCCGTGTTTGCCAATCGTTGTAAAGATGACAGGTTTCATTCATCGATTCTTTTCTTACTGCATCAATAAACAGCTCGTCGTCTTCTTCTTTATCTGAGATGTGACACACTGCATGCACAGGTTTTTTTTACACTGTCTTCCTTTAGCGGGACATTCACTTTTTCCACCGTGTGCTTTGTTTCCGCAGTAGCTGCACTTATGAATATGATTGTATGTATCAGACGCTTCATATTTTTTTGCTGCCTTCTCAATTGTGTAATTCGGTTTTTGTTCAGCACTCTTTGGAACTGTTGCTTTTTGTCTGTGCACTGCGTCAGTTCACGTGAGCCGCTCGGTGTACATGCATCGAAGGTTCCCAGCTGTGCTGGTGCCATCTTGTGCAATGTCCACAGCTGTATTTAATGTTAGCTAAGACCCGGCAGTTAAAACTTTCTCTCGCAGTTTCGCTGAGTTTGTGCCAAACACCACCCTGACCATCTCATCTTCATCTGCATAAGCACAGTCCTTCACCGTGAATATTTAGCGGCAGTGTTTCTATTGGATTGCCGCTGACGGACTGCCTTATATGGGCAGGCACTAAATTACGTGGGAGGCGGAGTTACGCCTCCCACGTAATTTAGTGCCTGCCCATATAAGCAAAGGCTATCGAGCAGAAGTCTATTATAGTATATGGACGAAAAAATAGCTTCCAGTTATGACCACTACGCGTAGAATTTCAAAATGAAACCTGCTTAACTTTTGTAAGTAAGCTGTAAGGAATGAGCCTGCCAAATTTCAGCCTTCTACCTACACAGGAACTTGGAGAATTGGTGATGAGTCAGTGAGTGAGTGAGTCAGTCAGTCAGTCAGTCAGTGAGGGCTTTGCCTTTATTAGTATAGATTTATGGATGGATGGTTTTAATATCTAAAAATGGGAGTCAATTAAAAATAAGGCAACAAATGTTCCATTGGAGGAAGTAATTGGCTACTGGAAAAAGTGGTTGAGATGAAAACCTGGAGTCACTTCAGGCTTGATATCCATGGTTACTGGGGTGTCCAACTCTGCTTGTGGAGGGCCACAGTGGCTGCAAGTTTTCCTTCCTGCTACTTTCTTAATCAGTGATCCA
Organism: Polypterus senegalus; assembly: GCF_016835505.1. Classification (NCBI taxonomy): domain Eukaryota; kingdom Metazoa; phylum Chordata; class Cladistia; order Polypteriformes; family Polypteridae; genus Polypterus; species Polypterus senegalus. Next base: position 300,590,674 of record NC_053155.1, read on the forward strand.
TTTCTGCCTTTTAATTGACTAATTTTCCCTAATTGCCTTGTTTTATTAAACTCTGTCCATTGAACTGCTTTGTTTTGCCTTAAATGGCAGCCAAACAAAAATGAGATTTAAACTCCAAAAAAAAAAAAAGATGTCAAGTGAACCAACAGAGAACAAGTTAAGTTGGGACCACAAACTCCAACCAATTTCACTCTTAACAGTTTCTTAATTAGGGGCTAACACTTGTTAATTAAACCCATTTAATTCCATGGCTAATTGGTGTTCTCATTCTTCCACAGGTAACATTTTCAAAACTGTTGCTGTTCTTTTTTTTTCTAAAAGCACCATCAAAATGTTTTGTGGACCTGAGCAGATCAATATTACCGAGAATTTCACTTTTCTTTATTTTCAGATATATAATGGACACAGGTTAGCTTGTGTTTGCTCATTTTGCATCTCATTATTGGTTGGCTACTAATTAAGGGAAAAAAGAAACAATTAAAGGGTCTAAGTCTTAACTTCCCTGCATTAACCCCGAACATGACTCAGGCTTAGAATTCTATGTAATTACGGTTAAGCCCAGGTCAGATTCAGCGTGGTGGTAATGATCTACTTTTACAGTGTTAAGCCTAAATAACTCTTCAGATGGTATTCTGCTGCTATCTAGTGGATAAAATAACACTACACTGCAAAAAAAAATCCTGAATATTTAAATGAATTTGCCACTCTAATGTAACTCATTAATATTCATGAATGGGGCATATCCTTTAAACAAGACACAATGGGATGTGTTAGTTGAGTTTTCCAACAACCAAAACCGAGCTATTAGTTGAATCAAACGATAATGATGAAATATGGTCATCAGATGTTGACACAAATTGTGAAACTAATACATATGGCCGTGAAATAGGTTGTCTTAAGGTTCACCATGGTGTAAATTGGTGTGTGGCAAAAAGGCGAAAAGATGGCAATCAAGCAGAAAATCAACAGTAACCTAAATGCTGTTCAGAATGCAGCAACTGTCAATGTTTATGCCAGGGGAAATGTGGAAGTCACTAAGTCTTATGCTGTAGTAGCCTACACTAACACAAGGGGTACACCGACTGCAAACCCAGACATTCTACCCTCTCATGCAAAAGCAAAAAAAAATATTATCAGATCATAAAAGTGTGCAAAGAAACACACTTCTACTGTCCCAATTGCAAGGTTGGACTGTGCACTGGTGACAGATATTATAAAAAAAAAAAAAATCACACAAAGGACTTGTTCTAAATCTGCATCAGTTATGCAATGGACGCTAGACATACCTTTCCTACTGTATCTGTGTTGATGTTTTCATATTTACATGTTTATCTTACAAATAAAATTTTTTTTTCTTGTAGAAAATATATGAATGTAATTGACTTTCTCCAGGGGTAAATATAACGTTAAGGATGCTACAAAGCCTCCACCAATTAAAATTGAGTCAAAAGAAGTTAATAAATAGCAAAAATGTGTTGCTAATTAATACAATAGTTAAAATTCCCACCCACAGCCACTGCAGCCCTCCTGGATCAGAATCGGACGCCCCTGTAACTCTATACTGTTACAGGAAATCAAAGAAATGAAACCCAAGAAATTCCAAGTAGAAGTTATGAATTGCATTGTGGTCCAGGTACTGTGAAACATTGCCCGATAGTGCCATCTCCTGTATTGGGGTTTCATAAATATAAATATATATGGTTTCCCTGGAGCAGGGACAGCACTGCATCACTGTTCTTAGATTAAGTGGTGGCACTTAATCAGTTGAAATGATTGAAACTATCTACAGGCTAAATAACACTCTTTTGGGGGATCATTCAGACTACAAAATTGGATTATTAGCATTTAATTAAACAGATGGATGGATTCATATATAGTGTTGCTAATATCGAGGAACAGCTTTCAAATCAATACAATTGGAAATTCAATTTAATTTATAAAAAGTGACTTCTCTCCATTCAAATGTGCAGAAGATGAGTAATGGATGTTTATTTTACCTTTTATAGTGCCTACTATAATGGAGATTGAGGTCTGGCCAATCACTTCCAGCCATGTTGCACAACACACTCTTAAGACAAACCTCGAGAGCCCCAAACAACATACGGATGCATAGGGAGGACAAGCAACCCTCACTCGGGCTGGCCGGCAATTCGTAAAATATCCCCTTAATTAATCTGTGAGGCAGCAGTGACAATAAAAAATAAAACACCAAAATTAGCTAGTGATACCTATCACAAAGTATTTAATGAGATCATAGTTCAAACTAAAGCATAAAGTGCACACACAGTCAGCTAGTTCTGAAATATACATCCCAAAAGATTACCATTTAAAAGCTATCGGTGCTGGGAGCAACAGGTTCCTAGTTTTGTATACAAAAATGTATGCTGAACAACAATTACTACCACTGTTTGAGTAAAACCAAAAATTCAAAACTTGATTGTTTATAATTTAAAATTCTCTCTCATTATATAAACAAACTCTCCCAAATTATTCTAAAAATTTTAAGATATTCCCATTTCAGTCTTTACTTCCATCCTAGAGTTACAAGAAAAGGACAACTTAAGAAATGTGCCGATCAGAGGTACAACAAAAGTGGAAGAGATACCTAAGAAAGTGCAGGAAAATAGATTGAAGTGGCATGGATATATGATTACAAGAAACAAGGAATATGTGGACAAAACAGTGACAGGAATGGAAGTACAGTGGAAGAGAAAGTGAGGAAAGCCAAAGATGGAGGTGGATAGATAAAATAAAAGAAGATTTGAAGGGCAAGGTGTCTGACTTGGGAGGAGGTGCAGCTCCGAGCTGTATGAAGGAGGTTGATCAGGTACATCAATCCCACATAAAAATGGGAAAAGTTGAAGACTTTACTTCTATCTGCTTCCTCTGTATTTAGCATTTATAATATTTTTTGCATGGAAGCAAAAGACATTTTGATTTTATTTAATTTTCCACTGCTATCTTCTGTATTTTGATTTTAAAATGTATTACATTACCAGTTCTCATAAGACATCTGAACCATTACCGGCTCTACGTATAATGCACTGTTCTTTATTTGTTCACATATCTGACTTGCACTGGTATTAAGCTTGACCAGGATTTGCACATGTATTTAGCTAGGAGTTCAAAACTTCCAGCTCACATATCTGGACTTGCTCCTGCACAAGTATTTAACTGGGAGTTCAAGTCTTTGTCCTGGAGCATCTCTGTACTTATTGTTAAATAGTAGTTGGCTAAGAAACAAATAAACAGTGCAGATTTCAATATCTGGTGCCTTGCTGGGAAAGGCTCCAGAAGCTCTGCCACCCTGCCCTGAATGAGCAGATTAAGAAGGTTGCTGGATATGGATGGATGATTTATATACCTTAAAATGTCAGTCAATGCAAGAAATGTAACATTTGAGACAGTAATCGGTTATTGGAGAACGTGACTAGGATGAAAATCTGGAGACACTTCAAGTAATTAGTTTGAAATCCATGATTTCTACTGGGACAGGAAACGGGTGGAAGGAAAATCCAAAAGAATTCCCAGTAGAGGTTGAGAATTGGGGGCCAATCATTGATAGGTAGTGACAAACAGTGCCGTTAGCCGCTATTTGAATGTCATTATCGTACAATATAAACCGATAGATGCGGTGCCCAGATTGCAAAACGTGCCTAACTGAGAGCAACGCATTTCAGTTCTGCTGTAGCGCGGCCGGTTAAACGTTTTATTACCAGATCGCGAGGCTGGCAATTAACGAATGTCCAGAGCTCGATCTCGGTTATTGTACGTGCTATAAAAAGGTACAAGGAGACAAAAGCTGTTCATTTTTTAAATCAATGAAACTGTATTTCCAATTGCATTGGCTTGAAAAGCGTCACTCGCTGGGCGCGATTCTGTATACGAATCCATTCATCCATTTAAGCGAAACGATTTATCCGCTTTTCGAGCCCTAACGAACCCTAGAAGGAGTGTCACTTCATCTGCTGACAGAGTCCCTCATACCGATCTAGTATTGCTCATGGGACGTGGGACGAAACCGGAGGTTCCTGAGAAAACATACACATGAAGGAGGAGAACGCACAAACTTCACACCGACGGAGATGGTGCAGCAATTCTTAAACGACTTACTTAATCTACCGGCGAGGCAGCTATCTATTAAAAAATAAACAGTGAAATTAGCGACCGGTAACAAAGTATTCCACGAAATCGCAGCTGAAGCTCGAGCATTAAGGGCTGACAGCGCCAACTCTTGAATGTACATCCAAAAAGATTACCACGACGATGAATTACAGGTTACACAATGAAGAGGAACAGGCGGCACCGGGTTCTAGTGTAGGATCGCTGAACATGCCGATCACATAATAATTTCTCGCAAATCGTGAAAACCTTCCAAGCACGAAAGAGTTATAATAATGTTTACAGTGTAAATTAATATTCTCACACTCACCCTGTGCCTCCAAAAAATAAACCACAAGCGTCTAGGTCCAGGAGTTGAACTTTTTCTCCTCTTTCAGTCAGGACGCTTTGCCGAGTTGAGCCGACAGACCATAGCCTTGTGCGCCGCGTCTCGTGACACCGGGCGGGAAGCGTTCGGCATGCGGGGGGTTCAAAGGTTGTCCTCACAAGTCAGCCCCACGGGTTGACGACGCTTGCACTTTTTTCCCACTGGCTCTTCGTCGTTTTGCAGACGTAGCGGTTTTTTTCTCTTCCTGCACCCCGCTCGGCGGCTTCTCTTTTTCCTCCTACTCCTCCTCTTCTGCGCTGCTAAGCCATCCTGTGTGCTTCCAGCAGGAAAAACATACACAACAAAAACCTGCTTGTGCAAACGTTCTTCGTTTTGTTGACAGTTTTGGAAGGTGAGACGCTGTGGATATACACAATCGTCATGTGCCGAGTAACCTCCTGCTTGTTTATGTATCTGTGAAATAACGAGGCCACTGGTGGCTTCCTTCTTGTCTTTATTAATGTAACTTCTGAGTACTTTTTAAACAATAGCCATATATTTTTGCCTGCCTCTATTATTGGCAAAGTGGTTATCACTGTTGTCAAGCAGCCGTATCGTTTAGCGCAGTGATCCTTAACCTTTTTTTTTTCATCACGGACCCCTTTAAGAATCGGATGAAGGCTATGGACCCCCCTTCCCCAAAAATATTAACATATACACAACTTTGCATGCAATTAATATAATGAATTTTATTTATCTGGATTTGTTTGTGTCATACATATATCCATCCAGCCATTATCCAAACCGCTATATCCTAACTACAGGGTCACGGGGGTCTGCTGGAGCCAATCCCAGCCAACACAGGGCGCAAGGCAGGAAACAAACTCCGGGCAGGACGCCAGCCGTAGATCATAAACAAAGTATTATTAAACTTTAAAGTAAACAATCTAAAAAAAAACCACTCCTTTTTTATGCAAAAAGTAATGGTCACTCGTTATAATTATGAAATACAATCCCCTTGTGCAAATTAAGACAGATGAATACTACTACGTTTTCTACTACCATTACTACTACTGGGTGGCACGGTGGCACAGTGGGTAGTGTTGCTGCCTCACAGTTAGGAGACCTGGGTTCACTTCCTGGGTCCTTGCTACATGAAGTTTTCATGTTCTCATGTTGGCATGGGGTTCACTCCAAAGACATGCAAGTTAGGCACATTAGCGATTCTAAATTGTCCTGGGTGTGTGTGTGTGCCCTGCGGTGGGCTGGCGCCCTGCCCAGGGTTTGTTTCTTGCCTTGCGCCCTGTGTTAGCTGGGATTGGCTCCAGCAGACCCCCGTGACCCTGTAGTTTTGATGATGGATGGAAGTATAAAACCCAGACCTCCAGTGGCAGACCCCCATCTGTGTCTGCTCAACCTTGTGATGTCATTCAGGGGTCAATGGCTAGAGGGGAATTAAAAAGTCTCTGTGATTTTAAAAAAATAACAAAGCACAGCTTATCAGTTGTACAGTACATTGTTGTAGTGAAATTGTCCTTAAAATGAATGAATCTGCATGTGCATTTGACCAAATACGACCTAAAAGTGCTGTCATGTAAACTAAATTGTGTGTGCGCACCCTGCCCGGGGTTTGTTTCCTGCCTTGCGCCCTGTGTTGGCTGGGAATGGCTCCAGCAGACCCCCCATGACCCTGTAGTTAGGATATAGTGGGTTGGATAATGGATGGATGGATTACTATTACTATTACATCTACTCTCAACCGTACCGGGTTGTATAGTGAACAACATATACCGTATATACTCACATATAAGTCGGGTTTTGAAACCCAAAAAATCTATCATAAAATCAGACCCCGACTTATACGCCCGTTCAAAAATACAACCCTTAAATTGTTTTTTTTTTACATCTTCTTGCCTCCTCCAATGCCACACCAGTTTCTCAGAAGCATCGAATTTTGTTGCAGCAGCGCAGTTACCAATTTCTTTTGCTACTTCAACGACGTTTAATTTAAAACCAGCTTCATATTTTCCTCTGATCAAACGCTCTATTGTAGATAAGGAATGCTCTTATGATAAAGGTGTATGAGGGTGTGAGATACAAAAAAACGTGCAAACGTTGCTTCGGTATAGTTCGGGTATTACCGTGTGGTCACGTAGGCACAACAGAGAGAGAGAGAGAGGTTAGGAGCACACGCTGATACAGCGCATTGCCGAACCCACATAGAAAAAAAAGGCTGTGTGTTCCGTGGTTGGCGTTAGCATATCATAATCTCCTGGACCAGTTTCGTTAGTTTTCCGTATTTGACTTATATGACTGACATTATAAAACACCAGAAATTATACGATAAAATCAAGTCCCGACTTATCCGCGAGAGAACTTATCTGTGAGTATATACGGTATATAGCACGTTTTCATACAAATGATGTAGCTCAAATGGCTTTACAAGATGAAGAAAGAAAAAATATAAAACTTAAATTAGGCAATACTAAAAAAGAAAAAAGAGTAAAGTATGGCCAGGAAGGACAGAAAAAACAGAAAAAAAAACTTCAGAGGGCTAAAGAAAAAAATGAAATCTGCAGGGGTTCTGAGGCCACGAGACCATCCGTCCCCCACTAGGTATTCTACCTAACATTAATGATCAAAATCAGTCCTCATTGTTTTCAGGCTTCACGTGGAAGAATTAGACGATGATGGTCACGTGGACATCTGGCCTTCAATCCATCAATGTAAGTTCTGCACGGTTCTTTGATCAGGTGGTGGACAGAAAACTGGAAAAAGAACAGCAGAGAAAGTAGGGGTTAGTACGGATTTCGGAGCCATGAAAAAATATGATACCATATATACTCGCGTTTAAGTTCTCCTGCAGGTAAGTCGGGACTTGATTTTACTATATAATCTCCCATGTTTTGTAATGTCATCGTATAAGTCAAATGTGGAAAACGTACACTATTGATCCAAGAGATTATGAAATGCTAACGCCCAACTGAGAGGGTAACCATGGAGCACACTGCTTTTTTTTCTATGCATTGTGCCTACGGGACCACACAGTAATACCCAAACTATCCCAAAACAATGTTTGAACTGTTTAGTGTTGTTTGTATCTCACACCCTCATACACCTTGATCATAAGAGCATCTACAATGGAGCGTTCGATCAGAAGAAAATATGAAGCTGGTTTTTAATTAAAAGTCGTTGAAGTGGCGAAAGAAATTGGTAACTGCGCTGCTGCAACAAAATCCGATGTGTCTGAGAAACTGGTCTGTGATTGGAGGAAACAAGACAATGTAAAAAAAAAATAATAATAAGTGTAGTATTTTTGAACGGGTGTATAAGTCGGGGTCTGATTTTATGGTTGATTCTTCGGGTTTCAAGTCCCGACTTATACGCAAGTATATACGGTAATTAAATGCATATACAGAATATCAAGGTTACACTAAAATGGAGCTATGAGAAAGCCATGTTAAAATAATGGGTTTTTAGCAGTTTTTTTAAAGTGCTTCACTGTATTAGACTACTGAATTTCTATCGGTAAATTATTCCAGATTTTAGGTGCATAACAGCAGAAGGCCGCCTCATCACATCTTTTAAGTTTAGCTCTTGGAAATATAAGCAGACGCTCATTTGAAGATCTAAGGTTACGATTTGGAGTGAAAGGTAACAGGTATTCTGTAATATAGGATTTGAGTGAGATTATTTAAGGCTTTGTAAACCATAAGCAGTAAATATAAATGTTAATGTTTATCTGACCCTCACGGACCCCTTTAAACTCATCCATGGTCCCCCTAGGGTTCCACTGACTTCAGGTTAAGAATCCCTGGTTTAGAGTGCAAATCTCATGCCCATTTTGTGGGTGGCAACAATAACATTTATTTCTATAGTACATTTTCTTACAAGCTCAAAGTGCTTTACAAGATGTCAAAGAGAAAGTTACAAGAAATGAAAAAAAAGTTTAAATGAAATAAGAATAATAATGAATAAATAGTATACAAAAATAAATAATGCACACGTACATATGATAGATATGTATTGAAGGGAAGTATAGTCTTTAAATATAGAAGTCTCTAAATCTGTGTCTGAGGATAAGGTCAGGTGGCCTGCATGGATTAAAAAAAAAAATAAGTGTATAATAATTCTTTACATTTATATAGCACTTTTCTCACTACTCAAAGTGCTTTTCATAGTGAATGGGTAGCCTCTTTAATCTCTACTAATGTGTAGCTTCCATCTGAATGATGTTACAGCATCCAGTTTTGTGCCAATATGCTGACCACACGTTAGCTGTTATGTGTGAAGTGGTGAGGGACAGTTAGCCAATTAGAGACAGGGATGATTAGGGGGCCAGAATGACTAGGCAGTGGTGGCCAATTTACCCAGGACATCAAGATACACCCTAGTCTTTACAAAGGATGCCCAGGGATCTTTTATGACCACTGAGAGTCGAGACCTTGGTTTTACGTTTCATCCGAAGGACAGTGATATTTTTACAGTACAGTGTCCCTGTCACTGCGCTTGGGCATTGGGATTAATGTTCAGACCATAGGTTAACCTCCCTTTGCTGACCTCACCAACACCTCTTCCAGCAGCAACCCAAAGCTTTTTCCTAGATGGTCTCCCATCCAAGAAGATGCTTAGCTTCTAGTGGATGGCCGCTTTTGAAGTGCATGTGGTGTGGCAGGAGAAAAAAAAAAAACAAAATCTGTAAGGTTTCCAAGCCAAAATACCACCCAGCACACCTTGGGTATTCTACCTAACACAAATATCCTTAAGTGGTTCTTTGTTGGTGTTTTTAGGCTTCATCTTAGAGCAGTGGTGAGCAACATTAGTCCTGGAGAGACACATTTTTTGCTCCATCCCAGTTTCTTAATGAGAAACCAATTATTGATGATGAAGAGATTATTGCTCAAGCAACATTTTTATACTTTCTTTTACTTGACTCACTTCTTTTAGTCTTAAACAGCTGCCTAAACTAAGATGCAAATGAGGAAAGAACTGGCAGGTCTCCATCTAACTTGCTGCTATTTACACTTGTGTGTATTCATCGTCAATTATCTAGTTTAATTAAATATTTGAAAGGAAACTAAGAAGAAAAAATGTGAAGGACTAAGAATAACTCGTCTGTTTTAGGCTCGAAATAATCTGAAAGCTATCATTGGAAAGGGACATTACATAGTTAAAACCCAATCAAGCCATGAAATTAAATAATATCTCTAATTAGGAGAGAGAGAGAGAGAATGAGAGAGGTTGAGAGCATGCACTGATACAGCACCCACCACACAACAAACCACCTCAGGATTCCAAATTAAGACCCAAGTGCAGTTATGCAATGGGTGACACCTCCTTGGTGTCTAATTAAACAACTGGGTTGGAACAAAAACCTGCAGCCCCTACAGCCCTCCAGAACTGATGTTGCTCACCACCTACTGTATCTTAGAGGATTCAATGCAGTCGGTCTTGTGACTAATTGTGGTATCCGCTTTCATTCCAACATCGCAGGCAGCTGAATAGGACTTTGATCAGGTGGTGGAGGCGCAGAACGCCACCACAGAGGAACCAGGAAAGAAAACAAAGAAAAGATTAATAAAGATTGCAGCTTCATTGAACAGTGTGCATATTTAGTTTATTAAGGGTAGAACTAAATTGTAGTTATGAAAAAGCCAAATTGAAAAGTGGGTTTTTAGGAGTTTTTTAAAAATGATCTATAGTGTTAGCCTGACAAATCTTAATTGTAAAGTGTTTCAGATTTTTGATGCATGACAGCAAAAGGCTGCCTTCACCACTTCTTTTATGCTTTGCTCTTGGAATAATAAGCAGATTGCTATTAGAAAATCTAAAGTTATATCTTGGAATGTAGGGAGACAGGCACTCAAAAATATAGGAAGGAGAAAGGAGATTACTCCATATTGGTCACTTGTTTTGTAAGTCACTTTGGATGAAAGCATCTGCTAAGCAAATACATGTAAATATAAATGTCAAATATCCACCACATACATACATTTAGCTTTACAGACAATAACATAAGTTAATATTGCACAGGTACATTACAAGCTTATTCTGCACCGTATTGACAGACTAACACTGTATTTGCAGACCAATTATTATTTAAGAGTCTAGTGGTTTGTGGAATGAGACTTTTATGAAATCTGGCAGTTCTGCATCACATACTTTGATAACTCTTGCTAGAAGGCAGAGGGGAAAATAGAGCAGTGTGGGGCTGTTATGGTCTCTGATAATGTTGGTGGCCCTGTTTTTGCAGTGTTTGCTGAAGAGTATCTCAATGGAAGGGTGAGACATCCCAGTGACATTCTCAGCTGCTCTTACCACTGTCTGCAGTGATATCTGGTCAGTCCCAACACCAGACAGAGATTCAGATGGTCAATACACTGTGTATGCTGCCTTTGTATAAAGTGATGAGGTTGAGACAGGGAGGTAAGCTATTCTGATGTGCTGCAGGAAGTGCAGTCTCTTTTCTCCTCCCCTTTGACTGTGGCGGGGGTGTATTGAGTCCAGGAGGGAGAATTTGTTGTCTCTAGTATCAGGGACTTTGTGCTCCTGACTGACTCCACAGTGGGAGGAAGGTGGGTGGTGTGTTCCTGAAGTTGACAGTGTTTTGTTTTATCAACATTCAGAGTCAGGTTATTGTTCATACTCCAGTCCAATAGTTGTTTAACCTGTTCTCTATAAGCTTTTTTATTATAACTACTGATTACTCTTACAGTGGGATGCAAAAGTTTGGGCAACCTTGTTAATAGTCATTATTTTCCTGTATAAATCGTTGGTTGTTACGATAAAAAATGTCAGTTAAATATATCATATAGGAGACACACACAGTGATATTTGACAAGTGAAATGAAGTTTATTGGATTTACAGAAAGTGTGCAATAATTGTTCAAACAAAATCAGGCAGGTGCATGAATTTGGGCACCGTTGTCATTTTATTGATTCCAAAACTTTTAGAATTAATTATTGGAGCTCAAATTGGCTTGGTAAGCTCAGTGACCCCTGACCTACATACATAGGTGAATCCTATAATGAGAGAGTATTTAAGGGGGTCAATTGTAAGTTTCCCTCCTCCTTTAATTTTCTCTGAAGAGTAGCAACATGGGGTCACATAACAACTCTCAAATGACCTGAAGACAAAGATTGTTCACCATCATGGTTTAGGGGAAGGATACAGAAAGCTGTCCCAGAGATTTAAGCTGTCTGTTTCCACAGTTAGGAACATATTGAGGAAATGGAAGACCACAGACTCAGTTCAAGTTAAGGCTCGAAGTGGCAGACCAAGAAAGATTTCGGATAGACAGAAGTGACGAATGGTGAGAACAGTCAGAGTCAACCCACAGACCAGCACCGTGCAGTGGGTGTCAAAAAGAAGGGGGTCAATACAATACAATACACAGAACACAAGAATCCTCACTACAGTATAAAAATAAAAATATTACAAATACGGAGCGGAATTTAACAGTATATGATATCACATAATATGATTTGGATTTGTTCAGAGTCCTGGAGACCTTGGCCCAAGGTTATTATAGTTAACAAAAATTAAAATCACAACTGAAACTATTATAAAAAGAACATTTTCATAAACTGAAATAATATAATTAACAAAACCAAAATGAAAAACTAAAGCTAAACTATTAAAGTAGTCTGTAAAGATTAACTGAAATAAAATAATAATTTACTAAAGTATTTTTAGTTTTCATTTTTGAATGAATATTCTTGCCGTTAGTCTTTAACCCTTGTAAGTTTTACCTCTAAAACAGAAAGCCATCCAGCACGAGCCTCCCGCACATATTCATCCAGTGAGCAGCAGCTGGTGATGGGGGGCGGGTTTTCACACAGCATTTGCGGTGACAGAGCAAGCTGAATGCAGGCACATAAAGCGTGTGAAATAGAAAGCGATTTACGTGCTGCCTTTCTTTGTGCTTGTTGCATATCAAGATGTAATTCAAACGGCTGAAAACAGAATGGACAGAAAAATCATGAGTGAGTAACGTTTCAGTTTATTTCTCGGGTGACTGCTTTTTGTTGACAGCAATTTACCTGCCACTTCGCACAGGAGAAATCAGTTTTACTTTCTCATATACGAAGTATAGAGAAGATATAGTAATCATGAAAAAATCCAACCTTGATATTTTGATAAATGTTGACGTTATAGACCTCCCAGAGTCCAAAAATACAGTTTTTTGGAATTGTGTGTGTGTGTGCGCGTGTGTGTGTAAACACGATAACTCAAAAACGCAACTAGATAGATGGATGAAATTCGGCAAGTGGTTGTTACACCACAATTGTAGATCTGTATTAACTTTTGGACCAAATACATCACCCGGAAGTGGTACTTTACCTGAACACATACTTTATTTTTTTATTCATGCAGCTGCAGAGTCTGATTTATTCAACTTTACTTTTATAATGTTCAATATATTATTAATTTGATTTGATTTGTTGTTGATGGTTCCCTAATGTACATAATATAAAAATATAATCATTGTCTTGCTGGTTTACTCCTTAAATATCAATCCCCATATCTGAGTATACAAGAAAGTCTAGGGGAGACCACTCCTGGTGTTTGAAAATAAAACGGCACTGATCAAGAGACTGACTAGGTCATCATACAAGATCAGCATATTGTTGCTGACCAATCACCTTTGCTTTAAAAACATTGTTTAACCGTGAAGCAACACAAACAAAGGTAGGTAGGCAAAGAGAGTCTGCAAAGTGATGATAAACTAAACATACTAATGGGTTTTTGTATTTATCTAATATTTTTTAATTTATCTTTTTTAGTTCATATTCACAACTCAAAATACCTGATATTGCTACATGTTTTTTTTCTTTGTTTCCCTCAATGCCACTAAGAGGGGTCTGCACACTGATTCAATTCTAAGAGCCCTGTTCTTCCTAAGCACCCGTGATTTTCATGAGAAAATATTTTAAAAATTATAAAATTGTGTAAAATTGTTCATATTCAGTATCTAGTTTTGATTATGCTTGTTTTTATCAGACAAAAACAAAACCAGATAGTAAACCATGTAGTGTAGTTAGCTTCCATTAACATTAAACTTGTATCCAAATCTGTTAAGTGTACAGTTCTGTCTGATTATGACACAAAACTAAACTCTGTAGGAGCTGCCTTAATTACTAAAACCAAAACTGAAACTAATAGATGTAAAAATAAAACAAAAATGTCTTTGTGAAATAAAAACTAAACTAAAACTAAAAATATACGATGAAAGAAAACTAAAAGTAAACTGAACTTCCAAGTAAGGTCAGAAAAAATATAGAAATAAAAACTAATATAAAAAGTCAAAACTATAATAACCTTGCCTCAGCCATCAAGCTGCCTCCCCCTATTGGCCATTTTACAGCTGAGACGGCACTCGGCCAGCCAATCCAATGAAAGGACCCATCTACCCGACGATTCCTGCAATCCTTCATCAGAGATGACTTTACCTTACCAAGCACTTTGAACTACATTTTTTTGTATGAAAATGTGCTATATAAATAAATGTTGTTGTTTACCTTAGGCAGGCAAAACAACTTGGCAGGTGGGCTGTGGCGCCAAATGCCACATTTGAGTACCGAGAAGAGAAACAGAATAGGTGAGGGTTAGTAACAAATTATAACTATCATGTTACGTATGTTTTAGTGCTAATGACTAACAACAGAGAAGCAGTCTGTACAGTTAATCAGCAGCTCTAGTCAGGGTGTGCTAAACTGAAGTAGTGAGTCTTCAGCTGAAAGCTGAGACCGAAGGGGCATCTCTTACAGTAGCAGGGAGACCATTCCACAGTTTAGGGGCCCTGTAACTAAAAGCTCGACCTCCCACTGTTATTTTATTAATTCTTGGAATCATAAGCAGACCAGCATTTGAGATCTTAATGGGCGCTCTGGTTTGTAAGTCATGATAAGTTCAGACAAGTAAATCTGACCTTGGCCATTTAAGGCTTCACTTTATTGGCCAGGTACACTAATGTGTACTAGGAATTTATCTTGATAGTATTGTTGTAACATACAAGGGAAATACAAAATACAAAAGATAAATGTAAGAAGATAAAATATAAAGTGATAAAATATGATGCAGCATACAAAGGCAATACAAAAAAAATAAATAAAGAGATAGAAGAATTTAACCGTCCAGGCAGTCTAGTGTTTATTTATATGAACATAGATATTGAGTAGAAGCTCAGACCTGATTAATAAGAATAACTGCATGTGGAAAAAAATATTTAGGTGACGTAGTTGTTTATGCTTTGACTACATTAAGATGTTTGCTGGGAGGATGTCTTTGGAACAGATAATGCCCTGGTTGAGCTGGATCAGGATTGATCTTTGTGGTCCTCTTCCTTACCCTGAACTCATATAGGTCTTGAATGTGCAGTTACAACAGTTGATCCTTTCACAGGCCTTGATAATACATTGCAGATTAGCCTTAGCCTGAACAGAGGGAGCATCACACCAGACATTTATACAGTAGATGCGGTCAGAATGGATTTGATGAGGGCTGTGTACAATTGGATCAGTAATGCTTGAGGGAGATTGAATTTCCGCAGATGATGTGAAAAGAATATTCTCTGATGGGCTTTGATGATGGGCTGATGATTCATGAACAAGTAACCAACAGAGCATATTTTAGTTAACCTCTTTGCTGTCCACTGACTTTGACCCAATTTTTCTTTCTGCTTAATTTTTATACAGGTCTGAGAGACGTAATCACTAACAACTTCAGTGGAAGGTTAATTTTTAAGTGCATCTATCTATCTGGAAGAAAAGTTTAAAGGTTATTTCAACTCTGAAAAGGAAAGTAGGTAAAAAACAAACATTTAAGCTATATAGACTTTATCAGATGTATAACTGAGGATAAAGCAGGTAACATACGAGGGTAAATCAAAAAGTGAAGGCAATCTGAAAATTAAGCAGCAATCACAATGGATAAGAACTAGTACAGTACAAGATGTTTGCAATGGCTTATGGGTAATTTGGGCACGAACAGTGCAGCTCTCTGCTGTTAGTCTAGTTTAAGCCATTGTCAAATAAACATGGACAGTCCACTGCAGGATTGCATGATTGTTGAACAATGCACCACAGTGAAGTTTTTTGGGCTTAAGGAGTATACTAGACTCTGTTATGTCTGGATATTTGAAGTTCTGTTTTCTGATTTTCCATTTAGGTTTCTGGTGACTGTTGTAAGGGCCCTCGCTGACATAAAGAGTGTTTGTAAATGTAACACACATTTTTACTATATTGTTTTGAAATAAAGTTGAGCACCAAGAAAAATAAAAAAATGATTTTTTAATTGAATGGAGTAAATACAAGAAATGAAAAGTGAAAACTGCAAAAAGAGAGAGAGAGAGAGAGAGAAAGAGGGGTTGATAGGTAAATATAAAACATACAAAACGAAAAGACCTAAAACCAGAGTTCACCCCTTAAACCTGCCTAAGCCTTGTAAAAAATGGTCCAAAGCAAAAGAAGCACGTTGTCAGGATAGTCCCAGGAGAGCGGAGAGGCACAGTGGCCTAGTCAGTAACACAGGATAGAAAGAAAAAGGAAGGGAAAGGGACATCAATGAGTGGCTGCCTACCTCGATGCTGTCTTTTGTGTTGCGGATGTCTCCTGATTCATAGCAGAATTGGATGAACCTTTGATCTCATATTCAGACATGGTGTTTGCAAGTTCTCCCTGTGTCTGCATGGGTTTTCATCTTGATCCTTTAATTTTTCTACCACATCCCCAAAGATGTGCAGGTTAGGTTAACTAGTGATTCAGAATGGTGTGGATGGATGGATGTGTGAGTAAGTGGGCACTGAGATGGTCCAATGCCCTGTCCAGGACTGTTTGCTGTCAGGATGAGCTTTGGTCACCCCTTTCCTGAATTCACTTAAGATGATCAGAGGTCACAATGTTCTGTCATATTACAATAAAATGTAATCTAAATGTCATTACTAGGTCAAAGCCTCTATTAACTTGCTCTTGTTATACAGCCAGAATATAAAAGGCAAACCATTTAAAACCCCATACCTGACTTTGGCTGAGCTGCAGTAACATCTGGAAATCAGGTGAATTTTCCATGCTTCACTGTTTTGTTTTTTTCTTTTTCTTTTGGCTCTCTGAAAAGCATTTAACAGATTAACTGTGGTAACTATTCAGTTTGTCAGAAGAAATATGCTTCAAATATTTTTGGACTTCTTCAAGTTGTGTGAATCTGGTGTTTGTTCAACATTCCAAGATGGAATGGAATGACGCAACAGAGTATCTTACCCTTTTAATCAGGACCATCTGGAAGAATGGGATATATGTAGTAAGTCGAGTAGCAGAAGCTTTTATTGCGACATAGTCCGTCTTGGAAGTTGTGGATACCACACTAAGGTAATATTTGTTTATATGTTCTTTAAAATTGTGCAACATACCTCTTTTTATTTTTGTATACTGCATATATATAAATATATTGTATATATATATATGTGTGTGTATACACTTTATGTAGTTAGAGCAGGTGGTCATCAGCATATGACGGATTATGATGTTAATGTTCAAAGTGGAAAAGGACAATGTTAATTTCATATTAATAAATGAAAAGAAAAAATGGCTGTGCATGTACTAGCAAGGCAGATTTGTTCTTTATAATACGGAATTAATTTTTACTTTATTTGTGAGCTTCTGTTTTTCCACATTTGCTGCTTGCAGGCTTCATCTAGATAAGCGGTTAAATAAAATTAATGAATGTACAGTATACTTACCAGGAATATATTGTGACTTTTGATTCTGAAACAACATTGTATCATATCTATCTATCTATCTATCTATCTATCTATCTATCTATCTATCTATCTATCTATCTATCTATCTAAGCCGTTAAAACACTTTAATTTTAGTGACATTTGAGAGAAACTCAGTGAGTATATTTCACAATTCAAGAAATTGCTGTTGTCTTTCGCATGTTTGCATCTGCACTAAATTCACTCTTAACTTCTTGTTAAAATGACAAAGCCCGGAATGCTTAAGGTAGCCCCAATAAGTAATTCTTGGTTTGCAAGTGCCTTTTACAGATCTCTTTAAAGTACGTGTGGCTGCCCCAGCCTTGCAACTGTAGTTATCACGGATGGTTTCAATAATTTAAAACAGTCTCCCTTGCTATGGCTGCTTTAGCCATTTATCCTGACATTCATGAAGCCTGTATTTTGTGTGTCAAAAGATCCTGCTTTCATTGTATTTTTGAGCACATTTGCAGCTGAACCATGTACAGAATTATAAAAAATATTGTGTCTCAGGACGGATTTAACTGCCCTAATCTGTAGAAGGGAATTATTCTGCATGTGTTCACATTTTAAGCATTTTACACATCTGAGAGGTACTTTTTTGAGACTTTCACTGTGATGAAGGGACATTCTGGGATATCTCACAACTCATAATTATTCCTATTTGTTAGAGCACTTTACATGTCATTTCCCCAACTGTTGTGCCATTTCTTAGGAAGCTGTATGCAGCTTTGTATGGAAATATATACAGTACTGTATATCGTGCTTAATTGGTATTGCAGAAAATTGGATAGTATTATTTTGTATGGAGTCAATATTCAGATTAAAGGCCAATGGAACTAAAATTGTTTTCTAAAGGATATGTCACGATGACATTTATAGTATATATACAGTATAATATAATATATAATATGTATGTATATGTATAGGGGCAGCACAGTGGCGCAGTGGGTAGCACTGCTGCATCCGGGGTCATCCCTGCGTGGAGTTTCCATGTTCTCCCCATGTCGGCCCGTGTTTCCTCCGGGTGCTACAGTTTCCTCCAACAGTCCAAAGACATGCAGATTAGGTGCATTGGCGATTCTAAATTGTCCCTAGTGTGTGCTTGGTGTGTGTGTGTGTGTGTGTGCCCTGTGGTGGGCTGGCGCCCTGCCCGAGGTTTGTTTCCTGCCTTGCGCCCTATGTTGGCTGGGATTGGCTTCAGCAAACCTCCGTGGCCCTGTAGTTAGGATATAGTGGGTTGGATAATGGATGGGTGGATGGACTTATAACAGTTTGTTGGTAGTCTTTCTGTGCAATATTGTCAGTTTTCCACAATATTCTACATATTGTTGAGATCATGCTTGTTGTGCCTATTTCAGCAGCTCACTGTGAACATGGCTTTTCACCACAGAGCAGAATACAGTCACATATATATATGCACCATATAAACCATATATATTCACGTGTAAGTCAGGTCTTGAAACCCAAAAAATCGATCATAAAATCAGACCCCGACTTATACGCTTGTTCAAAAATGTGACACTTAAATTTTTTTGTTTTACATGTTCTTGCCTCCTCCGATCTCACATCAGTTTCTCAGACGCATCAAATTGTGTTGCAGCAGCGCAGTTACCAATTTCTTTCGCTATTCAGCGACGCTTAATTTAAAACCAGCTTCATATTTTCTTCTGATCGAAAGCTCTATCTTAGATAAGGGATGCTCTTATGATAAAGGTGTATAACGGCACAAGTGGGTAGTAACAAGTTACATTTACTCTGTTACATTTACTTGAGTAACTTTTTAAAAAAAATGTTCTATAGGAGTAGTTTTACTGCACCATACTTTTTACTTTTACTTGAGTACATTTGTGAAGAAGAAACACTACTCTCACTCCGCTACAGAAGAAGCCGCTAGTGGATCTACTGCATGATTGTTTCATCAAATCGGACGTAGCAACAATAATCATAAGACTCTGTTTCACAAATCAGACATAGCCATGCAGTCACATGACCACACACAAACTGTGGCGGCATTACGACACAAACTCCTCACAGACAGCGGACAGGGAAAGAAAGAATACATGAAAATGAGAGCTAACTCCTGCTGAAGCTTAACCATAACTTCACTGAGTGAAGAACAAACGCGTTTTAACCAAATATGCACAGACACAGACAGTCAAGGTGAAGTGAGACTTCTTGTACGGCACAAGCTGCCTTGTTCTGATGTTATTTTCTATCCGCTGTGCTATTTGGAGGACACGTGAATATGCAGTAGTGTACAGTACATCTCGTCACTGTAAGTAGTCTGCACTGTTCAAACATACACGTTACCTACTGTAGGTATCGGCTTCAAAAGCTTTGTTGTGAAAAACTGAGATTTGGAACTTTGTGTTATTTGTGCATCTTTCTTTTGTAAAGATGTTATTTATTGTTACTCACTTTTTTATTATTTGGAAATAGCAGAATTTGCACATTATTTTATATTTTTGTCTGTCTTACTACAACATTTCTAAAAATTAAATAATTTATTATAATAAAACAGTTACTCAGTACTTGAATAGTTTAATCACCAAATACTTTTTTACTCTTACTTGAGTAATTTTTTGGACGACTACTTTTTACTTCTACTTGAGTAATATTATTTTGAAGTAACACTACTCTTACTTGAGTACAATTTTTGGCTACTCTACCCACCTCTGTATGAGGGTGTGTCATACAAAAAAACACAAATCAGTGCAAACATTGCTTCGGAATAGTTTGGGTATTACTGTGTGGTCACATAGGCACAATACATAGAAAACAAAGGCACTGTGCTCTGTGGTTACTCTCTCAGGTGGACATTAGCATATCATAATCTCTTTGACCAATAGCATGAGTTTTCCACATTTGACTTATACAACCGACATTATAAAATACCAGAAATTATACGGTAAAATCATGTCCCGACTTATCTGCAGGAGAACTTATTCAAGGAGTATATATATATATATATATATATATATATATATACACTCGCCTAAAGGATTATTAAGAACACCTGTTCAATTTCTCATTAATGCAATTATCTAATCAACCAATCACATGGCAGTTGCTTCAATGCATTTAGGGGTGTGGTCCTGGTCAAGACAATCTCCTGAACTCCAAACTGAATGTCAGAATGGGAAAGAAAGGTGATTTAAGCAATTGTGAGCGTGGCATGGTTGTTGGTGCCAGACGGGCCGGTATGAGTATTTCACAATCTGCTCCGTTACTGGGATTTTCACGCACAACCATTTCTAGGGTTTACAAAGAATGGTGTGAAAAGGGAAAAACATCCAGTATGCGGCAGTCCTGTGGCCGAAAATGCCTCGTTGATGCTAGAGGTCAGAGGAGAATGGGCCGACTGATTCAAGCTGATAGAAGAGCAACTTTGACTGAAATAACCACTCGTTACAATCGAGGTATGCAGCAAAGCATTTGTGAAGCCACAACATGCACAACCTTGAGGCGGATGGGCTACAACAGCAGAAGACCCCACCGGGTACCACTCATCTCCACTACAAATAGGAAAAAGAGGCTACAATTTGCACGATCTCACCAAAATTGGACAGTTGAAGACTGGAAAAATGTTGCCTGGTCTGATGAGTCTCGATTTCTGTTGAGACATTCAAATGGTAGAGTCAGACTTTGGCGTAAACAGAATGAGAACATGGATCCATCATGCCTTGTTACCACTGTGCAGGCTGGTGGTGGTGGTGTAATGGTGTGGGGATGTTTTCTTGGCACACTTTAGGCCCCTTAGTGCCAATTGGGCATCGTTTAAATGCCACGGGCTACCTGAGCATTGTTTCTGACCATGTCCATCCCTTCATGACCACCATGTACCCATCCTCTGATGGCTTCTTCCAGCAGGATAATGCACCATGTCACAAAGCTCGAATCACTTCAAATTGGTTTCTTGAACATGACAATGAGTTCACTGTACTAAAATGGCCCCACAGTCACCAGATCTCAACCCAATAGAGCATCTTTGGGATGTGGTGGAACGGGAGCTTCGTGCCCTGGATGTGCATCCCACAAATCTCCATCAACTGCAAGATGCTATCCTATCAATATGGGCCAACATTTCTAAAGAATGCTTTCAGCACCTTGTTGAATCAATGCCACGTAGAATTAAGGCAGTTCTGAAGGCGAAAGGGGGTCAAACACCGTATTAGTATGGTGTTCCTAATAATCCTTTAGGTGAGTGTATACTGTATGTATATATATATATATATATATATATATATATATATATATATATTTGAAATTGTAAAAAAAGGTTAATTAAATAGAAGTCAGCTAATTATTAAGAAGTAGAATTTCATCAAGTTGTTTTGGAACAATAATGCAGTTATGTTGCATTTAGTTATTGCAGGTTTTATTTCTAAACGGCCTTATTTTTGAAGACTGTTTATATGGAGCAATGGGTCTTATCTTTTAATGGTCTTCAGAATAGTGTATCTCTTTTCATGATGGTTTTATCATTGGTCAATCAAGACAATACCAACACTCCTGTTCCTTGGTTAATCATTTCCTGCTAATTACTTTCTCCTGATTGTAGGCGGGAGGCTGGCAAAGATCTTTAGCACTACTTGCATTCGAGCCAGCAAAATCATCGAGGCAGTAAGAGTTGTGAAAGTTAGTTTTGCTGGCAAAAGGGGAACTAGGATTTAAGATAATATAATCCAATTTGCTTAATCCAATTGTGGATCACATAATGATGGTGCCTATCCAAGCAGCAAAAGGAGGCAATGCAGAAAATAGCATTGAACACAGTGCCAATCAGTCGCAGGGCCAGCACACACACATGTATTCATCTATACAAGGCTAATTTGGAATTACTAAACACCCTAAGAAACAAATCTTTTCAGATGTGAGAGGAAAGACAGAGTAGCTTGAGGAGAACCTACACAAACATAGGTAGAACATGCTGACTACACATGGGCAACAATTGACCATGAAAACCAAACCTGGTTCCCTCTACCCACTGTGCGGAGTAACAATTCTGCAGTTATTTCAGTTTTTTATTTCCATGTTCAACATTTTCTTAGTGTATATTTAGGAAGAAGGTGAGTGGATATATTGAGTGGGGGTATTTTTTTTAATTTATACTCTGCCTTGAATTGTTAATGAATATTAGACACCACTCCTTTAAACAGAATGCTTAACAGCTCCAGCTATACATTAACCTTGCATGTCACCCAGTGAAAACATTTTAGATCTGGTCCCCGCTTTTTCAGGGGCTCAAAAGTTTATTAAAGATTATTAAAAAGAATGAACATACTGTTGAGCTGAGCAACACCAGAAGGCCTGGACAACTACAGTATGAAAGAAAGCTCTGCTAGATGAGCGCATAGTTCTTTCCTTGGTGAAGAAAAAACAATTCATGACCAAGAACACTCTGGATGGTAGAACTATCATTGCCAAAGTCTACAATCAGAAGAAGACTTCATGAAAGTAAAGTTAGAGGGTGTAGAAATAAAGAACAAACACAGCATAAAGGTTTGGGGTTGTCCGGCCCCGTATACTCTAAAGTTTGCTTTGTAGGTCAGTGATATTCATGCAGGAATACAACAACAGACAGCTTGTAATGGTGGATAGGGGAACGTTTATGGAGTGGGACCGGAATTGACACAGACTGAATGCTGGGAAGGAAGTGTAGTGGATGATGGGAACCATGACGTCATCTGAGATAGACGGAAGGAAGGGAAATAATGCAGAAGTGTCAAAGGGGAATTAAAGAGTCTGAGTACATTCATGGTGGCGCGGCTTCTTTCTTTCTGCAGGAAAAAAGGAGAGAAAGGTTAGTGTCCGGCTTTTCCCTTTTGGCATTAGTTTTCGCGATGCACCTCGGGTCTTTACGCAGCTCCCTATGCGCACGTGCGTGACATGGGTTTACCACAAAGTGCAAACTACTGGCAAACTTCAAGTTTAGGAAGGACAGATTACACTATACAGAACATATATTTCAAAACAGTACAGTTTTGGAACAGTTTTCTTTGTACAAATGGAATTAAGATCAATATGTACCCGAATGATGCATAGAGAAGAATATGTGAAAGAAGATGGAGGCAGTGTTATGTCTTGGGCATGCGTGACTGCCAATGGAAGTCGGTCACTAGTGTTTATTGATGATTTGGATGCTGATAAAAGTTGCAGGATGATTTCTGAAGTGTATAAGGCTCTACTATCTGCTCATATCCAGACAAATACTGCAAAACCGATAGGACAATGCATCAAAATACAGATGGACAATGAGCCAAAATGTACCAAACCAAGTGCTTTTTATGGCAAAAAAAGTAGAATATTCTTTCAAGGCCAAGTCAGTCAACTGACCTCAAACTTGCTGAAGACAAAACTGAAGGCAGAAAGTCCAATGAACAAGCAGCAACTGAAGACAGCTGCAGTAAAGGCCTGTCAAAGCATCATTAGGGTGGAAACTCAGCAGTTGGAGATGGCCAAGGGTTCCACACTTAAAGCAGTCACTGACTGCAAATGATTTTCAACCAAATATTATATTCATGATGATGTTAGTTTGTCCTAATACTTTTGAGCCCCTGAAAATAGGGGGTCCATGTATAAAAATGACTGTCATTCCTAAATGGCTCATACAATGTTTTTGTTAAAGACATAATATTAAAACTGCAAGTCTACACTTTTGTCACATTATCTTGCTACATTTGAAATCCATTGTGGTGGCACACAGAGCCAAAATTATGAAACTTTTATCACTGTCTAAATACTTGTGAACCTAACTGTATCTTTGTCACATCAACACACATAATAACAACGGATTAGTGTTATTAACTATTATGCATGTGTCTCATCATTTAGCTGGTTTGGCTGCATTTCCCTACTTGATCAAGGGTGTCGTTATATCCCACTTTCTCCAAAATGTTGCATACACTTGGTTCAGAGCTACCATAAATATATGCACATTCCCCCATCAAGTTTTCTTTTATAAATCCAGATGTTTGCCTGGGAAATTGTATATGCAAATCCATTTTTGTGAATATGCAAGCTTTATAAATGAGGCCATAGGGGTTTCTGTTCTCCAATCAAATATTGTAGTTCAGTTAGCGCTATCTGGGATGTACCACAAGGAGGTGTACTAACTAGCTTTACATGTACTGGCTGCCTGTATAAAGTCATAGTCATCCACCCCTCTAAACGTAGAGGAAACACACTTGTCATGAAATATCAGAGGAGAGAAAGGTTGGGAGCACGTGCTGAGAGCGTATTGCTGCGCCCACCACACGCCAAACCACCTGGATTGGGACCCAAGTGCAGTGGATGACACCTCAGCACGATGGCTGTAGTGACAATCCCTCAAGTTTTCCCTGTAAGTTGGAGGACCTGCTTGCAGGGCTGGATGCAGATTGATGTCATACCCAGGACAGAGCAATTGCAGGTTAAGGGCCTTGCTCAAGGGCCCAATGGAATAGAGTCATATCTGGCATTTGCAGGAATTAAACCGGCCTCCTTCCGATTGCCGGCGTAGGTCCCTATCCTAAGGGGCACCACTCCACCCTGAATATCAGAAAATCCAAAAAAAATGTGCAACTTCCCATTCACTCTTTTTCTGAGGATGTAAGTATTAACAGACTTTGGTCCAGGGTTCTACCACTTGCAAATGCTACAAGTTTGTATGAAACCAATTTTAACTTACAAAATCTTGGAGAAGAGAGTGAGAAGTCACGAGCCCATGCTCACATTTTACCTTGTTTATCTGAAAATAATATCTGGTTTTGATCAGCCTTGACGAATGTGGTCTAGCATCAGTAGCATTAGAGCCAATCATGGTAGACGTTTGGACTTTCTCAACAAACGGGGAACAAACTAATCTCCACAATGCGACTGCCATGCTGCAAAGCAGACAGTTCACCACATCATTTAACTGGTCAATTAACTGATTTCCAGAGTGGAAGTCACAATGCAGTTGAGTGTATTAAAAAATTAATGTTTGAGATATGTGTTATTTAATTGCAGTACTTTCTAGCATTTTTGTATTGTCATTGTTTTTTCATATTTGTATGTGATTTGTAAGCCAAATGGAAAAAAATATGTCAATCGATGACTATGACTGAAAATTGCTGGGAAAATCATCTAATGTGACAGGCTTTATTATGATAGCATACATTGCATTAGAAGTCCAAAATTACTCATTTCAGGCCAACTTAGGGATACTAATTAACCTAATTTTCACATGATTGATGTAGAGTAAGTAACTGGACAGGAATCCATACAGACAGTTGGAGAAGAAGCAAATGCTACACAGCCAGCAAGCAGTCCAGGATTTGAACTGAGCTTTGTGAAGATGTGAAACTACAGTTCTAACTACAATACCACTCTGTAATCAGACAAGTTTAAATAAATTATTAAGGCAGATGAAATAGTCAATGACCAGCTACAGTATGTGAAATTAAGCCTATTCATACTCAAAAAATGGTCAAATTATGAAAGCTTAACATAGTACCACAAATTAGAGTGGTGAGGATACTGAGAAGCTCTAATGGAAAACAAATGGAGTAGAAAACTAATCAAGAAGTTAAAATACTGGGCAAACTGTGGGTGACCTGTGGAGTGTCTGAGAAGCAGGCTATGACCCAGTAAGGTGTTACTTCAGAGTTTATACCATGGGGCAAAGGGCATTTCTGTATAATTAAAGGTACAGTCAACAGTTATTGTCTTTTTGCCTTATATGATTTAAGCCTTAAATTCTTAACAAAGGGAACTGCACACTTGGTCCTTTAAGCCTGTTAACCCCAAAGAACAGCTCAAACTTTAATATTTTGGAGGAAAGAATATACAGAGCACCAGTAAGAAAAATGAGGGAGCACTGCACCAAGATATAGCAAAGGAGCAATAAGGGAAAACAGCAATAGCAGAAAGGTAATGGTTAATAAATATGGCATTAGAACAGGGGTTTCCAACCTCCAGAGGGTAAATTTCACCTACTCAGGGTAAAATTGCTTAAAGAAGCTGAAGTCGCAAAGATCTTGATTAGTTTCCAAAGATAACATGAGACTTTCTCTTTCAACAACTGCATCAAGAATATCCAAAATCGTAGATGAAAAACAAGAACAAGCATCTCACTGATTGATGTGTTCTGATAGACTCACTCTCCTTAGTTCTGATATACCGGTAGCTTCTCATCAGTAGTTGTTTTTAAATAAGTGAAATAGCATTATTTTGTGCCATTATTATTGTTATTTGAACTTAAAATGAAAATGTCAAAAACAGTACAGTCGACCCTTGACATACGACTGGCCTGACATGCGAACAACTTGATTTACGACCAACATCTTGCATTACGACCCGAATGCGTTCACGTGTATCCGCTTATGCAATTGTAAACAAACAGCCGAGAGTGTTCGTAAGCGTCAGTTGGAGCCCAGATACACGTGTTTGTGGACGTAATTTCGGTCAGTGCAGTGATTTATCTATATATATAATTCACTAAGACCATGGCAAGCAAGAAGCATAATTGCTAAGGAAGGAAGAGAAGGTAACAAAGGTAAAGAAAGCGATTGTTAAGGGATGTTAGCTAGCAGGCTGGCGCAGCACATGATAATGTCATCAGGCTGAGTCAGCACCGGCTTGCTTTGGAGCAGTTCACAACACGCCCAGCTTTGAAATGAGTGCTCGACTACTGTCATTATTAACTTGAGAAACAGCGATCACAATCGAAACGAAGAAAGAAATTGTGCTGAAATATGAGAGTGGTGTTCGTGTGACCGATCTCGCTAGTATGTACAGCATGTCGAAATCCACCATCTCGACAAATTTACAAAGAAAAGATCTGCATAAGGAGGCTCCTTCTAAACAATAACCACCATTCGTTTCATTCTCCTCCTCCTCCTCCCTTCCTGCAGCCCAAAGATGTCAAATTAAATGGTGAGTACAGTATGAAATTATTGTTTCTGGTAGGCTATGCACTTTTTATAACTTTTTGGTTAGTACATTAGGAAAAGTATTGGTGTTTTGGTAAATTATGCACATTATACAACCCTTTTTTATTATGAAAAGGTTAAGTAAGTGTTGCTGTGGGAGATTCGGAGTGCATTATGGGTATTTCCATTATTTCTTATGGGAAAAATAGTCTTGACTTACAACCAACTTGAGTTACACTCAGCCCTTGCGAACGAATTGAGTTCGTAAGTCAAGGGTCCACTGTATCTTAAAAATTTCCCCTTTGTTGACTACTTTATTATGGTAGAAGTATAAACTGTGTAAAATAGGACAGGGTAAAGATAAAGATTTGGAGCTACACTGCAACCTAGTATATTGTAAAGGCAAAAAAAATCTCATAAAGTCATAAGTCTCAGATTAGACAATTCAAGATGGTGACACTTCCGGTTAAATGCAGGCTAGACAGGAGAGGCAGGTCCAAGTGGACAGACACCTGAAATAACGTCAGATGTGTCAAGGTTGTCAGTCATCCGGTATGAAAGGGAAGGAAGAGAAGAGCATTAGGATACAGCGCCACCCTGTTGTTCAGAGAACATTAACTACCACCAGAGCCTTTAAGCTGTCCCCAAGGCACACATGTGTGACAACTCATATTATTGGACAAAACAGGGCGGATGTAAATTTACTTTTGAAAGTTGCCACGGGGTAAATGGGACAAGAAAGGTTGTGAACCCCTAGATTAGAAGGAAAGTGAATGGTCAGGTAGAAAGAGGATTTTTTTGATGGTACACCAATGTCTCTATAAGTAATAATGATCATTATACATGTTATTTATATGGTACCTGTCCCATGTTCACTTTTGAATATAATTTAAAATGAACACACAAACACAAATAATGCCACAGAACTTTCTAGTAAATTAAAAAAAAAACAGTTTAGCAGTGTGGACGAATAATTTTAGGGTAACATAGCATTCATCTTAAAGAAACAGCATAAAGAGTTAATAAATGTGAGAAACCAAATAAAGGTCAAGTGAACAACAAAATGTACACTGAAATATAAGAACTGGTTTAGGACAAATACTGAGATGGTCAAGTAGATTGATGTAATATACAAAATGTACTGAAGGATGACTAAGACATCAGCAGATGTACTATAAGCAACGAGAATGGACAGTTGTTATATGCACAGACATTTCAAGGGTCGTGGCACAACTCAAAGGTATAAGAAGAACCAGAATATAATATTACAGACTTTTATCTTATACTAGCAAAATACCCGCGCTTCGCAGCAGCGAAGTACTGCCTTAGAATCCTAACTAGGAAAAGAAAATCAGAACACATTACACCAGTTTTGATGTCACTACACTGGTTACCTGTGTCATTCAGAATTGACTTTAAAATTCTGCTTATGGTTTATAAAGCCTTAAATAATCTCGCCCCATCTTATATATCGGAATGTCTGACGCCTTATATTCCAAATCGTAACCTCAGATCCTCAAATGAGTGTCTCCTTAGAATTCCAAGAACAAAACTTAAAAGAAGTGGTGAGGCGGCCTTCTGCTGTTATGCACCTAAAATCTGGAATAGCCTGCCAATAGGAATTCGCCAGGCTGATACAGTGGAGCACTTTAAAAAACTGCTGAAAACACATTACTTTAACATGGCCTTTCTATAACTTCATTTTAATCGTAATTTAACTTAATCCTGATACTCTGTATGTTCAATTCATCATAACAACTATTCATGGTGGCTCTAAAATCGGTACTGACCCCAACTCTCTTTTCTGTTTCTTTTCCGGTTTCTTTGTGGTGGTGGCCTGCCACCACCACCTACTCAAAGCTTCATGATGCTCCAACAATGATGGACGGATTAAAAGGAAGAAGTCTACGTGACCATCATCCTCATCAAGCCCTTCCGTGAGAACCCTAAATCCAAAGAGGACTGTTTCATTTATGTTAGGTAGAATGCCCAGAGGGGACTGGGCGGTCTCATAGTCTGGAATCCCTACAGATTTTATTTTTTCTCCAGCCGTCTGGAGTTTTTTTTGTTTTTTCTGTCCCCCCTGGCCATTGAACCTTACTCTTATTCGATGTTATTGTTGATTTATTTTTTATAATTATGTCTTTCATTTTTCTATTCTTTAATATGTAAAGCACTTTGAGCTACTGTTTGTATGAAAATGTGCTATATAAATAAATGTTGTTGTTGTTGTTGTTAAAATCTTTATTACGAAGAAAAGTAAACCTTTTTAAACTGAGGGAAAATATACCAATAATTATTTGTTAAGGATCTCTTTGTATACCATGTTGTCAGTTTGTCCCTCTGATTGTAATATGACCAAGCTGTGCGCTGAGCTTACTCTTCAGCACGTAACGTACAGTTGGTCATGTGAAAAGCAATCTTCCCTCAAATCTCACAGCTTGGATTGCTGCTGTCATAATCGGTTTGAGTTTCATGGTTTGTTTCAATTACGCTAGTATTTGTAGGACTTGTGTTGAAGTGACATTCAGCATCTATCAAGCGTTGTAAGCATACAACCGGTTTCATCGATAACTTTGCATCCAACTTTTGAGAGTTTAAACATTCATAAACATCAAAGTGTCCACTACTGAAATCGTCACCTGTCAATCTAAGATGTTTAAGAGGAATTAGCGGTTGTCCAAAGGTGTAAAATATTTGGCCATTTCGGTACACTTGAAAGCGACAACTGAACAATTCAGCGGCAGCCATCAACTCACATGCAGAACCATAGGTGAAGGGCTTAAGCATTTTACTCTTCTCGTGCTCCTGTGTAGTATAATCATCTCCTGTACCGTCATCAGTCCACACCTTGAACCTGTCCCAGTCATTCAATACATAAGACACAATGTTCCTCCGGATATCAAGAATGAGTCTGATATGGCCGTACAATATGTAACACAGAGAATGGAAAAGGTAGGTGCCATCTCCGGGAATGGAAACCACTTGGTAAGTGACAGTTCTTTGATTGATGGTGATCACCTCGATAGACATGTTAATGGGGGTACGGTTGGAACGATAAAGGAAATGGGTACCTGAACAATGTAAAGTAAGTCTAAAATACCTACACAATAACTATAATCGTAATAAATTAACAATAAAACAGCAGAGAAGCCGTGGATTAAATAGAAAGGCTGCAGTTATCTTCAGGGAGACGTGAATCCCGTGGCGAAGCAAGGAAGGGAATGAAGAGACCAGAGCGACGGACAGCCTTATATAGGCAGGCAGCCAACAACGTGGGAGGCGTGGGGATGGGGGATCCAACGGCGCTTTACACTGCAACCGAGCTGCAGTATCTATCTATCTATCTATCTATATGTACGTAAGTAGGATTCAATTAGCGTTGGGAACCCGCATACCAAATTTCTTAAAGATGGGTCCATAAGTAACAAAGACTGTCTGAAAGTTCAATATGGTGGCCGACAGTGGTATTATACCACCGAGATAAGTACGTACATCGGTTTTGGTTAGCGCAGGAAAGCCGCCTACCGAATTTCGTGAAGATGGGGCCATAAATAAGAAAGATCAACATGGCGGACGTTGTCGACCGCTATGACCGTTACGCGTAGAATTTCAAAATGAAACCTGCTTAACTTTTGTAAGTAAGCTGTAAGGAATGAGCCTGCCAAATTTCAGCCTTCTACCTACACAGGAAGTTGGAGAATTAGTGATGAGTGAGGGCTTTGCCTTTTATTAGTATAGGTAAATCATTTGGGCGTAAACCAACAAACCAACCAGAGTAAAATGTATGTATTGATTGACACTGTATGTAAATTCAGTAGTTTATAAAATTCTATTCTTTGTTTTTCTGATCATTCTGCCCATGCAGTAATACGACTGCCTTTGAAAAATGCTCCATCCAAGGCATTTTGCCAAGGAGTAATTAAAAGATACCATGAACAGCTTTTCTCCTGCCTGACTAATGAATTGTCCTGTTAGAGGATGTTTCTTTCTAATTTCAACCACAGCAGAAATACAGCAGAAAAAAGTTTAGAACAAATTGGAAAAAAGTCTGAGGTACTGTATCTCTGACAGCCGGGACGCAAGACTCACTTAGTGAAGGGCTACAGCAAAAAGGACACTTTTCAGAACGCTAGGCGGGCGGGGCTTTGCAGCATTAGTCCTCAGGAGGGAAACAAGGGGTGCCAGAACCCAACCAAGCCAGCATAGGATTCAAATTAGAACAAACCAAAGAAAGGGCACCAGACCAACGCAGGGTGAACACACAACGATTCTGTGTGCAGAGGGTCCACACCTATAAATACTTGGAAGTGCAGCTGGATGATAAATTGGACTGGACTGCCAATACTGATGCTCTACTTCCTTAGAAGGCTGGCGTCTTTCAACATCTGCAATAAGATGCTGCAGATGTACTATCAGACGGTTGTGGTGAGCACCCTCTTCTACACGGTGGTATGCTGGGGAGGCAGCATAAAGAAGAGGGACGCCTCACGCCTGGACAAGCTGGTGAGGTAGGCAGGGTGTATTGTAGGCACAGAGCTGGACAGTTTGACATCCATGGCAGAGCGACGGGCACTGAGCAGGCTCCTGTCAATCATGGAGAATCCACTGCATCCACTGAACAGGATCATCTCCAGACAGAGGAGCAGCTTCAGCGACAGACTGCTGTCACCGTCCTGCTCCACTGACAGACTGAGGAGACCCCACACTATGCGTCTCTTCAATTCCACCTTGGGGCGTAAATGTTAACATTATTCAAAATTATTCAAAGTTATTGTCTGTTATACCTGATTTCTTATCACTCTTTAATTTAATATTGTTCTTTTTATCTATCTATCTATCTAGTCATTATGGGGGTCTGTTCCTATCAGAAACATTGTTATGTTCATTCTCCATGAAACATGACATTAGACATTTTGTTGTTTCTACAAACTACTTACTAAGTAATTAATTCATTGATGTTTGGATGCTGTATTGTTTTAACTATATTTACTTTATTTCAATGATGTGGAATATGACATGTTTAACTGAATATAAAGCTAAATTTACCTATCTTAAAACAATTAAGATTACTTATTTGCAATATTTACCTCGAATGGCCATCCAGTTTACTGTGAAATGGATTTATCTTTTAGGGCGGCATATCATGGCTGACAAGGCATTGATTCTTCTCATCCTGTTTGTGCCTCAGGTTCAGACCCTACACAGGCTACCAGTAAGTGGCTTCTTTGAAATTTCTTTTTGTTTTTTATTAGTTTCACCTGCATTTTTCCTTCAGATCAACTCTATTTTTGTGTAGAAATCTGATAATAAATAACACATACACATACGTTGTTCATTCCTATTTAATCTAATTCAGGATCGTGGTTGCTAGGGCCATTCCCAGCAGAACGTATGTATAACACGGGTCAGCCCATCACAGGGTCTCATATACAAATCCACATGAGCCCAGTTTAAAATCTGCAAATAACATAACACAACAACAGTACCCAGAGGAAGAGCCACACAGATCCAAGGAGAGAATGATGACGAAAAATTGCAAAATCAAATATTATGCTATCATCGACATACGAAGCTGCTTGGCCTGATGCTTGTTGGCTGGCAAGAATGAATGTCCAAAGCCATATCGTTATCTAAGACTAGCAATTCAATAATTGCATGAAGTTTAATTGTGCAGTTTTCAGCATCCATGTTGACTTGTTACTTGGGCATGATGCATACACTATAAATCACAAATGCTAGGCACTTGTAATTCACCTGTTTTTGTACAAAGAGGGTCATTTTTGGCTACTTATAGAATCAGTGCCACAGAATAACCCTTCAAAGTTGAGGTTCAAAATGATTTGCACACCCCTAATATTTCCAGGGTGGCTTGTATGTCTAAATATCAACTCACCTCGATCAGCTATAACAAAAAGACAAGTCCTTCGGCAAATAAAGGCAAACATGTTACAATGCATTCATAATGCAGATCTGCATAATATAGACCAGGTACAATCATAGGCAGATAGGGAGAACTTTATTTGTTCCCCAGGCGAAATCTGGCTTTCTACAGAAGCTCTTTAAATAAATACATTCACACATACATACATAATAAATATATATTTACACATACACACACACACCAGAATGACTAAAAAGGAAGTAAATTAAAAAGAAAGAAAACTTCTGTCTTGACAGTCTCAGTCCAAGTGAGACATTATATGGCCATATTCCTGTTGGTTTTTCATAACACACTTTTGCTGAATAGTTGAGATGAGTCCAGCTGCAGACCTCCGCAGCTCCACGATTTAGTAGCTCCGCTGGACAGCTAATTAGACTGCAGGTTTTTGTCACTTGGTTTACTAGACTTGAGTCAGATAACCCTCACCCTTTCCTTATCTTAACCATAGTGTAACTAAGCGTTATTAGTGACACATGATATAAAGTGAGGACCTCCTCAATGGAGTGGAGCTCTGGGGGTCTACAGCTAGAGTCTATTGGAATAATGCATTGGCTGAAGGTTCTCAGTGTTAGTATGTCAGGGAGAGGATGTGCAGCATTGTTCATAATGGCTTTCAGTTTTGTTTTCATTCTCTCTTCAGCTACTACCTTCAGGGGGTCCAGAGTGTGTCCCATAAGTGAGCCTGCCCTTTTCATTAATTTGATCATCCTGTGGGTCTCTCTTGAAGTGATATTACCAGCCTAGCTCACTACAGTGTAGAAAATTGCACTGGCCATCACAGAGTTGAGATATCACTTCCCACATTAAAGGAATACAGTCTCCTAAGCAAAAGAGCCTGCTCTGTCCTTTCTTTTCTAGTTCTTCTGTTATGGACATCAGGAAGCAAAAGATAGAGGGAAAGAGTTAGCAATAACAAATTAAAAACAAATTTAATTCTCACAGCAACTGGCATTTGAACCAGTGACCGAAAATGACAACATGATACTGTATGTGTGCTAATCTGTACCTAGAAAAGCAAGATAAAAACATCGAGAATGCTTTCAGGATGAAATTCTGAGATGCACCAATTGCTTCCTTAAACTGAGTGAATGCACTTTTAAAAATAATCAATGTAGATTCACAGTTCAGTCAATATTAGATGTGTCTTTGCGAATCTTTCAACTGGATTTATGTCTCATACAAAAATATCTTCCCCACAGGAGAATGAATCTTGTTGGTTAGAAGTCTCTGAACTCCGGAATGTCATTAGAAACCTGGAGAACCAGTATGCTTTGGGTCAGTGGCAGTTGAAAGATCTGAAAGACAGTAGCTACAACTGGGAGAACAGTCTCGTTTACTCCAAAAACCTCAAGAAGGAAAATTCTCAGTACAAGTCTTCATTTCCATCGACCAGTGGGAACCTAATAGTTTATGATCATGGTAAGTATTGAAATTTGTCACTTACTGACACATTAGATCAGACACTTCATAATGGGGACATTTTATTGTCAACTATTCCATTAAGGAAATAATGGACCTGAGAGGAACTTTGCATAGAATTACATTAAGGCAACATCCACACTATTATGTTTTCATTTACCGTATATACTTGACGATAAGTTCTCCCGTGGATAAGTCGAGACTTGATTTTACCGTATAATTTCTGGTATTTTAAAATGTCGGTTGTATAAGTTGAATGTGGAAAACTCACACTCTTGGTCCAAGAGATTATGATATGCTAACGCCCACCTGAGAGAGTAACCACGGAGCACACTGCCTTGTTTTTCTATGTGGATGCGGCAATGTGCTTTATCAGCGTGTGCTCCTAACCTCTCTCTCTGTCTCTCTATTGTGCCTATGTGACCACACGGTAATACCTGAACTATTCCGAAGCCATGTTTGCACTGATTTGTGTTTTTTGTACCTCACACCCTCATACACCTTTATTGTAAGAGCATCCCTTATCTACGATGGAACGTTCAATCAGAAGAAAATATGAAGATGGTTTTAAATTAAACGTCGTTGAAGTGGCGAAAGAAATTGGTAACTGCACTGCTACATCAAAATTCGATGCGTCTGAGAAACTGATCTGAGATTGGAGGAGGCAAGAAGATGTTCAAAAAAAAAAATTAAGTGTTGTATTTTTGAATATAACTCAAGCCTGATTTTTATGATCGATTTTTCAGGTTTCAAAACCCGACTTATACGTGAGTATATACGGTAAAAAAAAGCAGTCTCCATCTACATTAGTATCTTCACATTATTTACGAAAGTGTTTCTGTTCACACTAAAATGACCATAAACACATGATATAGCTATTTGTCTGTAGTGGGCATTTGCATCATCAACTAAAAAAATCCTTGAAGAGATGGTAACATTACTGGTCACACAGAATGGTAGCAAACAGTAAATAATTTGCCTTCTGCATACACTGCATATGCAGCGTACAAATTCTATAAAATGCAATTTAGATGCAACACAACAAGCAACATGGAAAGTAATTCCTGTATATCCGCTATGTGAGAATGTGGCTGGATGATCAATCAGAGAATGAGACGTTTTAATAAGTAGGATCAAGTTAAGGACAGGCCACATAATAAGTACAAACAAATCAGATTGTGATTAGAGTCTGTTGTAAGATGCTAGGTGGCGCTGTTGCCCCTTTAAACCCAACAGACAGATGCACTGGACACAGGTTAAAAGCCCCAAGAAGATCTTTAATTATTTTCTCCTCCTTTTCAGTGCCTCCAAGCACCACGGCCACAGTAAACACAAATAAATCAATTAAAATAATCACAACGCTCTCCTCCACACCTCCCAACAAGCGTTGTTCTCCTCCTCCCAACTCTGGCGCCCCTTTGCAGGTTTCCAGCAGTCCTTTAAATAGTCCTTGACCTGGAAGTGCTTCTGTTCTTCCTCCGATGTGACTTGCCAGCACTTCCGGGTCAACTGGAGAATTCTAAATCTTTCAGTCAGCCCGGAAGTACTTTGGGGCTTCCGTCCTCGTGACTACCAAGTACAGTACAGGCCAAAAGTTTGGACACACCTCCTCTTTCAATGTGTTTTCTTTATTTTCATGACCATTTACATTGGTAGATTCTCACTGAAGGCATCAAAACTATGAATGAACACATGTGGAGTTACGTACTTAACAAAAAAAGGTGAAATAACTGAAAACATGTTTTATATTCTAGTTTCTTCAAAATAGCCACCCTTTGCTCTGATTACTGTTTGCACACTCCTGGCATTCTCTCGATGAGCTTCAACAGGTAGTCACCTGAAATGGTTTTCACTTCACAGGTGTGCCTTATCAGGGTTATTTAGTGGAATTTCTTGCTTTATCAATGGGGTTGGGACCGCAGTTGTGTTGTGCAGAAGTCAGGTTACTTGGACGATCATTTATTTTTCAACAGGACAATGACCCCAAACACACCTCAAGGCTGTGTAAGGGCTATTTGACCAAGAAGGAGAGTGATGGAGTGCTGTAAATGGTCATGAAAATAAAGAAAACACATTGAATGAGGAGGTGTGTCCAAACTTTTGGCCTGTACTGTACTTCTAGGTTAAAGTGAAATTAACATTACATTACAACTCCAAGCTGGTGTTTTCAGAAATATTCGGCTTCAGAGAAACTTTTCAAAGGGCTCCATTTTTGTGAGGAAAAAAATGCCAGTGTAATGTGAATGAAAGGTGAAATTGGAGACTAATGTCTGCATTTCTTAAACAAAACATGACATTGTGGACACAGCCTAAGACTATTAAGTCCTTAATGTATGTATTCAAACATTCCTGTTGTTTTTGACAAGCCTTTTGTTCCTAAAAATCTTGCCTGTGAGTACTTATCACAGTTACCTTTAAATTTAATATAGATCACCTACTGAATGATTGGTTATTTTTAAATTATGTGTCTTAGGGCTTCATTTGACTAATTCACGCAACTTTTACACAAATTACATTTAAAGTTCTCTACTGCTATCTTAACCCAATAGGGCAAGGATATGTTCTTCAGCCATTGACTACAAGCCCCTTCGCACTAACTAATGATGTTAGCTTGCTTCAAGGTGACACTTCATCTTTTAGTCACACTGAAACTTTGATATGGGCAGGATTATTTATTTTAAAAAATGTTATTTGTTAAGTACACCATATGTATTTCTCCTTATGCAGATTGTTCAATGATCTATAACAGGAGGAAGGTTTCCAGTGGATTCTATCGAATCAAGCCACAGAGCATAGCCGAACCTTTCCTTGTGTATTGTGACATGTCAGATGGCACCGGTTGGACAGTTATTCAGAGACGGACTAACGGAAAAGTGAAATTTGATAGGTAAATTTTTTATTGCAAATGTGTCTTCATTTTATTTAGATTTGCCACTTTTCGGATTTGCTGTTACGGCGAACTGCTACAGCGCTGGGAGCCTGCGGTTGCTTCGGGACGCTCTTCCGCGTGTCGTCCCGTTGAGTGGAATCCCAAAAGAGCTTAGAAACCTTACAGTGCGTAAAACATTATTTTTATTTTGTGTCCAAGTGTAGTGACTCTTCAGGCAAAAGCAAATGTCATTGGATAGGTAAAGTCACAAAAGAAGAAGATTCCAGTGAGACAACAGGTAGCAGGGATTCTGTTAGTCAGAGTGAAAGTTGTCCTGCACAATAACCCTCCTCCTCCTCTCTCTCGTCTCCCTCACACCAGCCATGATTCTTTTATTTTTACTTTATATTTTGTATTAATCATTTTTATATGAATAGTTTTGGGTTGCGGAATGAATCGTCTAGGGTGGCACGGTGGCGCAGTGGTAGCGCTGGTGCCTCGCAGTCAGGAGACCTGGGTTCACTTCCTGGGTCCACCCTGCGTGGAGTTTGCATGTTGTCTGCGTGGGTTTCCTCCCACAGTCCAAAGACATGCAGGATAGGTGTATTGGCGATCCTAAATTGTGCTTAGTGTGTGTGTGCGTATGCCCTGTGGTGGGCTGGCGCCCTGCCTGGGGATTTGTTCCTGCCTTGCACCCTGTGTTGGCTGGGACTGGCTCCAGCAGACCCCCGTGACCCTGTGTTAGGATATAGCGGGTTGGATAATGGATGGATCGATGAATCATCCGAGTTTCCATTATTTCTTATTGGTAAATTTGCTTTGATATACAAGTGCTTTGGATTACAAGCTTGTTTCCGGAATGAATTATGCTCGCAATCCAAGGTTCCACTGTATTTAAAAGCAAATTCTTGAAAGGGTATATTTACTTTTTCACATGTATGTTTGTACAATTTTCAGTTTAAGCAAACAGTGGGAAGATAGAGGGCAAGAGAGGCTCAGTGCTATCAATATCTGCCACAAAGGGCATTACTTGTCCCTTGATGTCTTCTTCAAATAAATCAAATTACACTTGGAGCTGTCACAATTAAAAGACATATTAAGGGGCTTTTAATATACAATTATTTTTTTTATTATTTTCTTATTTTTCAGGAGCTGGAGTGATTATAAAAATGGGTTTGGTCATTTTAAAAAGAAGAATGATGAATATTGGCTTGGAAATGAATACATTCACTCACTCCTCCTGAATGGTAAGCTATGGCTTTGGTGATTCGGCATTTAGATCTGTCCATGTGTAATGTATTGCAACTCACATCCTTTAGTCATAATTATTCTCATTATAGTGAGTTATTCTTTTATTCTGTTGCCACTTTGCATAATGGGCTGACCAGTTGGCAAATTGATGGCAGAGACAAGTAAACTACAAAGGTAGCACAAGGCAGAGGGAAGTTAACACTGTGAACGCTGGCCCGGACACAGGCAGATGGACAACATAGTTTCACCACACACCCTTTATTATATACAATATTTACAAACTTTGTGCACTACCAACCCCAGTGCCTCCTGCACCGATCCCCCAAAGTCCAGGCCACACAGTCCTTTTGTCTTTCTCTCCTGGCCGCCTCCAGTCCTCACTCCAGCTCCGTCTTCCTTCCTCCCGACTCTCGCCAATGACTGGAGGGAGGCGGCCCCTTTTATGGGAACCCGGATGGGCTCCAGCTGCTTCCCGGCACTCCTCCTCCATCTGGTGTGGCGGAAGTGCTGGGCTCCAGGGCTGTTCAGGCAGCGGGGCGCCGCCTGGCGGTGGCCACGGGCCCCTACAGGGCTGGGCTTCCATGCCCCTTATCCGAGGCCACCAACATAACCAGGGTGGACACCCCCTCGTGGTCTGGTGGAGGTACAGGCCCTCCTCCGGTCCTCCTGGGCGTCCCGGCTGGGCTCCTGCCTCGGCCGGATGTGGCAGATGATGGTCTGGAAGTGGGGCGCCGCCTGGCGGTGACCACGGGCCCCTACAGGGCTGGGCTTCCATGCCCTCTACCCGAGGCCACCAGCGTAACCAGGATGGACACCCCTCGCGGTCTGGAGGAGGTACAAGCCCTCCTCTGGTCCTCCTGGGCGCCCCTGCCGGGCTCCTGCCCCGGCCGGGTGCCTCACACATAAAAGATTCACATGAAGGGTGTCCACCCATGACAAGAAGTACCAAGAAAGGCAGGAGGTACTACTGTAGTGAGCAGTGCACCTTGGCATGTATTGTGGGCAAGAAAAGAAATGGGCAGTGGCAGTAGTCTAAGAGTGAGAAGATTCCTGCAGGACATTAGAGGCCAGATGGTGGAGGTCTTATGCTTTCTATAGAGAGAAAGTCCATAGAGAACTGTCTAAAGGCCATAAGATATGCTTGCCATCAGGTAACAGAGCTTACCCTCCAGCTGGAAATTCTATGTCTAACATGTCCAATTAAGAATGACGTCAGAGAGGACAGACAAGAGCCCTAGTATCCTCTGCACAGCCATTAAAGGGCACAGTATGCAGTGTTGCTAGTTTAGGGGAATGGGTGACCAGGAAGCTGCTGTGAAGACTACCGATAAGCAAACTGTGCAGAGTTTGTTTTCCTGTGAGTTTAGTGAAATCACGGAAATGTTTGGGAACTTACCCGAACTCCACAAAATGTATTGAAGTGAAAGGGGAAGGAGGAACTGAATTAGTTTTGAGTGGATTATAATGGAGCATTGGACTTTGACTGCTAAGTAAGCATCTGACAGTTATGCTGGACTGAGTATTGTGGCCTGACATGTGACCTGAGCTGTGAGGCAGCAGTGCTAACCACTGTGCCACCACACCTCAAGAACACAAGACCCAGACAGAACAGTCAAAGATTTTCTGATGAGCATCAAACCTTGACCATCACCTTCTTCCACGTACTGTCCAATGTGGTCTCCCTAGTTACCCATCTGAACATTTACATAAGAAAGGAAGGACTCTTTGCTTCTTGACCAAAGAATAAAACCTGTTAAAAACCTCCACTTGTTTACTTTTGCCCATTTCGTTGTTGAATGTCTGGTGGCTTGATTCCTACCTGTTTAAATAATTACAGTTCAGTTTTCTATATCAAATGGCATTTGAGGTGTAATTTATCTTAATCCAATCCTTTTTGGGCAGACGTATTTGAGAAAGAGTCCACAGTGTATGTTTTTTAAGAATAATTTTAAAGGAAAGAGTGGGCCCATTCACAGATTCTGTGCTTGTATATGGAACGGAGAACGAGTCAGCATTAACCACCATTAAGATTGATCACATAGGAAAGATGAGGAGTGCCTTTAGATTGATATGAGATTTAAGGGCTGTCAGGGTACCAATAGATTTTTCCACGTCCGTAAATGTAAATTTAAATATAAAATATTGGCACACAGCAGTTAGCATCCTAACTTTGGATCAATCAGTCAAACTAATTCACTGTGTTAGTTAATTAAGCAACCACTGGACCAGTGACTCATTTTTATACTTCAACTTCTGACAACAACGCTTGTTTTCTATTCTGTTTGTTGATTTGTCTTCTCCGTTTTATCTTCCAACATTTTTTCTCTTCTTTGTGTTATTATGTTATTAATATTGTAAGTTGCTCCTTTTGGATACGTTTCACTCATTGCGTTCATTCAAGGTTCAGGACTGGTTCACAGACTCCCCCTTGTGGTTATGTAACTCACATTGCAAGTACAAGAGAAAGGTTTTGGTAAGTCAGGACATCTACGGTGAATTGGAAACAATATTGGACATCTGGTTACCATCTGGTTTAACTCCTGTGCTGCTATAAAATAGCTTTATGTCACAAGATGATGCATGTGGAAAGAACACCAGGCAATTGTGGAGGTGTGCTTCTTAACTAATCTGAAAAAAAAGAAAAACAAAAGCAAATATTTGAACAAAATTGACTTTTTATGAACCTATACTATGGAAAAGCATAAATATTGTATAACACCCAAAATACCTGAAGAACAAGCAGAATCTGACACAAATATAAGAAAGGAGATGTGACACAATGCTGTCTCATACATACTGCTGACATGTTTTATCTCGTGTTTTATAGTAACAGCGTACTAAACGATAACATGCAGTGAATACACTTGACTTGAGCATTCATCATTTTCATCCTCTTTCTCTGTACATTTATCTTTCGTTTGCTCAGAGGTTGATGCGCTTGCTGCTTCCTGAGCAGCTCTTCTTTTCTCTACTCTAGCCGCCCGCTTCTTCTCTTCTTTCGTTGGCATCTTTTCACGTTAAAACGGATTAAGTCAGTGTTTGTGTTGCAATTACTTAGTACGTTTTCCTTAATGTTTCACTTAAGCTGGCACTTAAGTCTTCAATCTGCCTCAAGAATGATTTAAGATATGAAGAGCTAGGGAAAGTGACGGTGAAGGTGGGAGGTAATGAGAACGCTGACCAAAGGAGGGAGGTAATGAGAACGATGACCGTACGCATGCACCGCATGGCTGATTCTACAATAAAATAAAATAAAAATAAAAAGAGGAATAACCTTGAAGGTCAATCATCACCCAGAAAGCGGATAGTAGATGTCACGTAGTATATGTGTACCAAATTTCAAGGCAATAATTCAAACAGTTTGTGAGCGACAGGTGATTTAAAATTCTGGACAGACAAACGAACAGCGTATTATGTATAAAGAAGATAAATATATATTAAAAAATGTTTTTTGAAGAGATAATTTCAAGTCCTACAAGACGAGACTTTGGCCATGAGATTATTTTCAAGTCACGCCCTCCTCTCAACCATATTCAACCACGCACACGGTCCTCTCACCTCTCATTCGTGTGAATGCTTTTGTCAGACACAGTTCCTGCTCTCCCAGCTGTTAAAAACTTTAAGTTCCCAATTAAAGAAGACGTATTATATGCAAGTCTTATTGAAGAATTTCATCACAAACGGTTATCAACAGAAAAAATGAGTACACTGGCTATCCAGCACCAAGAAACGAGGAAGTCGAACAATTAAATGCAAAAATGTTGATCAGTTACATGGCAAATTGGTTAAATGTGTATCAATAGACTAGCAAATATTTGAACAAAATTGACTTTTTATGAACCTATACTATGGAAAAGCATAAATATTGTATAACACCCAAAATACCTGAAGAACAAGCAGAATCTGACACAAATATAAGAAAGGAGATGTGACACAATGCTGTCTCATACATACTGCTGACATGTTTTATCTCATGTTTTATAGTAACAGCGTACTAAACGATAACATGCAGTAAATACACTTGACTTGAGCATTCATCATTTTCATCCTCTTTCTCTGTACATTTATCTTTCGTTTGCTCAGAGGTTGATGCGCTTGCTGCTTCCTGAGCAGCTCTTCTTTTCTCTACTCTAGCCGCCCGCTTCTTCTCTTCTTTCGTTGGCATCTTTTCACGTTAAAACGGATTAAGTCAGTGTTTGTGTTGCAATTACTTAGTACGTTTTCCTTAATGTTTCACTTAAGCTGGCACTTAAGTCTTCAATCTGCCTCAAGAATGATTTAAGATATGAAGAGGCAGGGGAAGTGACTGTGAAGGTGGTAGGGATGAGAATGGCGCCTGTGCGGCCACCCTGCTGGCCACTGCCGAGAGTTGATTCTACAATAAAATAAAGTAAAAATAAAAAGAGAAATTACCTTGGAGGTCAGTCTTCACCCTGAAAGTGGACATAAAGGTCACGTAGTATATGTGTACCAAATTTCAGGTCAATAGGTCAAACGGCTTGTGAGCGACAGGTGATTTAAAATCCTGGACAGACAAACAAGCAGCCATGGTAGCGTATCGTATAAGAAGATGATAGCAGCCATGTCACAGACAGCAGACATTTTGTGGAGTATATTAAATACATATTCTACGTATTCCTTACCTTGAACTACTTAAACTACCAGAGAGATGCAAAATAAAATGTATGGTAAGCTGTTCAATTTCAATGTCATGTCTTTGTTATTGTTATTCTTTCTTTAAAGATGTTTTTAACATTTAAGCTCAGTAGATTACACAAAGCAGGACTCTTTCCAAAACATCTGCATATCAGGTTGCTGTTGTTATTTTGTGAATGATCTTGGCTGATATATGTTTATGGTTTCTGCCTTTAGTGTTGACGGTATTTGCAGGCCATACTCAAGAGGACTACTTATTTAACCCTAGGCACGTCTGCTCAAACTTGAAGAGGGCATCGTTTTCACCGAACAGTACAGTATACTGAATGTATCTTCTCTTTTATTTTAGATGGCAACCTGATGCAGATAGACCTTACAGACTGGAAAGAGAAAACTGCTTATGCCATCTATGAAAATGTGAAAGTGGCAGATGAAAAGGTAAGTGTGTGTTTACCTCTGAGCCGACTGACTCTCCTTAGATCACAGTAGTGTTGAAATCAGAATAAGGTGCAGTCATTTCAAAGCAGCCCAAGCCCCTAATGTTTAG
Source organism: Polypterus senegalus (assembly GCF_016835505.1). NCBI lineage: Eukaryota > Metazoa > Chordata > Cladistia > Polypteriformes > Polypteridae > Polypterus > Polypterus senegalus. The sequence goes on from NC_053155.1 coordinate 300,634,440, forward strand.
GCCATTTTCAGAAGGGAAATGAACAATGATTTAGTTTTTGTTTTTGGTTGCTGTTTGACAGTTAGGCTTTTTTGGCCTACTCACACACAATTGTATGTGGGAAAACTGCTGAGTCATTTTGTGTGCGAGTTTTTGCAGTAGCAGTCAAATAAAACTTCAACTGAGACTGTTGTTAAGTATAGAACGCCATTAAAACTGCTCTTATCCATGAACTATGGGTGTTTTTTATGAGACAGTCATTGTAAAATGTTGCAATGGTAGAGAACAGAAGAAAATCCAACCACCATTTGGAATCACTTGATATGTGTCATGTCATTTTCTAACCCACATAATCCTGACCCCTTGGAGCTTCTCCCATCTAATCTAGCATAGGATACAAGGCAGACAAACACTGGACAGGGTGCCAGTCCATGACAGGGCGAACATATGCCAAACGCACAGCAGGGTCAATATAATGTTGCCAATTCATCCAGGGTGCATGTCCTTGGATGGTGGGAGGAAACCGGAGCACCCGGAGAAAACCCATTCAGACACGGGGAGAGCATGCAAACTGCACACAGGAAGGACCCTGGACGTTAACCCTGGTCTCCTTACTACAAGGCAGCAGTGCTGCCCCATCATATGATATGTTGACATTAAATTTATTGTTTGCACTTTAATCAATGTGAATTTTTTCCTACCGAAAGCTTGAATTTGGATCACATGATCAATTAACTGCCCATTTCATAGCTCTCTTATACAGCTCAGGGTCACAAGGAACACTCCATATGCCAGCATCAGGCGTCAAGCCCGGGAGAAGGCATCAGTCCATTACTGGGCACACTCATTCACTGTGTTGAACAAGAATGAGATAACTGCTGACATTGTTTTAATTTATATTTTTATTTTACAAAGGACAGAGATAAAAGTCCAAACAATGAAAATATAATCATAAGATAGGGAAGTGCAGATCAAATCAGACAAACTCTATTATAGTGAGCATAACTAGAAATTGATGTCAAGGAAATAATGAATTAATAACAGAGGTGCTAAACAAAATAACTTCTAACTCTTAGATGGAGAGAGTATTTGCTTTATTTTTATATAAAGTACAAATGGAGGACCTGCGTGGAGTTTGCATGTCCTGCCCGTGTCTGCGTGGGTTTCCTCCCACAATCCAAAGACATGCAGGTTAGGTGCATTGGCGATTCTAAATTGGCCCTAGTGTGTGCTTGGTGTGTGGGTGTGTTTGTGTGTGTCCTGCGGTGGGTTGGCACCCTGCCCAGGATTGATTCCTGCCTTGTGTCCTGTGTTGGCTGGGATTGGCTCCAGCAGACCCCCGTGACCCTGTATTCAGATTCAGCGGGTTAGAAAATGGATGGATGGATGGACAAATGGAGGATTTCTGTATCCCCTCATTCTTAAATAAGATGACATCTGATAGTCTGACACAGGCAGAGCTGCAAAAGGAAAACATAAAAAAATTAACAACTGATTTGCATTATCAAGCAGTAAAAATAATTTTTAAGAAAACAAAATTGTGAAAAATTTGTCCAAAAGGGTCATAAAAATAAACATAACTGGCAAACCAAAACTGGAAAGTCAATTCAACTTTTATCAAAGCCTGACTATAACCAAAATCAAACTCAAAAAAGAATTACTAAGGTTTATAAAGTCAGAATTCACTATAGTCGCAGACACTAAAAGTTTTAGGTTATATACAATCACAAATGGAAAGGGAATTAATGTGACGGTATTGAAAATGTTGTGTGTTGTGACACCCACGCACCTTAGCAACCAGGAGCCACATCCAGGTAATGGGGGTCCTAAAATGGCAGCACCCATCTCAAAAAACAAATTGGTGTGACATCACTGATAGATAGATAGATAGATAGATAGATAGATAGATAGATAGATAGATAGATAGATAGATAGATAGATAGATAGATAGATAGATAGATAGATGGATGCTTTTTACACAACAACACTGAGGACCTTCAGATAATGAATCCGTCAGCAGAAGTGCGTCAAGAAACACAACAGGGGGTCCTTTATCCCAACAGCAACACAGTATGCCTGCTTAAAACTTTACTGGATCTGGGACTGCCAAGGCAGACATTTTTCTTTTCTTTTGAATATTCTTCCTTATTAGTTATTCTCTTGTGTGCTCAAACTATAGTGTGTGTATATACAGCATATATTTATCTGTTTATTTAAAGTGCTTCTGTAAAAAGCATCCATCTATAGGGTTGTCCAGATCTATGCAACTTTTAATGCAATGCAGGAAAACAATACAAGACAAAAGAATTGTTCGAAATATCTTGTAATAAACGAAAATGGACTTACATTGAATTAATTCACTGATTTTCTATGTAATGTCCCAATTGTCCTCCATTCAGTTGGATATAGGCTCGGAGTAATAAACTTAATAAGTTATAACTTAATGGAAATTACATAATTAGATCTGGACCACCCTCTATCTATCTATCTATCTATCTATCTATCTATCTATTCACACTAGTGTCTGTGCTGACTCATGTGATGACTTTATATCCGTTGTTTTCAAGGCTTTCAGTATCTCAGGTGTCTTTTACTTGGGCAGGAGAACTGTTTGGCAGTAAAGCAGTCACACCCAATAAAGAAAATAAAACCTCTAGATTAATTGGCCTCAGAAACAACAAAACCGATACTCAAAACATTTTTGACAGCAGATCGTTTCACAATTTATGGGTGGAATCCTTCAAATTTTTTTGGGGACAACTATCTCAAACACTCTCAGCTGGGACCTTAACACTACCTACATCACTAAAAAGGCACAGTAGCGATTGGACTTCTTATGCCAACTGAAGAAATGAAATATTTCCCAGCCAATCCTAGTTCAATTTTACAAAGCCACAATTGAAAGTGTAATCACATTCTCCATTGTTGTCTGGTTTGCTTCAGCAACAACACACTCCAAAAATAAATTACAGTGTGTTGTGAGGTCTGCTGAGAAAATAATTGGCCGTACCCTTCCATCTGTTGCAGACCTGTATACAATCACGGATCACCACTGACTCATCTCACCCTGCTCATCACTTATTCCGTAAACTCTTACCTTCTGGTAAACGCTTCACATCAAATAAAACTAAAACTAACAGACACCTCAATAGTTTATTTCCCAGAGCCATAGCCCTATCAAACTAGTAACCTAGCCTGACATCTTTGTATATTCATAAACGTGTGTGTGTGTTCAGAATGTGTACATGTATGTGTGTGTGTGTGTATTCATACTAAACACTCACACATTCATTGGCACATCTCCTTTATCCAAACATCCATCCATTATCCAACCCGCTATATATTAGCTACAGGGTCACAAGGGTCTGCTGGAGCCAATCCCAGCCAACACAGGAGGAGGAAACAAACCCTGGGCAGGGCACCAGCCCACCACAGGACACACACACACACCCACACACCAAGCAAACACTAGGGACAATTTAGGATCGCCAATGCATATCTTTGGACTGTGGGAGGAAACTGGAGCACCCGGAGGAAACACACGCAGACATGGGGAGAACATGCAAACTCCCAAAAGGGAGGACCCGGGCAGCAAACCCAGGTCTCCTAACTGCGAGGCAGCAGCGTTACTCACTGTACCACCGTGCCACCCCATCTCCTTTATAATTGTACTATTCTGCAAACTTGTGTAAAGTTTTTCTTTTTAACGTATGCTATTTATGCTATTTGTATGTGATGTTGTGTTCTGTTATAGGCAGCTCCAAATCTGCTAAGTCAAATTCCTGTACATTAAGTACTGAATAAAAGTGATTCTGATCCTGATTCAGATTCCGAAAAACTTGACCTCAAAATTCTGTTTTATTAACGCTTGGAATCTTTAGTAGGCCAGCATCTTAAGATCTTAATGTGCACTCTGGTTTGTTAAGTAATAATAAGTTCAGAAAATTAGGAGGGACGTGGCCATTTTAAGGCTTTATAAGTTAAAAGGAGAATTTTGACATCAGCCCTAAGCTTAACTGGAGCCATTGTAAAGACTTGGGTAACATTTTGGTTTAGGTACTACAAAAATGCATGCATTACTCATTTACTGTTATGTAATAGAACTACTTTTTGTCTTTATATCAGTTGTAAAACGACAGTAGATCATTTATTCACGTCTGTACAGCATGGCATATTGACGTGATGATAAAATACTTGTTAATAAGAAGGATTCACAGTTCTTATACTAAATATGTAATATCAAGAGAAATGCCTCAGCTAAGCCACCTCAGACCACTCCAATGTGGTTTTGTTAGTTGGTCACATTGCAGAGATGAATAAACACTTTACTGATGCTCTGTAAGTGTTATGACGACCCAAACAAGTCTGTGTTAAAGTAATAGTAATAATAATAATAATGCATTTATTTACATAGCACCTTTCCTGTACTGAAGGTCTTGCTACATAAGAGTAAAAGAGTGATAGATGCATTTTTGCAGTATCTAAACTACACTTCAGAACAGAGGTTATGTGGTTGTACTTTCTAGTTCTTGTAATGGTTCTTGCCACAGAATTTTGAATGTACTGAAAACTGCATTAAGTATAATTTGATGAACCTGTGAAGAACACATTTCAGTAGTCAGTTCAACTAGAAACAAATGCTTGAATGAAGTTTTCAGTACTCTTCATATTTAGGAAATACTTTAATTCATCAACTCTTTTAAAAAACATGGTTGCATAGTTTTGTAATGTGCATTTTAAATGGCATTCTAGTGACAAAGATAACACTTAAGTTGCATGTTGATTCATTAAAACTAGTGATTAATCGACCTGAGTTAAAAAGTGACAGAAATTTGTTGCAGTTTGTATCGTTTCATCCATTAAATGCCAATAAATGTGGAAATGTCCATGGCACACAGAGCTGCATCCCTGGAAAAATCTGAAAGCAACCAATTAAATGGCCCCCTTAGGTCACCTGTTTGCCAAATGATCAAGAACTTACATAGACTCTCATTTGGCCAGCATCCTTCACTCCAGAAATATAGATATTCGCACAGATTTTTTTTATTCATACAGAAATTAAACAAGTACACGTCGGAACCAATTTTTAATGGATGTTGACATGCACTCTCTGCAGAATTTCCCCAAGATCACACCATTTTGCAGCCTATGAAGCGGATGACCCATTGATCACCACCAGTTCTAGGAAAGTAAGATTAAAAAATGAGGCTTGCCAAGATACAAAGAAGTCAGAAGCATCAGATTTCCATTGAGAAGCTAAGAAAGTCTTTGTAGCTAATGGGCCTACACAAATTTGTTGTAAGGTTTATTATTACTTTTTTTATCATCATATTTTGCTTTTCCGAAGATGCCTTCTTGGATTTTTCAGGATGCCTCTGTTTTCTGTCCAATGTCAGGACGCTACTCTTGGTTTCCTGGAAGTCATGATGTGATTAGTATGACTTTATATAAGCCACAGTAAACCTCAGACATCTCACTCACAAAGCTGAGCTTTTTTTCTTAGACCTGTTGTTTCTGTTTGCTTGTCTTGAATGTTCTTAAAGCTTTTTCTTTTCAAGTAACTTTCCCTAATGTGAAATTTAATGTAAGTAAATGAAAAGTATTACACGTAGGAAGTAAAAATGTTAGGTATGAATACACAATGGGAGGTCTGAATACTGAAACTACACTTTACAGTATAAGAAGGATTTAGGAGTCACAGTGGACTCCACGCTATCAACTGCCAGTCAGTGTTCAGAAACCATTAAGAAGGCAAACACAATGTCAGGTTATATAGCGCCTTGATGTGTGGAGTACAAGTCATAGGAGGTACTGCTGAAGTTTTATAACACACTGGTGAGACCTCATCTGGGGTACTGGGTGCAGTTGTGGTCTCCAGGCTACAAAAAGAACATAGCAGCATAAGAGTAGGTCCTGGGAAGAGCAGCTGGGCTGATTCAGGGGCTACAGGGGATGAATTATGAGAACAGACTGAAAGAGTTAAGCCTGTTCAGGTTAAACAAGAGGAGGAGACATGATTGAAGTGTTCAACATTATGAAGGGAATTAGTCCAGTGGATCGAGACTGTTATTTTAAAATGAGTTCATCAAGAACACGGGGACACAGTTGGAAACCTGTTAAGGGGAAATTTCACGCAAACATTAGGAAGTTTTTCTTTACACAGAGAACCACAAACACATGGAATAAGTGACCAAATAGTGTGTTAGACAGTAAGACTTTAGGGTCTTTCAAAACTAAAATTTATGTTCATTTAGAAGAATTAAGTGGATAGGACTGGTAAGGTTTGTTGAGTTGAATGGCCTGTTCTCATCAAAATTGTCCTAAAGTTCTAATGTGTGCTTTGATTAATTCTTTGCTTTGAGAAAGATATTCATTTTTTGTTGTTTAATTTTAAGAGCATTACTCCACCATTTTAGAGTTTCATCATCTTGTTGGCGAGTTGTTCCAACACACAGCACCTTTGTTAAAAAGTGTTTCCCAGTAGACATCACTTCTTTATAAAATAATGGAAGGGGAAATCAAATATGTAAGCACATATGTGACTGAATTGATTGAACTAATGTTATATCTGGATTATTACTGAAAAGAACTGGCATTATCAACCTGCAGCTAAATGATGTTTGAACTAATTGATTACATATGAAAACACAGCTGGCATAAACGATATAAACATAGGAGAGGTTTAGAAATGGAAATGCAGTTTATGTGTGGGTAAATGGGATCCACTGGGCATGCAACAAAGACCACACCGGCCTCTAATAGCAGGGCAGGATTACACTTTAGCGGTATAATGTAAAACAGACTAACGCACTGGAAGAGATCATTTTGCTTCCTTGTATCTTTAGACCAGAATAAAAACCTTTAAGATAATCATAATCTTTTGTATTCATGTTATATAATAAATCAATTTCTTTCCCACCTTTTACTTATTAATATAATTTAAACAAATTACTGTGTTTTAATTAGCATTAATAGCCAGATGGAAAACTGACTCTTAAATTCAGTTGCTTTTCTCCTGATACTGAGCCATGATACTGATTTTAGGCTAGTATTCATGATTCATTGCATTAATTGATATTTTTCATTACTAATTACTGAATACTACTCTACTGGGTATCCTTTCAAAAACGTCTTGTTTAAGAAAATTGAATAAGAGTTAGTCATAGACCCTCCACCACTAACACTCATCAGTCGATTGTATTTTCACATCTTTGCATGAAAGCCATTGAGCCACTGCAGACCTCTTTGTGCTCATGTTTTTAATGTCATTGTAAATTGCTGTAAAACGCACATATTTAATGTTGTTTACTAACATGTGTAATTGCATTCTATTATCGCTATTAGTTTTTAATATCCATCCATCCATTATCCAACCCGCTATATCCTAACTACAGGGTCCAGCCAACATAGGGTGCAAGGCAGGAACAAACCCCGGGCAGGGCGCCTACAAAAATATGAAATAAACAAAACTGTGTTAACTGGCTCTTGAATGAACTAAATAAAAAAATGTGAGATGCTTTCAAATCAGTGCACACATTGTCTAACTTGTTATTATTCTGATGTCCCCAAAGAGTTATGTCTTTTATCTATATGTTTATTACAGGATAACTATAGACTGCAGTTTGGAATCTACAGTGGAACCGCGGGTGATGCCCTTTCAGGTGGTGGCAATGTTGAAGAGCAGTGGTCAGTTTCCCACAATGGCATGCAGTTTAGCACAGCAGATCAAGATCATGATCGATATCTACATGGCAACTGCGCCAAGGAAAACAAAGGCGGATGGTGGTTTAACAGGTATTTTGTTTGTGTGAATATATATACTGTTATTTTTCTGAGTTTACCTCCACAGGCCTGGACCCTTTATCTTTATCTAGTGGGCCCTGTGCTCACTGCCCAGCACCGTGCAGTTCGATTGGCATTTGCCACAGAATACCAGAATTGGCAGGTCTACCACTGGCACCCTGTGCGTCTCACAGGTGAGAGCAGGTCCACCTTGAGCACATGTGGCAGACGTGAAAGGGTCTAGAGAAGCCGTGGATAACGTTATGCTGCCGGTAACATTGTTCAGCATGACCATTTTGTTGATGGGTCAGCGATGGTCAGGAGAGGCATATCCATGGAGGGACCCACAGAACTCTGCAGGCAAGACAACGGCACCTTGACTGCCATTAGGTATCAGGATGAAATCCTTGGACCCATTGTCAGACCCAATGCTGGTGCAGTGGGTCCTGGGTTCCTCCTGGTGCACGACAATGCCCAGCCTCATGTGGCGAGAGTATGCCGGCAGTTCCTACAGGATGAAAACATTATACCATTGACTGGCCCCCAGGCTTACCTGACCTCAATCCAATAAAATGCCTCTGGGTGTGACATTATATGATTATGTGACAATCTATCTGACGCAGCCAGCTTAGACTTCAGACTGTCCAGGAGCTCAGTGATGCCCTGGTCCAGATCTGGGAGGAGATCCCCCAGGACACCATCCGTCATCTCATTAGGAACATGCTCCATCCCACACACATGTTGTCAGTCATGCACACAAGCTTGTGGAGGCCATACAAACTACTGAGTACAATTTGGAGTTGATGCAATGAGATTTCAACAAAATGGACTCGCCTGCCACATCATGTTTTCACTTTGATTTTCAGGGTGTCTTTGAATTCAGCCCTCTGTAGGTTGATTGTTTTCATTTCTATAAAATGATGTGGCATCCTTTCGTTCCTAACACATTACCATACCAGTCCATTTCAGTAGAGATATCCAGCAAGAATTGTTTTTCCCTTTGAGATCTGATGTGTTTTCAAAGTGTTCCTTTAATTTTTTTTCAGCATATACCGTATATATAATTGTGGATTCTGGCACTTCAGTCAATCAATCATATCAGTTGTACATTAGTGGCTAAGCGAGGTTCTCTTTCCTCAGTGGTTTCATTTTGCCGACACGCTCGCCTTTGTTGTCTATCAGTGGCTAAGCGACTTTCTCTCTCCTCGGAGGTTTCGTTTTACCAATGTGCTCGCCTCACTTGTGTATCAGTGGCTAAGCGAGTTTCACTTTGAAACAGAGTCGCTTTCTTTGAGCTTCATGCTGTAGTCTCGCACTTCCAGGCCGGACAGACAGACACACACACTTCCATGCGTAGTATATAAGATATGAAGATATATATATATATATATATATATATATATATATATATTCACTCCCTGTAAAAATTGCTTTATCATGTCCAGTTCTTGAAAGATGAAGGTTTATAAAAAAAATTAAAAAAACATTTTTAAAATATAGGAGCCCAAACTTTACAAACTCTGCAACCCAAAGGGTGTAACTAACTTTTGCTCTGTTACAGTGGTGAATTCCCCACAAATGTAAGAAAAATTGTTGGGGTTGTTTGTGAAAGCAGGTAACGTATTTCACTGACACAAAAGCACGACTTTAAAAATAAACCAGCCATCACTGTCAGACAGCTGAGGTGCTAGTGAACCGCGGGAGTGAAAGGCAGGGTTTAGTTTGCTAAGTTATCTGGTTAAGATAATGGATGGATCAACTTGACCTTGCATATTCCTGTAAAAACCATTTAAACAAAAATGTTCTCTCTTCTGGACAATAAAAAGACGTCTCTCTAACCTACTAAATAGAAATTTCTGAACAAAAGGAATGAAAAGAGAGGAAAAAGTACCAATTAAGAGCACAAATATGAGTATCAAATACTTGATTTTTGGTTGTTTCCACCTCAACTGACATTAAGAATGATGAAGACTGCCATTCTTCCCCTTAAAATACAGTTTAAATAATATTATGAGCGTGAAATCATATCAGATTTTTTTCCAAAATGACATTTTTTCACCCAATATGATATCTCACGAAAATGGTTTGTGGGAGAGAAATTCTCATATCAGAAATAGATTGAGCACACCTAAATCTATAATTTAATTTATAATATAAGATAACCTACATAACAGAACGTCTCCTTTTTTTGGACAAATAGCTAAATGTCTGCATTTTTTCCTGAGTTTTATTCAGAAGGCAACAAGCACAGCTGTTTCTTAACTTTGAACTTTATTATGATGGCACCTTTGGTAATATGATTGCCATTTTTTGCTCAGATGTTTTATAATCCATGATTCTGATAAACAAACAAACACAGAGAAGGAAAATGACTAATATAGTGAGCAAGCAGGGCTGTGAGAGTTCATTGCTTCAACCGTAGAGCCACAAGTTGGAAGACTGGTGCAGTGTCACGTAAAGCCCTTGTTTATGACACTAATAGCTGGTATACAGTTCATCACATATTTTTATTTTCCATTTTTCTGTAGGTGCCATGCAGCAAATCTCAATGGGAAATACTACAGGAGAGGATCGTACACAGGAAAGAATGATAATGGCCTTATCTGGTTCACGTGGCATGGCTGGTGGTATTCCCTTAAATCCTCGAGCATCAAAGTCCGACAACAGGCATTTTTGGATGATCTTGGAAGTGGTAATGGGAGGCTGTTGTAAATAACATTTGCTGAGATTCTGGTAAATAGAAAGAAGCTGTGAGAAGTTCAGAGAGTGCTGTCTTTTTGGGATGCAGAGTAGCTAAAATGGCACGGTCAACAGCTTTACTGTTTATAAACCAGAAAAAGTAACAAAGCCAAGGCAATATAATCAAATAGTGTGCGCCATAAATTTAGTAGTAGTAGTAGTAGTAGCAGTAGCCATCATATCGTCATATGTACAGAGCACACATATGGCAAGAAATAGTAAATATTTTTATTCTTACATACATGTTCAACCAGTCTCCATGATAAACAAGAATGTATTAACATTAATAATATAGTAATACGTACAGTATTTATATATAGTATATACTTTGTGTGTGTGTACTGTATATATACATTTAAATATATATATCTATATCTATATATACCTATATATATATATATATACTAGGAGGCTTTGCCCCCTGCTTGCCCCCAGGCTGGTGCTACACGCTAGCCCAGGGGTCCTCAATCACGGTCCTGGAGAGCCACAGTGGCTGCAGGTTTTTGCTCCAACCCAGTTGCTTAATAAAAACACTTCTGCTTCACTTTAGTGATTTTGAGCCCTTATTGCTTAATTTTGTCTTAAACAGCTATTTTAATTGCTCCTTATTATCAACAACATGCAAATGACAAGAGAGAGCAGCATTTCTCCATTCAGCTTATTTACATTTACACCTGTGTGTATTTATCTGCACTATTGGGTTTAATTAAATACTTGGAAGAAAAATGAAGAGAAAAAAGTGAAGGACTGAGAATTACTCGTCCATTTTAGCCTTCAAATCATTTGCATGATAGAAAGGGAAAAAAAATCTAGGATATGAGAATGACCTGACAGAGCAGGGTTAATTTAATTTCATAGCTTGTTAGTGCTTTATTGGCAAGAATTGCTTTCTAATTAAGCAACCAGGTCAGAACAAAAACCTGCAGCCACTGCGGCTCTCCAGGACTGGGATTGAGGACCCCTGCGCTAGCCACTTTGTGTTTGTGCCGCTCACGTATGGGGATGTACAATGTACAATTTAAACAGATTGTTATTTACATAAGAATTGTTACATATACATAATAGAACTATATTTTACAGCGAGTAATTAGCCATATTAACAAATAGTAAAACATAATAATCTGAAACTAAATTATGTTTCATGTTACGTTAGAATTATTCGTTGCGTTATACGATTGACAACACAACGTATAACTGCCCGTGATTGAATTTCGTTTCTTTCTCTCTATTAAATAAAATGACTTTTTCAAATGTTTGGCTCTGAGATTTGTTAATTGTCTTTCCAAAAGCTATTCTAATGGAAAACCGTTAATGTTTTATTATGAATGGCGTATATTACGATCTCCTTTGTTGTCTAATGTTATCCCCCTGGAGGTGTACTACATTACCTTTCTTGGATACATCCTTCTTTCTACAGTAATTCATGCAGAGGGAGACAGGATGGTGTTAACGCTTGTAGATATTTTTTGTGATATTGTAAGTTGATGTTTTCATGTTCTGCAGGATCACCACCAACTGTTTCAGCCTAGTCTATTGATACACATTTAACCAATTTGCCATGTAACTGATCAACATTTTCTCATTAAATTGTTTGACTTCCTCGTTTCTTGGTGTTGGATAGCCAGTGTACTCATTTTTTCTGTTGATAACCCTTTGTGAAGAAATTCTTCAATAAGACTTGCATATAATACGTCTTCTTTAATTGGGAACTTAAAGTGAAGAAAACATTAAAGTTTTTAACAGCTGGGACAGCAGGAACTGTGTCTGACAAAAGCATTCACACGAATGAGAGGTGAGAGGACCGTGTGCGTGGTTGAATATGGTTGAGAGGAGGGCGTGACTTGAAATAAATCTCATGGCCAAAGTCTCGTCTTGTAGGACTTGAAATTATCTCTTCAAAAAGCATTTTTTTATATATATTTATCTTCTTTATACATAATACGCTACCGTGGCTGTTCGTTTGTCTGAATTTTAAATCACCTGTCGCTCGCAAACTGTTTGAACTATTGCCTTGAAATTTGGGACACATATACTACGTGACATCTACTATCCGCTTTCTGGGTGATGATTGACCTCCAAGGTTATTCCTCTTTTTATTTTTATTTTATTTTATTGTAGAATCAGCCATGCGGCGCATGCGTACGGTCATCGTTCTCATTACCTCCCACCTTCGATCAATGTTCTCATTACCTCCCGCCTTCACCGTCACTTTCCCTAGCCCTTCATATCTTAAATAATTCTTGAGGCAGATTAAAGACTTAAGTGCCAGCTTAAGTAAAAAATTAAAGAAAACGTACTAAGTAATTGCAACACAAACACTGACTTAATCAATTTTAACGCGAAAAGATGCCGACGAAGGAAGAGAAGAAGCGGGCGGCTAGAGTGGAGAAAAGAAGAGCTGCTCGGGAAGCAGCAAGCGCATCACCCTCTGAACAAACAAATGCTAAATGTGCAGAGAGAGAGTAGGAAAACTAGGAATGTTCAATATATATATAAAGCGATGTGTCCGTCCATTCAACATCCATGCCGCAGTTTGGGCATAATGTCATAGGACTACCACAAGAGGGCGGAAATGTCCTATTATCAAAGGCAAATAGTCAGCATAACATTTTAAACCGTATGAAGAGCCATATGTCTGTGTGTTTTGTCATCCAAACCAGGGCTGGAAGGCAACAAGAAGCATAAGGAATGGGGGAATGTAAAGGGCTACAATATCCAATAAAAAAGAAAAAGGGAAATAAGGCATCTTAAGTTCACAAATGCACAATAAAATCGAAACAGACAGACTAGCCATTAAGCCCAATTTAATAAACGTGAGGAAATAAAATAAACTAAAAAAACTATGGTACATAGTATTTTTACAAGGACATTATTCAGCCTGTCAAGTGTCATGTGATGTTTCCATAGATGATTGGGAGTAACAGAAAAGACCAGGAGAAGGTTTCCTTGACATTTTTTTAATTTATTTTTATTAATTTTATTACAATCCATACAAAGCAATCAAGTTTTTACAAAAAAAAAATGAGTTAAGAACAGATCGATCCCCACCCTGAGAGAGAGAGCAAGCCAAACGTGTAAAATTTAAGGCTTGTAAAATACCTAAATTAATAAATTCTCTGTGCTTTATGAACTTATTTTAAAATATTACTGATTAGATCCTGCCATGTTTTGAAAAAAGTCTGTACAGATCCTCTAACTGAGTATTTGATTTTTTCCAATTTCAAATAATATAACACATCAGTTTCCCACTGACTTAAAGAGGAGAGTTTGGGTTCTTCCAGTTTATCAGAATAAGTCTGCGTGCCAACAGTGTAGTGAATGCAATCACAATTTGTTTGTCTTTCTCCACTTTAAGCCCTCTGGAAGAACCCCAAACACAGCTGTTAATGGGTTAGGAGGGATTGTGAGTCCAAGGCTGTCTGAGAGGTAATTAAAAATTTTGTCCAGAATAATGTTAATTTGGTGCAGGCCCAGAACATGTGACCCAGTGAGGCTGGGGCTTGGTTGCAACGCTCGCAGGTTGGATCATGCCCTGGAAACATTTTGAGAGTTTTAGTCGAGACAGATGTGCTCGATATATAATTTTGAGTTGTATAATTGTATGCTTTGCATATGGAGCTCGAGTGAATTCTCTGCATTGCTACTTTCCACTCCTTTTCTGATATATTAATTGAGAGATTTTTCCCAGTGTCCTCTTGGATCTTTGAAAGGAAGGGATTGTAAAATGATTTTATATATTGTAGAGATGGAGTCTAAGTCCTTGAAATTGAGCAATATTTTTTCCAGCATGGATGAGGGTGCAAGATGAGGAAAATCTGGAAGGTTCTGTTTAACAAAGTTCCTGATTTGAAGATAGTGAAAGAAATGTGTAGCTGGAATGTTAAATTTGGAATGTAATTGTTCATAGGATGCAAAGACGTTATCTATATAAAGATCTCTAAGCAAGTTAATTCCAAATTTTTCCAGATATTAAAACTGCATATGTTTGTGAAGGTTGAAAGAGGTGGTTCTTTGCAGGGTGCCACAGATAGAAGCTTCTCCGTCTTAAAATGCTTTCTACATTGGTTCCAGATTCTAAGTGAGTGGAGCACAATTGGGTTATTAGTGTATTGCCGATAACGTGTTTATTGGAGCACAGAGCAAGGAATACAAAGAAGTACTGCAGGATTTTACTTCTATTGTGGTCCAAGCCTGTGTATGTTCTTCTATTTGTGTCCAGGTTCTTATCGCCTGTATATTTGCTGCCCAGTAATAAAACTGGAAGTTAGGTAGAGCCATGCCGCCTTCTGCCTTTTGTCTTTGTAGGGTCGCTCTTTTGATGCGTGGATGTTTTGAATTCCAAATAAATGAGGTTATTGTTGAATCTAATTGCTTAAAGAATGATTTATTAATGTATATTGGATGTTTTGAAATAAAAAGGAGCTTAGGAAGAATATTCATCTTAACAGTGTTAATTCTTCCAGCTAGTGTGAGATGAAGGGTTGACCATCTATGCAAGTCTTGTTTAATTTTTTCCATGCAGACGTAAATTTTGTTGATAAAGAGCTTTATGTTTACTTGTGATGTTTACCCCTAGGTATTTAAACTGTTCTGCAATGATAAAAGGTAGGGTGTCTAATCTAATATTATATGCTTGAGAATTCACTGGAAAGAGTACACTTTTATTCAGATTAATTCTGAGACCAGAGATCTTTTGAAATTCTGTGAGTGCTGCTAAGACTGCAGGCACAGAATTTTCTGGGTCCGATATATACAGTACCATGTCATCTGCATATAATGAGATTTTCTGTTCCAGTCCTTCTCTGCTAATCCCCTTTATCTGATCAGTATTTCGACAATGTATTGCCAGTGGTTCAATGGCAATTGCAAACAGCAGTGGTGACAAGGGCATCCTTGTCTTGTGCCACGCTCTAGTTTAAAGTAGTCTGAGCAAATGTTATTGATGCAAACTGAAGCTTCTGGGTTAGTATACAGTAATTTAATCCATGCACAAATGTTCGGGCCAAACCCAAACTTCTCCAATGTAGTAAAAGGTATTTCCATTCAATCATGTCGAATGCTTTTTCTGCATCCAATGATAATAATATTTCTGGGGTGTTTGATTTAGTTGGTGAGTATATTACATTAAACAGGCGTCAAGATTTGAAGATAAGTGTCGGCCCCTAATAAATCCAGTTTGGTCTTGTGATATTACGAGGGGAGCACTTTCTCCATCCTTCTAGCTATGATTTTAGAGAGTATTTTAACGTCGTTATTCAGAAGTGAAATTGGTCTGTATGATGCACATTGTAATAAGTCCTTATTTTGTTTTGGAAAGACAGTGATTAGTGCTTGGCAAAGGTTTGTGGAAGAGATTGGTTATCTCTGGCTTCTGTAAATGTTGCTAATAGGAGGGAGCTAGCTGAGCGGAGAATTTCTTGTAAAACTCTGCAGGGTAGCCATCAGGGCCTGCTGCTTTTCCACCTTGGAGTGACTTTATAGCATCTAGTAATTCTGATAATGCCAGAGGTTTATCAAGTTCCTCCACACTAAAAGCGTCTATTTGTGGTATCTGTAATGTATCCAGAAATGCATTAGATTGTATATTGTCTTCTTTAAACTCAGTAGTATATAGGGATTTATAGTAGTCTCTGAAAGTGTGCATTATATTTTTGTGTTCATGATTTTATCTCCGTTCGTGTTAGTGATTACCGAGATTGCGCTATGCACTTCTTGCTTGTGAATTTGTTGAGCTAAAAGCTTATTAGCTTTCTCCATGTTCATAATAATGATGTCTGGATTTGTAAATTAGTTGTTCAGTTTCTTTAGTTGTCAAGAGGTTTAATTCTGAATGTAGAGCCTGCCTCCTCCTATGTAGAGTCTCGCTTGGTAGTCTGGCATGTTCTTCATCTATTTTAGTAATTTCGCTTTTATCTCTGCTACTTTCTTGGCTTCGGATTTATTTCTGTGGGAAAGATATGAGATAATCTGTCCTCTTAAGAAGGCCTTAAGAGTTTCCCAGAGTATTCCTGCAGAGATCTCGGGGATGTATTTGTCTCTAGAAAGAATTTGATTTGTTTGGATATAAATTCAGTACAATTCTCGTCAGCTAATAGAAGCGGTTGAGGCCATCTGCGGGTGAGTGTATGGGGCTTAGTAATTTCAGCTCCAAGATCATAGGTGCATGGTCTGAAATAACAATAGCATCGTATTTACAAGATTTAATCTTAGGCAAGAAGTTATTGTCTATAAAGAAGTAATCAATCCTTGAGTAGCAATGATGTACTGGTGAGTAGAAAGAATATGTTCTTGAATTTGGGTTTAAAAACCTCCAGGGATCTGATAAGTTGTGATCAGTTATAAACTTTGTAATTATCTTTGCGGTGTTAGTTGCCGTTCCCCCTGTGGAGGAAGTCTTATCTAAAAGTGGATTTAGAACACAATTAAAGTCCCCAGCCATTATAACTTTATGAGTGTTCAGATTGGGAATGGATGCAAATAAATTTTGTATAAATTCCTTATCATCAACATTAGGTGCATAAACATTTATCAAAATCATTTTACAGTTAGATAAGTCTCCCATGACCATCACATATCTCCCTTCAGGATCCAATACTACATCTGATGCTACAAATGGTACTGTTCTATGTATGAGAATTCCCACCCTCTAGTTTTCTTTGTAAAACTAGAATGGAACATTTGGCCAGTCCAGTCTTTTGCAGCCGGAACTGATCCTTACTTAGTAAGTGGGTTTCCTGTAAAAATACTATTTTAGCATTTAGACCTGTTAGGTGAGAAAGTACTTTCTTTCTCTTTAATTCGTGATTCAGGCCTTTAACATTCCAGCTTACGGTTAACTGTCCCATCATGGAGACACTGATTCTGAGTTTTTGATGTCATTTTATAGTCTTAACTGGAAGTGAAATAGTTTAGGTCTTAATTTCCTATTTCCCCAAGAGTTGTTGCCATGCAGCTTATTATTACGTTGATAGTTATAATTATAAAGATTGAGATGATAGATTAGGTATAGATCAAGCCTGCTCTCTTTCTCTTCCCCTTAACCCCCACCCTCCCTTTTGCCTCCCCAGGTGAGGCTAAAACCCACTTCACGCAGTCCCAGTCCTCTGACATACCCAGAGACAGAGCACGTCCAAAGCACATCAAGCCCCATGCAGTGGCGCTTTAGGTTAAAAGATAGAGATATCTGTTACCAATATAGTCTTTAAAAGAAAAAAAAAAAAAGAATTTTGCACTTAATATATATATACTGTATAGTCTTCAGCAATTTTAGTGCATTAAGATGATACACCCAGATAATAAACCCGGGTGATGGTGTTAAAGATATGTCCAAAATAAGCATAACAAGTCTTAATGCAGTAATAGCAATAACAATAAACCAAGGGTATGATATTGAACAGTCTCGTTTAGGGTAGAGATGAAGTAATTAGAAAAAAGAAAAAAAAAAAAAGAAAAGTAATTAAGCACAATCAAACATAAACAGATAGCGCCCTAGTAATACTAAGTAATAATGAGAATATATGAGAATATATGCTGATAAAAAAAACTCGTATTTTAAAACGAATAGATCAGACAGTAGATTATTAATCCTAGCTTTATCATTTACCGCCATGACTCACTATTATGTATCAGAATAGTCCCGGGATCAGCTTTCTTAATTCTTTCTCTGCTTCTTCCTTGCTAGCGAAGACATAGAAATGACCTTGCCCTTCCACTTTCAGTTTTGCCGGATACAAGAGGCTGTATTTGACGCTGGCTTGCCGTAACCGCTGTTTAATGTTGTAGAAGGCTGCGCGTTTAATAGCTGTTGCTGGAGAGAAGTCAGGAAAAATACGAATGTGTGTCTGTGTGTGTGTGACTGAATGCTATGTGTCTGTCATGCCAATCAGAGACATTAACACTCCTTTTAAAAATCCCACATCAAATGGCATTTAGTTAGTTGCTTTAACTCTGCAATGTCAAGTCGTTGTCATATCTTAGATTTTCTTCCCCTTTCTAAGGATCTCATCCAAATGATTTGAAGTCTAAAACAGATGAGTTATTCTCAGTCCTTCACTTTTTTCTCTTCACTTCCCTTCCAAGTATTTAATTAAACCCAATAGTGCATGATAAATACACAGGGGTGTAAATAGTAACAAGCTAAATGGAGAAATGCTGCTTTCTTTTGTCATTTTCATTTAATTGCTAATAAGGAGCCATTAAAACCGAGACTACAGCTGTTTAAGACTAAAATAAGTGATAAGGATTCAAAATCTTAACGAGCGAGAAAACTAAAGTGAAGCAGAAGTGTTACTTGAGCAATAAGTGCTTCTTATTAAGCAATTGGGTTGGGGCAAAAACCTGCAGCCACTGCGGCCCTCCAGGACCGTAATTGAGGACCCCTGCTTTACACACACACACACACAGACACACGCACACACAGACACACACATGTAAGGCACATATTTGGCTAAGAAGGAACGTTACATTTATAGCGGCGAGAGACAGCGCATTTGCTCCTCACCCTCCATGTGTTTTAAATTTGCCGTTGCAATTCCACAATTCATACTCATTCAATACAAATGAAAGTATTGAGTGGTGTACAAAAAAAAACGATTACAATTTTGACCTTAATTGAAATATTTAGTTGTTTTTAAAAGCTTTTAATTCTGATGCTTTAATCAATTTTAATACAGACTGATCAACAAAAGGATAACACAAAAAACATTAATATTTTATTTAAGGTCAAAATTTAGTTTTTAGGTTGGCACAGTGGGTAGCGCTGCTGCCTCTCAGTTAGGAGACCTGAGGTTCACTTCCCAGGTCCTCCCTGCATGGCGTTTGCATGTTCTTCCCATATCTGCGTGGGTTTCCTCCCACGCTCCAAAGACATCCAGGTTAGGTGCATTGGCGATCCTAAATTGTCCCTGGTGTGTGCTTGGTGTGTGTGTGCCCTGCGGTGGGCTGGCACCCTGTCCAGGGTTTGTTTCCTGCCTTGCGCCCTGTGCTGGCTGGGATTGGATCCAGCAGACCTCCGTGTCCCTGTAGTTAGGATATAGCGGGTTGGATAATGGATGGATGGATGGATGAATTTAGTTTTTACTGTAAATATTGGATTGTTTTTTTTCTCAGTCTGTAAAACTGAATTGTATCTGTAAACTGTTTGTAAAACTGAAAACCGTTTATTGTCTTACCTTTATTTATAAATGAAGTGCATGCGCCTCTCCTTCTCCATGAAAATCTCCGTCACTGTCTTGTAAAAGTCCTCCTTATTTTCCTCTAGTTTTAAAAATCTTAATCTTCCATTTTGGCAGGCACTCGGAACAAAAAATAAAAATAAACGGACCGCTGCAGTGCACTTGACTTTCTGATGTCGCTGACTTATTGGCGCCTCTGCGTAGAAGAGCAGCAGCAACAAGCACCTGTTGGGCTCACATGCGCCCCCCTTCAGGACGAGACGGTACTGTCTGCCTCACCTTGTACATTTTCACTGCGGTTTTATGTCCGATCAGCAAGACTAAATATTTCACACACATTCATTAAAGATATTAGCCAGACAGTGGAAAGTCAGAGTGTATAATAAACGTGTCTGCAAACATGATACTGGCGACATACAGAGAGACAGCAACAGGCACGCGACAATTGCATGCATCAACCCCGTATGTGAGGGAGAGAGCAGTGCGAGGTGAGGTGAAGTGAGGCTCGTTGCTACCGTGCCTCGTGTTTCTCCTCTGTATTTGATCAGGAAATGCGCCAATTCAGTGATTTTTCATACAGAAATGGACACAGTCCAATGGACACATTTATTTTATGTTATCATTATTAGTTGTCAGCAGTGGGCTGGCGCCCTCCCCAGGGATTTGTTCCTGCCTTACGCCCTGTGCTGGCTGGGGTTGGCTCCAGCAGACCCTGTGTTAGGATATAGCGGGTTGGATAATGACTGACTGACTGACTGACTGGTTATTAGTTGTTTTCCTTTTCATGATGACAGGTGAGGCGCCTCCCCTGACCGCACGTCCCTGTTTAGTACTCAAGCACCCCCCTCTGCCACTGGATTTTGGACTTGTTAACCATTGGACTTCAGCATGTGCAGAATAGCAGCATCACAACCTCCATGCTGACAATAAACACACAAACTCCACAGACTACTGCACTGAGCCCCCTTCTTGTTCACTCATGATTGTGTTTCATCATCAAGTCCTTCCGTCAGAACCCTAAATCCAAAGAGGACTGTTTCATTTATGTGAGGTAGAATGCCCAGAGGGGACTGGGAGGTCTCATGGTCTGGAATCCCTACAGATTTTATTTTTGTTTCTCCAGCCGTCTGGAGTTTTGTTTTGTTTTTTCTGTCCCCCCTGGCCATTGGACCTTACTCTTATTCTATGTTAATTAATGTTGACTTATTTTATTTTCTTATTGTGTCTTTTATTTTTCTATACTTTATTATGTAAAGCACGTTGAGCTACTGTTTGTATGAAAATGTGCTACTGTATATAAATAAATGTTGTTGTTGTTGTGTGGCCAGACATGGCTCCATTTACAGCATTAAGTTTGCTGATGACATCCCCACCGTTATTGGCCTGATCACCAACAGTGATGAGACAGCTCACGAAGAACGAAGAAAAGGTCCACCTGCTGACTGACTGGTGCCAGAACAACGATCTCACCCTTAATGTCAGCAGAACCAAGGAGCTCGTCAGAGACCTCGCAAAGCCAAGGTAGACCACGCTGACATCCACATCGGAGGGGGTGCTGTTCAAAAAGTGAGCAGCTTTAAATTTCTTGGATTCACTATCACTGATGAACTGAGATGGGCTCAACACATTTTGTCTCCTGTAAAAATGGCGCACCCGCACCTCTAGGAAACATCTCAGCACAGCCAACATGTCTCCATCTGTGCTCAGGAGCTCTACTGGTGCACAGTGGAGTCCATCCTCACCATCTTTATCACATCCTGGTAAGGCGCCTGCTCAGCTCAAGAACATAAAGCACTGCAGAGGGTGGTGAAGATGGCTTAGAATATTAGCAACACTCATCTGCCTTCTCTTCAGGACACACAACACTCACTGCCTTAGAAAGGCACACTGGAGTACTGAACACCTCACCCATCATGCACTGCTGCGTTCCTCGCTCACCAGCACATTCAGTGGCAGCTTCTACACTCAGACCATCAGGATGCTGAGCAATGATAGGAACTCAGATAATTTAACATAGCAATCAGTGTGTTTAGATATACTGTATAATACTTACAAATCACAAAATGTATAGTATGTGGAATATAACTACTCTATATACAGCATGTGTTTCAAGCTATTTATTTATTTGCTGTATTTTTGTAAACTGTTCTGAGGAATCATGCAAGAACACATTTCAAGGCACCGATTGCATTTGGCAGGAAACTGCACTTGATTTGACTTGACTGTAAGTCTTCATTTGGATTAAGAGGGTCTGAGAATTGCATGTAAATTAAGTATTTATAATGGAGTTACTTACTATGATCACCAGAGGGCAGCAGACACTCAAAAAGGTCCGTTGAAGTAGGTGGTCACGCGCTGAACTGGGACAGAGGAGTGATTGAAATGCAAATCTATCTCTGCATTATATAGTGCCTCATATATCTATGTGTTGTAGTATTCCATCTTTATTGTGCCTTATATTTAGTTCTATCTATTAACCTTGTTGTCTATTATATAGCATATCTATCTATTTAGTACCTTACATAAAGTATCTATCTATTATATAGTGATTCTATCTATCTATCTTATACTGTCTTACATATCCATCTACACTCCTGGTCAAAGGGAACTTTTTTCCAGTTTTTCTTCAGATTTAATCAGTTGAAAAGCAATGAATGACCTAAAATGGTGAAACGGTCAGCAGTAAACTGCCAGAGGTTTAAATTTGAAGTTTAGGTGAGCAAAAACTGAAGAAAGGAAATATTAGAATATACAAATTGGCCTTCTTTGGGGAACAACTAATAGCTTCCAAACTATACATGTTCTACAACAATTAAAGTAAATTAAATCTTGCAAGTTCTGGGGCTTCATGCATAGCAGTGTGCATAGAATTCACACTAAAACATGGCTTAAGGACAAAAGCAGAAATGTGCGTATGCATAAAAAAAAATCCAGATGCATAAATCTGTGCAAATGCCAGCTTCTACGTTCTTCCGCCTCATAAATCCTGGTCAGCGTGAAAAGTAACGCACGTGCACATGCAAATCAGTATAAACAGCCCCTTAAGCTCAGCGTTCTGGGAAAAGGCATGGGGGAAAATAGAAGAATTTCAGGGAATACCAAGTGGAGGCAAAGAAAAAAGTACTATTTGTTGGTTTAAACTGTGGTATAAACAGAAAAAAGGAAGTTGATCGAGTGACTCTATGAGAGGCACTATATAAATGATAGATGTGATGGGCACTGTATGATAGATAGATAGATAGATAGATAGATAGATAGATAGATAGATAGGCACAATATGATTGATAGATAGATAGATAGATAGATATGTAAGACACTATATAATAGGTAGATAGATATAAAAGGCACTATATAATAGATATATAAGGTACTATGTAATGGATTGATAGATATATAAAACACTATGTAATAAATTGATAGACATGATATGAAAGTGCAATCGAAGATATTTATAGATATATAATAGATAAACACTATCACTATATAATAGATAGATAGATAGATAGATATGTAAGGCACTATATAATAGATACAGATATGTAAGGTACTATATGGTAGATAGATAGATAGATAGATAGATAAGGCACTATACAATAGAACAGATAGATAGATATGTAAGGCACTATATAATACAGTGGTGTGAAAAACTATTTGCCCCCTTCCTGATTTTGTATTCTTTTGCATGTTTGTCACACAAAATGTTTCTGATCATCAAACACATTTAACCATTAGTCACATATAACACAAGTAAACACAAAATGCAGTTTTTAAATGATGGTTTTTATTATTTAGGGAGAAAAAATCCAAACCTACATGGCCCTGTGTGAAAAAGTAATTGCCCCCTGAACCTAATAACTGGTTGGGCCACCCTTAGCAGCAATAACTGCAATCAAGCGTTTGCGATAACTTGCAATGAGTCTTTTACAGCGCTCTGGAGGAATTTTGGCCCACTCATCTTTGCAGAATTGTTGTAATTCAGCTTTATTTGAGGGTTTTCTAGCATGAACCGCCTTTTTAAGGTCATGCCATAGCATCTCAATTGGATTCAGGTCAGGACTTTGACTAGGCCACTCCAAAGTCTTCATTTTGTTTTTCTTCAGCCATTCAGAGGTGGATTTGATGGTGTGTTTTGGGTCGTTGTCCTGTTGCAGCACCCAAGATCGCTTCAGCTTGAGTTGACGAACAGATGGCCAGACATTCTCCTTCAGGATTTTTTGGTAGGCAGTAGAATTCATAGTTCCATCTATCACAGCAAGCCTTCCAGGTCCTGAAGCAGCAAAACAACCCCAGACCATCACACTACCACCACCATATTATACTGTTGGTATGATGTTCTTTTTCTAAAATGCTGTGTTCCTTTTACGCCAGATGTAACGAGACATTTGCCTTCCAAAAAGTTCAACTTTTGTCTCATCAGTCCACAAGGTATTTTCCCAAAAGTCTTGGCAATCATTGAGATGTTTCTTAGCAAAATTGAGACGAGCCCTAATGTTCTTTTTGCTTAACAGTGGTTTTCATCTTGGAAATCTGCCATGCAGGCCGTTTTTGCCCAGTCTCTTTCTTATGGTGGAGTCGTGAACACTGACCTTAATTGAGGCAAGTGAGGCCTGCAGTTCTTTAGACGTTGTCCTGGGGTCTTTTGTGACCTCTCGGATGAGTCGTCTCTACGCTCTTGGGGTAATTTTGGTCGGCCGGCCACTCCTGGGAAGGTTCACCACTGTTCCATGTTTTTGCCATTTGTGGATAATGGCTCTCACTGTGGTTATTTTTTAACAAGGGGGCAATTACTTTTTCACACAGGGCCATGTAGGTTTGGATTTTTTTTCCTAAATAATAAAACCATCATTTAAAAACTGCATTTTGTGTTTACTTGTGTTATATTTGACTAATGGTTAAATGTGTTTGATGATCAGAAACATTTTGTGTGACAAACATGCAAAAGAATAAGAAATCAGGAAGGGGGCAAATAGTTTTTCACACCACTGTAGATATGTAAGGCACTATATGATAGATAGATGGATACTGTATGTAAGGCACTATATAATAGATAGATATGAAAGGCACTATATACACACATATATATATGTATATATATATATATATATATATATATATATATATATATATCTGTGATCTGCTTCTCACAACTGAAGAGGGCACCATGGCAGATGTTTGCCAACTTGCTTACCAACCACAAGCGTTACCTGGTAGGTAACCACCCATACAATCAGATTGTGATTATGAATGTAATTACCCCGATCTACATACTGTCAAATAAACGAACTACACGCCGTGGCGCTTCGCCTCTTATGCTGATGTCTAAGGTTCAATTCCCTGAGAGGGGGTGCAGTGAGTGTGTACAGCTGATGAGACCAGAATTAGGGCGAAACACGTGTCACTTACTCTTTGCATTATTTGACAGTAATACTATTCAACCATATATATATTGAAAGACAGATAGATATATAAGATGAATGTAAATAAAGGCACATTTTCCATAAGATGTCCTCTTTTTGTACCTCATAACGGTTTCATCTATGGAAGCCCATCTCATGAAGCTCCCGATACACAGTTCTAGTGCAGATGTTTCTTCTGGGGCTCTGTTGTGAGAGATGCCACAGTGGAAAGACAACTTGTATGTGCCAGGTGGTTCAACATTTCCCAGGCCCTGGTCTGTGATTCTGCATGGTCTAACACTTCATAGCTGAGCTGTTCTTCAACAGTGTCACGTTTAAAGTCATCGAGCTCTTCAGTATGGCCTGATAATATTTGTCTAAGGAGATTGCTGGGCTAATTGCTGATTTTATGCACCCGTTAACAATGAAACACCTGAACTCGGTCATTGAGAGTGTGATATAAAGGAAGGGAAAGAAATAAGACTTGTTCATTCTTACCTGACCAGTGCCACCCCTCATACATGGTATCAACTTCATTATATGGCTTTCGTGCCAAAAATGGGTAGGAAATGAGAACTTAATTTTGGGTTTTATTGCCCAGCAACATAGGTGCAATTAATTTCTCTTGATGTTCCATCCATACACATAACAAAGTAAATACAAGTAGAAAATGTACAATACATGACGCCATCACAACAACAGAGCTAATAGGACTTGATGTTTCAGTCCCTGTCGATTTTGGCAGTTGGAGTGGTGACAGCGAGGGTAGGTACATTATTGAGGCCATCAAGTGGACAACCCCCTTCTCTGATGTTTGTCGTTTTGATGATACGCGGCTATTTTGACATTGTGATGGTACACAGCTATACCTTTCGTCCCCTCCACAGGATATTGATGAAGAAACATCACAAAGACACAAAAACAAATTTACTCCTGGGGACAAGTAAAGTTCTATCTATCTATCTATCTATCTATAAAGGAACACCATCCCCAGCAAATCCACTCTGTATTGCACCCACAAGATCAGACCTCATCTGACAGAGTATACAGCATGACTCCTGGTCCAGGCTCTGGTCTTGTCACAGTTGGACTACGTCATTGAGGTCATCAAGTGGACAACCCCCTTCTCTGATGTTTGTCGTTTTGATGATATGCAGCTATTTTGACATTGTGATGGTACACAGCTATACCATTCGTCCCCTCCACAGGACTTTGTGGTATCAGCTAGAATCTCCAGATGTCTCACTGATATTGTTGAAGAAACATCACAAAGACACAAAACCAAATTTACCCCTGAGGACACGTTAAGTTCTATCTATCTATCTATCTATGAACACTATCCCCAGCTCAAACTTGCAAAGATGGACCTTCTTCTTCTCCCAGCTGTTCAGCCCCCTACCTCCATTCATCTTGCTTTATTATCACAAACACCTGCCAGGTTGGTACGTAACCTTGGGGTGGTGATTGATAACTAGATGTCTTTCACCGACCCTGTTGCTACAGTCTCTCAGTCTGGCAGATTCACTCAGTACAATATCCACAAGATCAGACCATCTCTGACAAGAGTATGCACACAACTCCTGGTCCAGCCTCACATACAGACGTGTGGTAATGGTGTCATCCTATGACAGTGCCACATTCAAGAGTCATTGAGCTCTTCAGTGTGAGCTGATAATGTCTGTCTAAGGAGATTGCTTGGCTGTGTGCTCATCTTATGTACCTGTGAACAATGAAAAGCCTGAGGTCAGTCGTTTGGAGGCCTGTCCACATACTTTTGTGGCCATATGGTGTAGCAGTATGTGATGTTTTCCAAAATGCAAGGAGTCAGGGGTGTGCTTTGCTGTTTTCAGTCCAACTCCACCACTCTACTTTGCCGGCTCAAGGAGGCATTGGGACCACCAAAGACAGGGGTGGAAAGGAGGTGGTCATAACTGAAGCTTAGGCTACACGACAAACAAAGGGTAGCAAAGTCAGAGACACAGAAATAGTATAAAATGTTAGGACTTTATGTACTGAGCGATCACATATTAAAACATGCCTTATATTATATACAGATATTCTCAGCCGTTCTCACAGTTTGCTATTGATGGTTCATGTTAGGTTTCAGTACATCGCAATTTAAATCTTGAAAATTCATTTTTATATCTCGGATTTCTCCAAATATTATAGTTTTGCTTCACTTTCTGGCATCTCTCATTTTTATTGCATGGGTTTGGCAGTTCCAGGTGTCGGTATTTTGTCCTTCTCAGCTCTGGTTCCAAAGTACTCAGACAAGTCGATCATGCTAAGCTCTGACTCGGTGAGGCCAAAATGCGATCTACCGTATAATGTACATTCCGGATCTAACGGCAGGCTCTTGCATTTGCTCTTCCTGTACTGTGAGGGACTCATGGCAACATTTGTCTGGGCGCTATATGTAGCAGAACATTTAGGTTCTTTCATCTTCCTAGCCAAGATATTCCGATGAAGAGGTGAAGATCCCCTTCGGTTTTTATTGGCCTCCATTTTTTCTGAGTCTGTCGGCCAAACTCCAGTCTGGCGCTCGTTGAAGAGGTCTGTTTTATTGAATCCTGTGTCCAGATGACTGCCCTTCCCGTAATAAGCAGGCAACCCAGGAGGTGATACGGTACAGTCCCAAGGCACGTTCCTCTCAGTCATCGAATCTTCTAACCGTGATTTGGGACGGACTACACCTCTTCCCCTTGTAGGATCTAGGGTCCTGTTTCTAGCGTTGTAGCTGGACAGCTGTCGCGTCGTACAGCTCGACATGCTTCTTTCTCTGAAGGGCTTAGGCTGCTTCGTTTCATGGAAACTGAAAGTTCTCTTGCACTGAGGGTTTCTAAGATACCCACAGTCAATCATTTCCACCCAATCCTCTGTGTATTTATGGTTGCTTCGTGATGCACCGTAATGAGCTGGAAAACCTTGGTTGGTTTGAGGGAAGATAAATCCAGCTTTGGGATTACTTCTGGCTGCTGGCAGGGTAGGCTGTGCCACAGTGGTGTCCACAAAAGGGGATATGAGGCGGAATTTGTTCTGACTGGTATCTTCTTCACTTTCTTTATCTGTGGAGGTCACTACGGAGGTATCTAAAACGGTATCGCTGAGGTGATTCTGGGAGACGTGATATATCTGGGTTGCCTCCTTCAGGCCTTTCTTCTTCATTTCTTTTAGCTGCTGATGTGCAAGGCGGTACCCAAAAATGGGTGGAATAATCTTTTGGGCACTTGGCAGAGGGTCTTCAGTGGCTACAACACCATGTTCTGGATGAAGCTGCTGGTTCACTTGGTAAACCGAAGCATCCATATCATTATTTTCAGCAGCATCGGCACCTACCACACTGCTTTCACAAAAACTTTCACGTTGCTGGTTCTGCCGGTAGATATTGACCTCATCCGAATTCTTCCTGAAGGTGGACAGATGCCTTGAGTTGTGCTTCATAGCTGAGCTGCACTTGTGTGCTTGGCAAACCTTTCTCCAAACGGTGACAAGAACCGTGAAGATAATTATAAACAGGCAGATGGAGATGCCAGCCACTGTCACGATACTGCTTGTGTTCGTCGTCTCAGGCATAATCGGGACCAAGGATGTGGTCTGTATGGCTTTGTTGGAAAAGGAGAAAGAAAAACATGAATACATAAAAGTATGGACACACTGATACCACTTGTTCATTCTCTTACCAGGCCAGTACCACCACTCATACTTGGTATCAACTTCATTATTTGGCTTTTGTGCCAGAAACATGTAGAAAATGAAAACTTGGAACTTTATTGGTTGGCAACACAGTTGCAAGAAGTTTCTATTTCCATGCACACAACAAGATAAATACAAGTAGGCCACATGGTGTACAATACATGACGCCGTCACCACCATAGAGCTAATAGGACTTGAGGTTTCAGTCCCTGTCCATGTTGGCAGTAGGCTTGGAGTGGTGACAGCGAGTGTAGATGCATCATTGAGGTCATCAGGTGGGCAACCCTTTTCCTTAAGGTTTTCGTTTTGATGATACTCAGCTACACCTGTCAGATGACCACACAGTATCAGCTAGAATTTCTACAGGTCTCACCAAAATCGATAAATACCATCTCCAGCTCACCCTTGCAAAGATGGACCTTCTTGTTATCCCAGCTCATCTGTCTATTCAGCACCCCATCTCTGTTCAGCTTGGTTCATTATCACTAAAACCTGCCAGGTTGGTATGCAACCTTGATGACCAGACATCCTTCAAGGTCCATGTTGCTATGGTCTCAGTCTTGCAAATCCACTCTGTATAGCACCCACAAGATCAGACCTCATCTGACAGAGTATGCAGCATGACTCCTGGTCCAGGCTCTGGTCTTGTCACGGCTGGACTACGTCATTGAGGTCATCAAGTGGACAACCCCCTTCTCTGATGTTTGTCGTTTTGATGATACGCAGCTATTTTGACATTGTGATGGTACACAGCTATACCTTTCGTCCCCTCCATAGGACCTTGTGATATCAGCTAGAATCTCCAGATGTCTCACTGATATTGAAGAAACATCACAAAGACACAAAAACAAATTTACCTCTGGGGACATGTAAAGTTTTATCTATCTCTCTATAAAGGAACACCATCCCCAGCTCAATCCTGTAAAGATGGACCTTCTTGTTCTCCCAGCTTATCCATCTGTTCAGCACCCTACCTCCATTATCTTGGTTCATTATCACGAACACCTGCCAGGTTGGTATGCAACCTTGATGACCAGATATCCTTTCAAGGTCCATGTTGCTATGGTCTCAGTCTTGCAAATTCACTCTGCATAGCACCCACAAGATCAGACCTTATCTGACAGAGTATGGAGCATGACTCCTGGTCCAGGCTCTGGCCTTGTCACGGCTGGACTACTGCGATTCTCTGCTGGCAGGAGTGCTGGCATTTGTCACCAAGACACTGCAGATGATTCAAAATG
The DNA here is from genome assembly GCF_016835505.1 of Polypterus senegalus. Taxonomy (NCBI): domain Eukaryota; kingdom Metazoa; phylum Chordata; class Cladistia; order Polypteriformes; family Polypteridae; genus Polypterus; species Polypterus senegalus. Next base: position 300,664,443 of record NC_053155.1, read on the forward strand.
TAGTGGCATGTCTGGTGTTCATCCAGCCGATGGGCACATGTCATTCCTCTCTTCAGAACGTTACACTAGCTTCACCTACATGTGGAGGCACTTATGGGGGCCTATGCTCCTTCACAACCACTCATTTGCTAATGAATATGGTTTGGAGATGCCATCTCAATCTAGGCTCTTTTCATGTGTGGCTGCTCACTGGTGGAACGAGCTGCCCATCTCCATTCAAAACTCCCTCAATGTGTTTAAGAAGTGTTTAAAGACCCTCTTGTATGTTGAATGTCTGTCTGATATTAGCTAGTAGGTTTTGGAAAGCTGGGGCTTGTAACTCGCTTGTATTTTGCGCTGAACTCTTTGCTTGTGATGATCAGTTTTGCCCCCTTGTCCTATTACACTTGTTCCCAACAGTCCCCCGATTGATGAACTTGTTATAGTTTACCTGTTTTGTACGTCGCTTTGAATACAAGAGTCTGCTAAGCAAATAAATGTACATGAAGATGGCAGCAAATCATGTTGTACAGATAAGACACGTAAAAATGCAAAATGAAGTAGAGTGCTGATTTGCTGAAAGATGACTCGGTGACTGCAGCAATGGCTAATACCGCTGCCTATGCAGAGGATACAGTCCGGAACAGAAGTGACAAGTCACTGGTCGTGAAAAAGCCATCCCAGTTACACATCCCTTGAGTGTTACGTGGATTCTTTAAAGCAACAACCTGAAAGAAGTGTTGGTGGAAATGAGAGGGAGATAAGGGAAGGCACACCATTTCCGGGTCCATTTCAGGGCCTGTTTCCTTTTACTGCCGTTCTGCATCTCTTTTTCCTGCCTTTCAACTCAAATGCTGGCTACGTGACGTCTGTAATGAACGTAATGGCGACAGTCTGGGAGTTCAGACTTCCATTGTTACTGACTAAGCGCAACTGTGGAGTTATTTTTGTTTGCTTTGTAAAGTGCTTAGTGATGCTGTCCACTGTGAAGGGCACTTTATAGTTTAAAGACTCATTGATTGGGGTTTTTACATTTTGTAATGAAACATTTATTTAATGTCCTAATTGTTTTTGCACAGTGGCCTTACAGATCGCCCTCCCAGCATTCTAATTCAACACACAAGTAGGGATAATGAAGCCCACTTTACATCTTAAAACATTTATTATTTGTACCTCTGCAATCCTCGAGCGAACATATGGAGGTTTCCTGTGATGCACCAGGACAGTCTGATTTCCCTGAAGACACAGACACACACATCCGATGCCTTTCTCTTTTGCCATCTCCACAAGTCACACTGCAAGAACTCCAAGATTGCCAAGGGGTCCAAATGTCTGCAGAGTTGAAAAAGTAAGAGAACATTTAACTCTCCATCCGTCCGTTTTCTAAATCAGTTTTTCCAGCACATATTCTCAGGTCATCCATAGGGCACCAGACCACCACACTGGAGGGCACTCACCTGCTCGCCGGAATAATTTACACTTGCTCCACGGCTATCTATCTATCTATCTATCTATCTATCTATTATACAGTAACTCACATATCTATCTATCTATCTATTATATAGTGCCTTACATATCTATCTATCTATTATATAGTGCCTTACATATCTATGTATTATATAGTGCCTTACATATCTATCTATCTATCTATTATATAGTGCCTTACATATCTATCTATGTATTATATAGTGCCTTACATATCTATCTATCTATCTATTATATAGTACCTTATATATCTATCTATCTATCTATCTATTATATAGTGCCTTACATATCTATCTATCTATTATATTGTGCCTTACATATCTATCTATCTATGTTTCATCCCAGCATTCCGGTGTTTAACTACAGCAGCACCCCCAGGAGGCATTTCTGGGACTTGGCACAGGTAGTCAAAGTTACTAAGCCGCACAAAGGGGTTTCCAAAACTTTTTCCCCTGTGGAATTTCCTTAGTGCACCTGCAGTTTATTCCACTGGGTAACCCATTAGTAAAAAATATTTTTAAAAAGTCTGTTTTAGAATAAGCCACCCAGGGGGTGTTCATAAGATGTGTAATGATTTACTCCAAGAAGCAGATGTACATAATAAAGAATAGTTGCCTCAGATATTTGAAATATTAAAATGTGTGCTTCAATTTAAATGTTTAAAGTCTATATATTCTCGCTTGTGATAGACATTTATCATTTTCACCATCTGATAGAGGTTTATAGAGGGCTAGAGAGAAAGAGAAGAGGTTAGGAGGACACACTGGTACAGCGCATTGCCACTCCCACCACATGATAAACCAACTCAGGACCCCAGATTAGGACCCGAGTGCAGCCATGCGTCGGGTGATACCCCAGCACCACACTAGTTCAGATGGAGTGGAACGGTGTGAGGTTTTTTATGGTGGCTGGAGTGACAATTCTGCCACCAACCCCCAGGATTTTCCCTGCAGGTTGGAGGGCCTGTATGCAGATTAGCATCATATCCAGGACAGAGAAATTGTAGGTTAAGGGCCCAATGAAGTGGAGTCACTTTTGGTGTTTATGGAATTCGAACCAACAACCTTCTGATTGCAATTCAGATTGTGGATCGTGATTTTGTGTTAAAAGGATCGTGATATGATTTTTTGGAAAGATCGCCCACCTTAATTTGACTAATCAAGTTTTTAAATTGATGTAGGATTCATTAACCCTTTGACGAGCGTCTTGGAAAGGGGTTGTGAGCTACCGGTAGCTCGACGTGTTAGAGACCCCTGATAAAACCTAATACGATTCCTTTACAAGTTTAATTTTGTTATCTGTCATTTTTAGCGTTCTGGGAGTGTCCCTTAGTGGGCTAGGAACACCAGTAAAGAATCAAATATCAATAAGTTTATCATATTCATGAGCATCAACCATGCAAAATCATAAAATAGCAACTCCACAAGCCTATATTACATTTTTTTTTTTTTTAAGTTTTGTAAAACGGAGTAACTTTGATCCCCCATTACTGGGTGAAGCCCTGGAGTTCTTCTGAAGATTTTTGCTGAAGACACCTGTTGGTTTACTCTTTATCATAAGGGTGTAAATTACTGCACAAAATATGGTCCAAAAATGGCCTAAAATTAGGCTTTTTCGGAGGGTCGATAAATGGGCTGGGGGGGCTAAAAACTCAACATTCTGCATAACAAGACATCAAGTCGAGTCAATCGATACATCGGATATCGAGGTCCTCATACCAGTGACTCAGGAGAAGCCGAGCAAAAAAAAAAAAAAAAAATGTAATTGATTTTAAAGCATTCGCGTAATTCCTATGAACACAATATAAAGACTCACAGAAAGTAACAGAAAAAGAAACGTCCATGGGATGCGGACATTTTTCTCTTCAGATGGATCATAACTGTACTGGCTCAAAGCAAAGGAGTGAACATTTGAAAACGGTCAGAAAACAAGCAGAGGTCAGTACCATAGGAACTGCCAACCGATTGTCAGAAAATAGGAATGTTAACCCAAAAATTCAAGTCTTAAGAATAGAAAAAAAAATTTTTGCTCGAAAAATTAGAAAATAACCATAAGAAAGCAAATTGAGAATTATGGAAGCCCTAAACTATGGACCCCCGAAACTGGCAGGTGAAGAAAATTATGGGAGCTTCCTATCTTGTACATACGACATAATATCTTAGAAATATATGAAACTTTCTCGTACGTACAAGATCATACTATTCGTACTGAACGACATAAAGACTCTTACATACGAGGTACATTGATACTGAAAAATGAGAAAAGTGCGGTTCAGGGTTAGTTAATTATGCCGCGCGTAAAGGTCATGACTTTACATATTTTATTTTAATTGTATTTTATTCTTTTTACTTTATGTAATCTATCTGTACTAATAAAAGGCAAAGCCCTCACTGACTGACTCACTGACGCATCACTAATTCTCCAACTTCCCGTGTAGGTCGAAGGCTGAAATTTGGCAGGATTATTCCTTACAGCTTACTTACAAAAATCAAGCGGGTTTCATTTCGAAATTCTACGCATAACGGTCATAACGGTCGACAATGTCCGCCATGTTGAACTTTCTTATTTATGGCCCCATCTTCACGAAATTTGGTAGGCGGCTTCCCTGCACTAACCAAACCAATGTATGCGTACTTATTTCAGTGGTATGATGCCACTGTCGGCCGCCATATTGAACTTTTCAACGGTCTTTGTTACTTATGGGCCCATCTTCAAGAAATTTGATACGCGGGTTCCCAACGCTAACTGAATCCTACTTACGTACATATATATACGCCCATAGCCTGCAGCTCGGTCACCGTGTGAGGCGGCGTTGGGTCCCCCATCCCCACGCCTCCCACGTTGTTGGCTGCCTGCTTATATAAGGCCATCCGTCGCTCCGGTCTCTACATTCCCTTCCTTGCTTCGCCATGAGATTCACGTCTCCCTGCTGATAACTACAGCCTTTTTATTTAATCCACGGCTTCTCCGCTGTTTTATTGTTCATTTATTACGATTATAGTTATTCTGTAGGTATTTTAGACTTACTTTACATTGTTCAGGTACCCATTTCCTTTATAATTCCCACCGTACCCCCATTAACATGTCTATCGAGGTGATCACCATCGATCAAAGAGCTGTCACTTACCGAGTGGTTTCCATGCCCGGAGATGGCACCTGCCTTTTCCATTCTCTGTGTTACATATTGCATGGCCATATCAGGCTCACTCTTCATATCCGGAGGAACATTGTGTCTTATGTATTGAATGACTGGGACAGGTTCAAGAAGTGGACTGATGACGGTACAGGAGATAATTAGACTACACAGGAGCACTAGAAGAGTGAAATGCTTAAGCCCTTCACCTATGGTTCTGCATGTGAGTTGATGGCTGCCGCTGAATTGTTCAGTTGTCGCTTTCAAGTGTACCGAAATGGCCAAATATTTTACACCTTTCGACAACCGCCAATGCCTCTTAAACATCTTAGATTCACAGGTGACGATTTCAGTGGTGGACACTTTGATGTTTATGAATGTTTAAACTCTCAAAAGCTGGATTTGATTTTATCGCTGAAACTGGTTGTATATTTACAACACTTGACAGATGCCGAATGTCACTTCAATACAACAAATCCTGCAAATACTGTCGTAATTGAAACAAACCATGAAACTCAAACCGATTATAACAGCAGCAATCCAAGCTGTAAACATCACAAGTAAACATAAAGCTTTATATCAACAAAATTTCGCCGTCTGCATGGAAAAAATTAAACAAGACTTGCATAGATGGTCAACCCTTCATCTCACACTAGCTGGAAGAATTAACACTGTTAAGATGAATATTCTTCCTAAGCTCCGTTTTTTATTTCAAAACATCCCAATATACATTAATAAATCGTTCTTTAAGCAATTAGATTCAACAATAACCTCATTTATTTGGAATTCTAAACATCCACGCATCAAAAGAGCGACCCTACAAAGACAAAAGGCAGAAGGTGGCATGGCTCTACCTAACTTCCAGTTTTATTACTGGGCGGCAAATATACAGGCGATAAGAACCTGGACACAAATAGAAGAACATATACAGGCTTGGACCACAATAGAAGTAAAATCCTGCAGTACTTCTTTGTATTCCCTGCTCTGCGCTCCAATAAACACACGTTATCAGCAATACACTAATAACCTAATTGTGCTCCACTCACTTAGAATCTGGAACCAATGTAGAAAGCATTTTAAGACGGAGAAGCTTCTATCTGTGGCACCCCTGCAAAAGAACCACCTCTTTCAACCCTCACAAACATATGCAATTTTTAATATCTGGAAAAAATTTGGAATGAACTTGCTTAGAGATCTTTATATAGACAACGTCTTTGCATCCTATGAACAATTACATTCCAAATGTAACATTCCAGCTACAAATTTCTTTCACTATCTTCAAATCAGGAACTTTGTTAAACAGAACCTTCCATATTTTCCTCATCTTGCACCCTCATCCACGCTGGAAAAAATATTGCTCAATCTCTAGGACTTAAACTCCATCTCTACAATATATAAAATCCTTTTACAATCCCTCCCTTTCAAAGATCCTTTCAAAGAGGGCACTGGGAAAAAGATCTCTCAATTAATATATCAGAAAAGGAGTGGAAAGTAGCAATGGAGAGAATTCATTCAAGCTCCATATGCGCAAAGCATACAATTATACAACTCAAAATTATATATCGAGCACATCTGTCTCGACTAAAACTCTCCAAAATGTTTCCAGGGCATGATCCAACCTGCGAACGTTGCAACCAAGTTCCAGCCTCACTGGGTCACATGTTCTGGGCCTGCACCAAATTAACATTATTCTGGACAAAAATTTTTAATTACCTCTCAGACAGCCTTGGACTCACAATCCCTCCTAACCCATTAACAGCTGTGTTTGGGGTTCTTCCAGAGGGGCTTAAAGTGGAGAAGGACAAACAAATTGTGATTGCATTTACTACACTGTTGGCACGCAGACTCATTCTGATAAACTGGAAGAACCCAAACTCTCCTCTTTTAAGTCAGTGGGAAACTGATGTGTTATATTATTTGAAATTGGAAAAATCAAATACTCAGTTAGAGGATCCGTACAGACTTTTTTCAAAACATGGCAGGATCTAATCAGTAATATTTTAAAATAAGTTTATAAAGCACAGAGAATTTATTAATTTAGGTATTTTTACAAGCCTTAAATTTCACGCCATTTGGCTTGCTCTCTCTCTCAGGGGTGGGGATCGATCTGTTCTTAACTCAATTCTTCTTTTTGTAAAAACTTGATTGCTTTGTATGGATTGTAATAAAATTAATAAAAAAAAATAAATAAATAAAAAGAATTGTTCGGTTGTCGCTTTCAAGTGTGCCGAAATGGCCACATATTTTACACCTTTGGACAACCGCCAATGCCTCTTAAACATCTTAGATTCACAGATGACGATTTCAGTAGTGGACACTTTGATGTTTATGAATGTTTAAACTCTCAAAAGCTGGATGTGAAGTTATCAATGAAACCGGTTGTATACAACACTTGACAGATGCTGAATGTCACTTCAACACGAGTCCTACAAATACTGTCGTAATTGAAACGAACCATGAAACTCAAACCGATTATGACAGCAGCAATCGAAGCTGTGAGATTTGAGACAAGATTACTGTTCACATGGCCAACTGTAAGTTGCATGCTCAAGAGTAAGCTCAGCGCACAGCTATAGCTTGGTCATGTTACAACCGGAGGGCCGAACTGACAACATGGTATACAAAGAGATCCTTAACAAATAATTATTGGTATATTTTCCCTCAGTTTAAAATGGTTTAATTTTCTTCTTAATAAAAATTTTAAGGAGGTACTTCGCCGCTGCAAAGCGCGGGTATTTTGCTAGTCCATATATATAAAAGTCAAATACCACTGACTCACTCATCACGAAATCTACCAAACCATGAGGACTTGGGACTTGAAATTTTGGAATGAAGGTTACCCTTGGCCTGTAGGTGCTCACTAAGAAACGATTTTTGAAATTTCGTGGTCCAAGCACATTCTGACTGTATGTCTGTCCGCTTTTCACGAGAGAATTACTTGTTTTCTATAATTTGCTTGAACTTTCCGGTTGATTTTGTGACTTCTCCCATCGCGCCTGGGTATGACATTAATCTGCATCCATCCCTGCATGTAGGTCTTCTACCCTGCAGGGAAAATCCTGGGGGTTGGTGGCAGAATTGGCACTCCAGCTACCATAAAATAACCTCACACCGTTCCACTCCATCTGAACTAGTGTTGTGGCTGAGGTGTCAATTTGTTGCATGACCGCACTCGGGTCCTAATCTGGATCCTGAGGTGGTTTGTTGTGTGGTGGGTGCAGCAATGCGCTGTATCAGTGCGCGCTCCTAACCTCTGCCTCTCTTATCGTGCTAAGTACCAGAGTTCACCTGTGGTTCTGATGTACTTATGCAAATCCAACAGAGTGGCTGTGGGCTGAGAGCTGCCTTCCTCATTCACTCGCCAGCCTCTGTTCGAGTCGGTCTACGTCTTGCCACGTGTTGGAGTGCACCCTGCCTCCGCTTAGCTAGCGACACCTGTTTGTTCAACAGACATTATCATCTACAGATTGTAAAGGAGTAACGTTTGATGTTTTGGAGAGGGAGAGATCAGGGCTCCGTGTGTTTTAGAGGGTAGCTACTGATTACCAGAGATATCACAGCCATGTGCTTTTCTCTCCCGTCAGAGCTGAACACGATCAGATACAGTGCCAGCGTCTAGTGATTTTTAAAGTTTTTCCTGTTTCATTACAATGTGGGCGAAGCCACGGGGTACAGCTAGCTACGTCATATGTATGACTTTGTGCTTCATTTCGTCATCACGTCTGTGTTAAGCGACTCATCAGGGAAGTGTTCAGATCAGTACAATGGTTTATAATTATTACACACAAGCCGGGGTGTCGGTCACTGATTTAATGAAGCATCTTGTGGCGTCATTAACTCAGTCGTTTATTTTATTCACTTGCTTTATACAATCCTATGTGAAGGACAGCAGGTATTGCTGAACACACACACACACACACGCATTCACAAAGAGTTTGGTGTAAAGTCACCAGTCAGGTTAAGGAGCTGCTTTTGAAAGAGGGGAGAAAGCAAAGAAAGTTCACAGAGTGCAAGTGCGAGTCAAGATTAGAGTCCAGAAATCAGGAGAGACGAGGCTGCAGAGCTGACCAAACCTGAAAGGCGTTCAGACTGGGCTGGCGGCTCTGAATTGGTTCAGTATGTGTGTGTGTTGATAGCAAAGGGCTGCTGGGAAAGACGTGCATCTCAAAACACACACACTGTACTGGCTTTCAGAAAACTGACTGTCCTGGATCTGCACGTTCATGACGTGTGTAATATAATTGAATGTGAAGAATCTGCTACATGCTGAATAAACTTATTTATATGATCCTGCCTTTTAAAATGTTCTTCATGTTTTAGTGTCCCACCTACCCAGCCATTTCCCTGAGCCTTCCGTATGAGTGCACTTTGGTCACATTGAGAGAAAATGAAGGTTGAAATCAGCCCTGGATGGGACGCCAGCACATTAAAGGGTACTGATTACAGTCTTTTTGGATGTTTCACTTGCTCTCAGTCTATAGGTGGCACTGGTGTGCAAACTGTAGCAATCTGAAAAAAAACACACTGGGACACCAAGGGTCAAAGTTTTAGGTTCTAGGTCTGTATGGGCCTAGAGAGCAACTCTGCAAAATTTGGTCCAGCTTGATGAAAGGATTTAGGATGTATGGGGAGCAGGCTGGCATTCTCTTTTAGATGTATTCTCACACACATGTGCTTAAGAGACAACTTGAACGCTTATCTAATAGTTCCACCCCGAGACAAGGGTTGGCACTGTTGCCTAACACTTCTCCTCCTTTCTCTCCTACAAATGGAATAACCGCCAGTCTCAGTGACATCACTTCTGGGTTACCGTCTCCTGGCCCCGCTCCTACCAGTCTGACTTCCTCTTAAGGGGCAGTCCCGCCATCTTTAAGTCAGTTGGTTTCTAGACACTAGTCTGAAAGGACACCATTGTTCTTTTGTTGATTTTTTAACTTTTTCCATCCAATTATATGGAGTTCGCCTTTGAGGTGCTCCCTCCAGCTCTTCATCTTTGTTTTCTTGTACTTCTTACAATATAAATATATACAGTAAGAAGCAAGTCCCAGTGAAACAAGGCGGAGGAGAAGTCACAGCCACAACAGAACACCTGAAGTGGGCTGCTCAAATTGGCATGGGACTGGCAGCTGAAGGCTGACCTAGGGAGCCATCTTAAATTTCCAAGCAACATAGTGGTAACCAAACTCGGGCCAGATTTGGTACTGTGGTTTGAGTCAACAAAACAAGTGGTCCTGCTAGAATGAACTGTTCCCTTGGAAGATCATATGAAACAGGACTTTGAGAGGAAGAAGGCCAAATATGAAGGGCTGCTGGGCAAGTGTCGGAGTTGTGGAGGGAGGGCTCGATGCCATAGGTTTTACAGGCCAGTCCCTATACTGGACCCTCAAGATCCTTGGGATTACAATGTTGCATAATAGGAAGGCCATCAAGAACATCATGGAAGCTGCAGAGAAGGCACCACAATGGCTTTGGATTAAGAGGTGGGGATCCTTGGATCATGCAGGCTACCTAGACACAAGCTGAAGATTGATCAGCTCTGGTTGGGTCACCCTGGCGAGGTTGTGTGGTGTTCAAAACAACGGAAACACCCAATGACCACAAATAACATCACTGATGATGTGTCCAGGCTGCACCGGAATGTGTGTGGAAATGCTAGATAATTTTTATATAATGGTGTTCTATCATTCTTACATTTGAAAGAAGAAGATGATTCATTGATCCATCCATTTTCTAATCCACATCATCCTGAGCAGGGTCACAGGGTAGCTTGAGCATATCCCAGCAAACACAGGGCACAAGGCAGGAGAAAACCCTGAACACTGAACCAGTCCATCACACACACACACACACACATATATATATACACACTCAACAGGGTCAATTTGGCGTCACCAATCCACCTAAACTGCATGTCTTTGGACTGTGGGTGGAAACCGGAGCACCCAGATGAAACCCAGACAGACACGGGGAGAACATGCAACTCAAAGCAAGTAGGATTCTGGATGTGAAACCTGGTCTCCTTACTGCAAGGTAGCAGCGCTATTGCACCCTTTCAGATTCATATATTTTTAATTGTGCATTTGCCTCAAAGTACCTAATTAAGATAGTAAGATATCTGGTGCATTCACCAGAGGTCAACCAGACCTCTCAGGCTTTAAACTCAGCGTTCTATTCAGCTGAGGACTCATCTAAGAACGCGGGCCGTGCTGAGGAGAGTGATCTTATGGATCTTATCAAGCTGACTCTACACAGGATTTTGTCCAGCTGCTCTTGGAACCCTTCTCTCGATGGTTCCCAGTGCGCCTATGACTACTGGAGCCACTCTTGTCCTTGTGTTCTGCCTGCATCTGACTTTGATCTCAAGGTTTTTATACTTCTCACAATCTTCTCTGCCTCCTTGCTCAGGATGTTGTTGTCATCTGGGATCGTCCCATCAATGAAAACACACAACTTGTTCTTCTTTTCGTGGAAAAGGATGTCCAGCCTGTTGGTGGTGACGAAACAGTCTGCAGGAATGGTCTTGTCCCACATGATGACCCAGTCTGTGGTGTCAACAACCTTGTCTGGCATATGCTCGTATCACTTGTCCACCATCAGAACACCCAGCAATTGACACACAGACCAGGGCAGTAACATATCGACCTTTTTTTGACGTTGAAGGTATTCCTTTGGGGCTAGTACACGGCCTGCAGACACTATATGGCTGATGGTCTCCTCAACCACACAGACGGCATCTGCTGTTGATTGGGGTGCCTATGATAAACTTCTGGTGGAACCGGGTGTTCAAGGCCTGGCCTGTGATGAGGCTTGCGGTTTCCACCTTGAGACCTGCATTTTGAAGCAATGCAAGTGTCAGGTCATTGTCAACTTTTAGGCCATCCAGATTGTTGAAGAACTGGCCATACAGTCACTTCTTCTCCTTGCATGCTCGCCTCCATCATCTTGGATTTGAGTAACTGCTTGGGTTCCTTGTTAGTTTAATATGGCCTTCTCATAACTTCACCTTAATTTAATCCTGATACTCTGTATATTCAATGTATTATCATAACTATTCATGGTGGCTCTAAAATCCATACTGACCCCTACTCAAAGCACTGTGATGTTCCTACATTGATGGATTAAAAGCCAGAAGTCTACATGACCGTCATCATCAAGTTCTTCCATGAGAACCCTAAATACAAAGTGGACTATTTCGTTTATGTTAGGTAGAATGCCCAGAGGGGGCTGGGTGGTCCCGTGGCCTCAGAACCCCTGCAGATTTTATTTTTTCTCTCCAGCCATCTGGAGTTTTTTTGTTTTTTTCTGTCCTCCCTGGCCATCGGACCTTACTCTTATTCTATGTTAATTAGTTTTGTCTTATTTTTATTCTTACTTTGTCTTTTATTTCTCTTTTCTTCATCATATAAAGCACTTTGTGCTACATTATTTGCATGAAAATGTGCTACATAAATAAATGTTGTTGTTGCTAGCGCCAGTGGTCTCGGGTAAACCATAACTTTTTTTTTTATTTTGTGGCCTCTCTTCATAATGGAATTGCACTCATGGACTGCTTAGTGATGTTTGAGCAGCTCTGAAAGTGACAACCATCAGAAACAACCATTACTATATGAATAAAATGTGTTATTACAGTGGTGCCTTGGTTTGCGAGCGTAATTCGTTCTGGAAACGTGCTTGTAATCCAAAGCACTCGTATATCAAAGCAAATTTCCTCATGAGAAATAAAGGAAACTCAGATGATTCGTCCTACAACCCAAAAATATTTATATAAAAATGATTAGCACAAAATATAAAGTAAAAATACATAAGAGAAATTAACCTGTGAGGGAGACGAGAGAGAGGAGAGGAGGAGGAAGAGGAGGACGGTTATTGTGCAGGACGACTTTCACTCTGACTATCGGAATCCCTGCTACCTGTTCGCTCACTGGAATCTTCTTCTTTTTTTGCGACTTTAACAAGGAAACCTACCCAATGACAGTTGCTTTTACCTGAAGAGTCACTACACTTGGACACAAAATTAAAAAAAATGCTTTACGCACTGTAAGGTTTCTAAACTCTTTTGGGATTCCCCCCCAACAGGATGACACGTGGAAGAGCGTCCCGAAGCAACCGCAGGCTCCCAGCGCTGTAGCAGTTCGCCATAAAAGAGAATCAGAAAAGATTGCCATCAAGCTATAAGCACCTGCCATCGATGGGTGATACAAGGAACATTATAAATGCAGGGCACAGGATTACTTGACCATGAACCTGGCCATGACCCTGCCTGATTGCTGTGTCTGTTTATAGGAGAGCGGTAGATCCCGCTACAATAAATAACCGTGCTGTTCATGTTTCAAGCTGAATAAACGCTGGTTTTGCTAAAGTACTGAGGCTCAGCTTCGTGTTTTGGGGTGCATGACAGGGACTCACAAGTCCAGGCAGACACACACGTGGTCACAATGCTATAGTAAACAGTATACGCTCGTACGGATGTTGACTATATGAGTGAGGCACGCCGACTGAGACCGAGAAAGGGAGACGATTACCCACAATCCCCACGTGATGCTCGGCGGACAAAGTGTATACGTACTACTCGTATTGCAAGACCTCGCTCATTTATCAAGTTAAAATTTATTAAACAATTTTAGCTCGTCTTGCGAAACACTCACAGAGCAAGTTACTCGCAATCCAAGGTTTCACTGTATTATTATTATCACTAAAAATCAGTGGTTGATTCTGTCTGAGGTTTAGAATGCACCCAACAGGTCACAGACAATAAACACTGAAAAACACAGCACAGCACAACACACAACACACTCTCCTAGCCTAACACATAATCTCTCCCAACAGCTAATCAGAAGACGTCAAGTGACATCGCCTGAAAGGGGGAGTGGCCATATCCACTTCACACCTGATGACTGGCTAATAGGATGGACTTTGGGTATCACCCAGTGTGTAAGTTCTCAGACAGGATGTAAACACCTTTTTATTTTTTATTGGCAAATTTCACGGGTCTGCGAAACACCGTAGTTTCACAAAATCTAACTTTTACCGAAAACTGAATTTCATGTGAGTCACCCTACTCATCACAAGATGTTTTACAGTTTTTCTTGTTCGCTTACACACTTTTACTAAACATATTAACTAAAAATCCCAAGCCGTACCACTCTCTACCAAACTACAATCTCATTTCCCGAAACTATAAACACTATTCCCCCACCTCGACACATGATTCAGATTCATTTCTCTTTTTGTGCAAAACTTGACACACACATCCCTTCATGTATCATTGGTTTCACAATTTTAGAAAGTACTGGCTTTCGATGTCATGAACTCAAGTCAGCACACAATTTAGCATACAATTCCCCAGGTGCAAACACTAGGAGTCAAAATTCACACACGAGTCATAGCATTAAGAGAGAGCAATAAAAGGGCCGTAGGTCAGTTCACTTGTTTTGGAGCAATGGACCGACCACCACAGGAAGAAAGAGAAAGAGGACACAGGAGGGGAGGTGGAAGAGGGCGAGGAAGAATAAGAGCAAAGAGACAAATGGTGTCAAATGAGATTCGTGCCACTCTTGTTGACTGTGTCCTTGTACATGCGATGTTGATGGCAGAAGGTCATCAAAGAGCGCAACCAAAGCTGAGCCGCTTCACAGTAACTTCTATAATACCCACCTTCAGAGAGGAAAACGGGTAGGTCATGTATATAATGCTCTCTAATATAACTTTGGAGCACTGTACACTGTTTACGTACAACACCTACACGTACCGTTGGCTCTATTGGAGGGTAAGCTGTCTGAAATGCATTGAATTACCGCACCATTTCATATAGTTACTGTATGTTCATATTGTAAAATGTACGCTTAGTACTTGCAGTATTTTGTTTTACAGTTCCGAGAGACAAAAGGAGGCAGAAGAACCCAATGATGATCAATATGTTTTAAAAAAAAATATATATATATATATATATATATATATAAAATATTTGATGGACTGAAAGCCAGAAGTCTACGTGACCATCATCATCAAGTCCCTCCATGAGAACCCTAAATACAAAGAGGATTGTTTGATTTATGTTAGGTAGATTGCCCAGAGGGGACTGGGCAGTCTCGTGGTCTGGAATCCCTACAGATTTTATTTTTTTTTTTCTCCCGCCGTCTGGAGTTTTTTTTTTTGTTTGTTTTTTCTGTCCACCCTGGCCATCGGACTTTAGTTATTCCATGTTAATTAATGTTGACTTATTTTTATTTTTTATCTAATTTTCTATTCTTCATTTTGTAAAGCACTTTGAGCTACATTTCTTTTGTATGAAAATGTGCTATATAAATAAATGTTGTTGTTGTTGGTTCTAGCCAACAACATGATGTGCTTACAGGAGATACAACAGAGGGTTGTTGAGGACCAAGAAATCTTCCGCGGGATTGATGCCGCCAACATTTCCACAATTCTTCTCTGACAAGCAAGTTTTATTTATTTATTTATTTTAGATTGAACTGTTTGCAGTAATCTGGAAGTAGAGCAGTTAAGTGGGCGACAGCATAAGGGTTCATTAATATGGGGGCATACAAACAGTGCGAGTGGAGAACTTATAAGTAAAAGGAGCGCAAAGTTAGGAGAACAGACAGAGAAAAGTAAAGTTAACCTCATAGAAGGACAAATAGCAGGCAGTTGAGATGGAGAATATTACTGGAGCCTAAGGGGCCAGCAGGTGTAAAATTTCTGTCGCAGTCCTTAATCTAATTTCATGGGCTTATTTTTTTTTTAGTTAAAGTTTAGTTTAAAGTTTAGTTTTAATTCATTTCAATTTAAAAAAAGAAAAAGCTCAGGCAGTTTTAGTAATCCTAAATCAAATTTTAATAATGAGGCCAGTGTACCGTAAGTCCTGTTGGATTTTTTAGATGACAGCTTGGAGAAGCCAGTCATTTTTGAGGGCCACATCTGCAGGAGATGCCAGCTAATCCAGCACCTTGAGCTCAGGGTTGCTGAACTGGAAGAGGAGTTGGCTGGCCTGCACTGTAGTAGAGAATTGGCACGCCTGGCCCAAGTGTCTTTTAGTGAGATAGTGTGCACCCCCCCTAAGGTGGCACAGAAGATGATTCCAGACCAGACATGTACAGATAGATAGGTCACAGTCACAAGGTGCAAGATAATGAGTGCACACTGTCCAGGGGCATCAACCCCAGAACTGAAAGTGTCAAACCACTTTCAGGTCCTTGTGGTGCTGGATGATGTCTTTGATGATTTTGAGGAGGTGGACAGGGATGAAGAGCCGCAACGAGCCACCCCAAAACCATTTCCCAGAAAGAGAGAGGTAGTGATAGTTGGGGACTTGATCATTAGGGGGACTGAAGCACAGGTTTGCTCCAGAGACATAGAGTCTAGCACGGTGTGTTGCCTTCTGTGTGTGCAGGTGGGGAGACTTCCCTGGAAGGGTGGATGGGCTCCTGGCCAGAGCCGGGGTGGATCCAGTTGTCATTGTCCGTGTTGGAGCAAATGACATACATAAGGGTAGTCTGTCAGTTCTGTGATCCAAATTCAGAGAGTCTGGTGCCAGGCTGAGGAGCAGAACTGACAAGGTAGTCTTCTCTGAAATTCTGCCTGTGCCACGCGTCAGTCCAGGTAAGATTGAGGAGATTAGAAGGCTTAACGCATGGCTCAAATCTTGGTGCTGGACAGAAGGGTATAGGTTTATGGGGCATTGGGACACCTTTTGGAACAGATGGGACCTGTTCTGTCGTGACGGGTTACATCTGAAATGGAGGGGCACCAATGTATTGGGGAGGCGTATGTGTAGGACAATCGAGGATTGTTTAAACTAGGGAATGTGGGGCAGGGAGTTTAGGACAAGCCAGGTTTAAATCTATAAATGGAAGAACAAACAATGGTGTAAAAATAAAAAAAGTGTAGCAATGTAAACTCTAAGCTAACATTTAAATGTAAAAATAGCTAGCCTTAATGCTAGAAGTATCAAAAATAAGGCAAGTGAGTTGGAGTTGTATGTAGAGGAGCATAATTATGATATTATAGCAATAACGGAAACCTGGCTAAAGATGGGGATGAGTGTAACATAGAGGGATACACATTTTTAGGAAGGACAGACAGAACAGAAAAGGAGGTGGGGTTGCTGTTTATGTCAAATAGAAGTTAAATGTAAGTTATCTTCAGTTGGATGATGAGCCCCATCTTAGTGAGGACGCATGGCTTCACCTGAAAAGCATTAGGGAAAGAGGTCTTATTTTAGAAGTGTGTTATAGACCACCCAATGCAGACAAGAATTTCAACACAAATCTTTTTAGTAATATCAAAAAGGCAAGTTTACAGGGAGATATTATAGTTATGGGGGACTTTAATTATCCAAATATTAACTGGGATAGCCTTACAAATGGCGGAGCACAAGAGCAGGAGTTTTTAGAAGTAATCAGCGACTGTTTTTTAACACAGCATGTTAAAGCACCAACACGGGGTGAAGCCTATCTGGATTTAGTATTCTGTAATAATCAGGATAGAATTGAGGGTGTAGAGGTGATTGAACCACTAGAGTCAAGTGACCATAATGTAATACAATTCTCTGTATTTTGTAAGTTGAACTTTGGTAGGGCAAATTTTGAACAGATGTGGCAAAGTCTAAGGAGAATACACTGGGATAAGCTTTTAAGTGTGGAGACAGTCGAGGAGCAGTGGAACAGGTTTAAAAATGTTTTACATGTAATGCAGGACAGATACATACCTACATTTGGAATTAATAGGAAATTTAAAAACACAATAAAGAGTTAAAAAAGAATCTGTAAAGGAAAAAACAGACAAGTCATAAAAGGCTAATAACTCTAATGGGAAGTGTATTGTGTATGAGGACCATGAGGGCAAGCGTTAAGAAGGATATCAGGGAGGCTAAAAGACAGCTGGAGAGGAATATAGCAGATAAGGCAGAAGAAGACCCCAAGAGAGTCTTTCAGTATTTTAGTAGTAAAAGAACGGTCAAGGCTCCGGTGGGCTGGCGCCCTGCCTGGGGTTTGTTTCCTGCCTTGTGCCCTGTGTTGGCTGGGATTGGCTCCAGCAGACCATGTGACCCTGTAGTTAGGATATAGTGGGTTGGATAATGGATGGATGGATGGAAGAACAGTCAAGGAGGAAGTGAAGTGCATCAGGAATAGTAAAGGGGAATTAAAAGATACAGACAGTGAAATAGTGGATGCCCTAAACTTGCATTGTTCAAAGGTTTTCACAAATGAGCAAGTGGATTAACCCCCCAGAGGTAAACAGGACTACAAAGGGGGTTCTGAAGGATTTGGAAATTGTAGAGAGAGAAGTGCTGCTCAGAAGAAATAGGCTGAAGTCGAACAAATCTCCAGGACCAGAAAATATTTACCTTCGAGTTCTTAAGGAGGCTAGTGAGTACAGATATAAACCTTTGATGCATATGTTTTAGGAAGTCACCTCACACTGTTCCAATGTGATTATGAGGTGTCACCCAATGCACGGCTGCACTCGGTCTCAATTCAGGTGGTTTGTTGTGTGGTGGGTGCAGATTACGAAGGACTATAGGCCAGTAAGCTTAACATGCATCACAGGTAAATTAATGAAAAAAATTATTAAGGATAAGATTGAGCAACATATGGCAAGGACAGGAGTTTATCTGAACAGTCAGCATGGGTTCAGAAGAGGGAAATCATGTTGTACTAACATATGGGAATTCTATGAGGAGGCAGCAAAAGCATACGATCAAAGTGGAGCTTATGATATTATTTATCTGGACTTTCAGAAAGCATTTGATAAGGTGCCACATGAGAGGTTGGGCATCAAGTTAAAAGAAGTGGCAGTTCAGGGTGTTATGTGTAGATGGGTGCAGAACTGGCTCAGACACAGGAAGCAGAGGGTGATGGTGCGAGGAGCCTCATCAGAATTGGCTGACGTTAAGAGTGGTGACCAGCAGGGGTCAGTGCTGGGGCCGCTGCTATTTTTAATATATATAAATGATTTAGTTAAGAATGTAAGTAACAAGCTGGTTAAGTTTGCAGATGATACCAATACAGGTGGATTGGCAGATAATCTGGAATCTTTTAAATCTTCACCGAGGACTTGGATAGCATACAGGCTTGGGCAGATTTGTGGCAGATGAAGCTTAATGTCAGTAAATGTAGAGTATTACACATAGGAAGTAAAAATATTAGGTTTAAATACAAAATGGGTGGTTGGAAAATCAAAATTACAGCTTAAGAGAAGGATTTAGGAGTTGTAGTGGACTTGAGACCATCAACTGCCAGACAGTGTTCAGAACCCATTAAGAAGACTAACAGAACATCAGGTTATATAGCGCCTTGATGTGTGGAGTACAAGTCACAGGAGGTGATGCTGAAGCTTTATAATACACCAGTGAGGCCTCATCTTGAGTTCTGTGTGCAGTTTTGGTCTCCAGGCTACAAAAGGACATAGCAGCACAAGGAAAAGTCCAGAGAAGAGTCCGCGCCTAAATGAGAGGAATTAGGAGGAAAGATGAAAAGAGCAGAGCCTTCTCAGTTTACGTAAAAGAAGATTAAGAGGAGACAAGACTGAAGTGTTTAAAATTATGAAGAGAATTAGTCCAGTGGATCAAGACTGTGACTTTAAAATGAGATCATCAAGAACACGGGGACACAGTTGGAAACTTGTTAATGGTAAATTTCGCACAAACATTAGAAAGTTTTTCTTTACACAGAGAACCATAGTCACTTGGAATAAGATACCAAGTAGTGTGGTAGACAGTAAGACTTTAGGGACTTTCAAAACTCGACTTGATATTTTTTTTAGAAGAATTAAGGCCTGTTCTCATCTAGATTGTTCTAATGTTCTAACATATGCGTTGCATTTGCAATTCCAACAGGTGACGCATCACAAACATTAACACCACTTTTACCAATCCCACACCAAATGGCATATAACTGACATGCTTTGCATTTGTCATTCCAACAGATGGATGCAAACTGAAGCTAGGAGGATTGGCAGATGGCAGTTAACCTCTCTCTCTCTCATTCCTCCTAGGGCACGAAGCAGAAGCAGAAAATGGCCGACGGTGGGGTAACTTGCATTGAACTCGTAGTTGAAGAACTCCAGGCACTCGACGAACAGATTCAGAAACTCCTGTCCCGACGGAGATACCTTAGAGATCTGAAGGCCCGGCTGCTGGATAAACCGTCCTCGCCATCTGTAACCGGCGAAACATCAACCCCGCATTGTGCCGACCTCACCCCCGCGTCTCGTAAGAGCGACATCGCTGATGACCTCGGTGGATTTCAGCTATGCTGGCGGGGGTTCAAGGTCAGAGCACCTCCATCGGCACAGGCAAGCATCCTATCTAAGAACCGGTTTGACCCTCTCCACGTCCCCAGTTCGCCTTCAGCCCCTGGTGATATATTAGTGGTAGGTGATTCTATCGTTAGAAACCTTAATGTCACATGCCCTAATGCAAAATCGTTTGTTTCTTGTTTTCCCGGTGCTCATGTCCGAGATGTGATGAGACGTGTGCCAGCAGTCTACGAGAAACACAAGGAGAGGGCAGTTGGAGCAATCGTTTTGCATGCCGGCGTAAACGATATAAGGCACCGACAATCAGAAATCCTGAAGGCTGACTTCGCAGCTTTGATTAAAGACACGAAGGAGAGGACCCCATCGGCAAAAATCTTCGTTTCGGGTCCACTGCCTCTCGTCAGACTATCCAACGAGTACTACAGTCGTCTGCTAGGGTTGAACAACTGGCTACAGGGTTTCTGCAAGAAGAAGGATGTCGGTTTCATCAACAATTGGAATCTATTTTTGGAAAGGCCGCGCCCAGGTCCTCTCCGAAAACATATCGAAGGTAATTCGTTTATCTTGACTATCTATCTCTGCTCTTAACCCCTTCCGAAATGATACTGTTGTGCTAGGACATGATGAGTGTTTAATAGAGTCTTCCGTTAAAGTGCACACATTAATACTGTAATAAGCAATCTCAATGCACGTAGAAAATCTAGGAAATACGGCATAAACTCCAATAATCTAATTAAAATTACTATTTTAGAGGAACAATGTATTAAAACTATAAAACAGATCACAGATTAAACAAAAATACACACAGAGCGGCTAATAAAATAATTTAGTTCCTATTCCAAATATCAATAAGCACATAGTACTCATCTCTGCACCTCGAAACATTAAATATGGCACTATTAAATGTTAGAGCTTTAACTAACAAAACGTTTTTATCAACGATCTTATTAGTGATAAAAATAGATCTTATTGCACTAAATGAAACATGGCTTGAATTCAGATGCGCGCAGTTTTAATCGAATCTGCCTCCGGATTACAGTTTTACTCATGCAAACCGCCAGGAAAAGGGGCGGATTGGCTAACATTTACTCGAGACGATTAAAATGTAAAGATGTCAGTTTTGGTAAGTTCAAGTCCTTTGAGTATCTCGCCGTTGTTATTCATGGAGATTCTCAAGTTCTAGTACTATCCGTGTATAGACCTCCTAAATATAACGCGTCTTTTTTGAGGAATTCTCTGACTTAATGTCAATTTTAATTACTAACTATGACACACTCCTAATAGTTGGCGACTTTAATTTTCATATAGATAATCAGTGTGATCTAAAAGTAAAAGAATTTATGAACCTCCTGGATTCTTTTGATTTGAGACAACTCATAAATCAGCCTACACATAAAGCAGGTCATACATTAGACTTAGTGATTACTAAAGGACTGAAAGTTGATATAAAACAGATCATTGATATTGGTCAATCAGACCATTTTCTTCTACTTTTAATATAGAAATAATGATAAAAAACACTCATGAGAAGCATATTGTTAAAAAACGCTTCTTTGACTCGGCAGCAGCTTTAAAACTTACAAACATTTTAAGCAATCAGTCCGTTTATAGTGCCAGCTATAATAGCGAGGATAATGTAAATAGTAAGGTGGAAAGATTTAATTCTAAAGTGAGAGCTGCTGTTGACATAGTTGCACCTGAAAAGACAGTGAAAAAATCTTCTAGCATTGTTATACCATGGAAGACCCAAAGAGTGTCTGATTTAAAGAGAACATGCCGTAGAGCTGAGCGTCAATGGAGGAAGACTAAACTTACTATCCACCATGAAATATTAAAAGTCAAAATAACAGAATACAATAACACTGTCCGTCTTGAGAGACGCTGCTATTTCTCTAAGATTATAAATAACAATGCTAGTAATCCCAGAGTCTTATTTTCAACAATTGATCGCCTACTAAACCCAGGTAGCTCAAAGGAATGCCTCCTAAGTGCTTCCAGTGAAACCTGTGAGGCTGTCGCTGTATTTTCAATCAAAAATTAATGATATTAGAAATAACATAGTATATCTCCCCAACACTAAGGATCCTCCTAAACCCCAGCATCCTGTTATAAACAAATTAAACTCTTTCACTAGGATAGATTTACCTGATTTACAAAAATAATCTCTCAATTAAAACCCTCCACCTCGTCCTTGACCCGATACCAACAAGGTTTTTCAAAGAAGTATCAGGCGTGCTAATTGATAATGTTCTGACATAGTAAATTCGTCACTAGATACTGGGGTCTTCCCAGACTGTCTTAAGACTGCTGTAGTTAAACCCCTACTTAAGAAACATAATCTTGACCCTCAGCTCTTGAAAATTTTAGACCCATCTCTAACCTGCCTTCTTAAGTAAAGTTCTAGAGAAGGCAGTCATTATGCAGTTAAATGACCACCTAAATAAACATGCTATTCTTGATAAATTTCAGTCGGTTTTAGAACAAATCACAGCACAGAAACTGCACTTGTTAAAGTAGTAAATGATTTGCGGTGAAATGCAGACAGAGGCCATTTATCTGTTCTCATCCTCTTAGATCTGAGTGCTGCATTTGACACCATTGATCACAACATTCTTAGAAATCGCCTTAGTCAATGGGTGGGCCTCTCTGGCAGTGTCTTAAATTGGTTTGAATCCTACCTGACAGGGAGAAAATTCTTTGTTAGTTGTGGGAATTACAACTCGAAGACACATGATATCCAATATGGTGTTCCACAAGGCTCTATCCTGGGTCGCTGTTATTCTCAATCTACATGCTTCCGTTAGGTCAGATTATCTCAGGGCACAACGTGAGCTACCACAGCTATGCTGATGACACACAGCTGTACTTATCAATAGCACCTGATGACCCTGATTCTATTGATTCACTAACACAATGTCTGACTTGTATCTCAGAATGGATGAATAGTAATTTTCTCAAGTTAAATAAAGAAAACTGAAATTTTAGTGATCAGCAATAATGGATACAATGAGGCTATTAGAAATAAACTGGATACACTAGGATTAAAAGTCAAGACGGAGGTAAAAAGCTTAGGGGTAACAGTTGACTGTAATCTGAATTTTAAATCACATATTAATCAGATCATTAGGACAGCATTTTTTAAGTTAGACCTCTTATATCACTGAAAGATGCTGAGAAATTAATTCACGCGTTTGTTTTCAGTCGACTAGATTACTGTAACGCACTCCTCTCAGGACTACCCAAAAAGATATAAATCGTTTGCAACTAGTGCAGAATGCAGCTGCTAGAATCCTAACTAGGAAAAGAAAATCGAACACATTTCTCCAGTTTTGATGTCACTACACTGGTTACCTGTGTCATTCAGGATTGACTTTAAAATTCTGCTTATGGTTTATAAAGCCTTAAATAATCTCGCCCATCTTATATATCGGAATGTCTGACACCTTATATTCCAAATCGTAACCTCAGATCCTCAAATGAGTGTCTCCTTAGAATTCCAAGAACAAAACTTAAAAGAAGTGGTGAGGCGGCCTTCTGCTGTTATGCACCTAAAATCTGGAATAGCCTGCCAATAGGAATTCGCCAGGCTGATACAGTAGAGCACTTTAAAACACTGCTGAAAACACATTACTTTAACATGGCCTTTTATAACTTCATTTTAACTTAATCCTGATACTCTGTATGTTCAATTCATCATAATAACTATTCATGGTGGCTCTAAAATCGTACTGACCCCTACTCTCTTTTCTGTTTCTTTTTCCGGTTTCTTTGTGGTGGTGGCCTGCCACCTCCACCTACTCAAAGCTTCATGATGCTCCAACAATGATGGATGGATTTAAAGGCAGAACTCTACGTGACCATCAGCATCATAAAGCCCTTCCATGAGAACCCTAAATCCAAAGAGGACTGTTTCATTTATGTTAGGTAGAATGCCCAGAGGGGACTGGGAGGTCTCATGGACTGGAAACACTACAGATTTTATTTTTCTCCAGCCGTCTGGAGTTTTTGTTTTTCTGTCCCCTGGCCATTGAACCTTACTCTTATTCATGTTAATTAATGTTGATTTATTTTGTTTTATAATTGTGTCTTTCATTTTTCTATTCTTTAATATGTAAAGCACTTTGAGCTACTGTTTGTATGAAAATGTGCTATATAAATAAATGTTGTTGTTGCATCACAAACATTAACCTTTACAAATCCCATACCAAATGACATATGAATTGCATGGTACACTGCCAACTTTATCACTGAGGTCTACGTTGATTACTTAGATTTCCACCTATCTCAGATGACTAGCACAGCTAGTATTTTAATAAAATGTTAATCTATCTTTCCTAGGAGCACCATTTAATTTTAATACTGCGTGTAAAGTGTTTATTAAGTAGAAAACAGTAATAAAAGCAAAGTAAATTAAAAACCAAGACAAACCTATGAGTCGTGATATAACACTGCAGTGCTGAGAGCCTCGAGGCGAGTTACTCCATTCTGAAACAAACTGAAAACAGTAATTATTTTTTCCGAACTTAAAAAGTGAGCAGTTGAAATTGACCTTTGTCTCGCCCTCTTCGAGAAACCTCTGGATATCGGCGGTGCCAAAGCCATCTTGTACGAGTATTATTTTCCCATGAGTGGATGCACATGGAGGTGGGATCAGGTGGACTTTCAAGGATGTCTCACAGTTTTTCAAGGAGCTCTCATCAGCTACCAGCTTGTACCCAAAAATCTGAGAAAGAGACAGGTGTCCTGAAGATTTAATCTCCACATCGGAAAAATTGGATCGAAGGGATACTTTAATAAAATCACCATCCGTCATAGAATATGCACAACTGAGCTCCACCCACTGTGACATCAACAGTGCAATCTCCTTCTTTACCATTTGCTTGACCTTGTCAAATTCAATTGACCTCACTTGATTGTATTCCAGAAAAGCGACCTCCAGATAAACTTTCGATGAGGTAACAGAACCCGGACAAAAAGATTCTTCAGAAGAAATCCTGATGCGAAATGACCTCCAAGTGCTGTTGCTGGTCCTCTCCACCCCAATGTGAAAATTGGGCCAGCGCACGTGTAGTACCTCGCTCAACCATGGACCACCACTCTGAGTTCGGTCAGTATTATTATAATCCTCTGCATTATCCTCTTCTTGCAGACGAAACTGAAAACTTCCCGCATACCGGAAGAAGGAGCAGTCAAATTCCACAGTCCCCTCCGATTGGTTCATTGGCACAGGTTTGAGGCCTATTGTTTTATGCAGATCGACGTCCACTAGGATGACAGTTCGCCTGATGGATGACTTGTTGCTTGCTGACAAGAAGTCCACAAAGATGCTGTGGTTGCTTAGAGCAACATGCTGTGTGCTTCGTACATGGATTTCTGCAAAGGCTAAAAAAAACAAAAATTACAAATTACCGGGGGAACACAAAATTTCAGAAATATGTAATAAATAAAAGAGTTCACAGATAATGGCTATCATTAGGATGGAAAGCACTGCAGAATAGATATTCTG
Source organism: Polypterus senegalus (assembly GCF_016835505.1). NCBI lineage: Eukaryota > Metazoa > Chordata > Cladistia > Polypteriformes > Polypteridae > Polypterus > Polypterus senegalus. The sequence continues at coordinate 300,689,804 of NC_053155.1, forward strand.
ATTTCCTCTGTAAAGTCCAAAGGGGTCCAAAGTCGTGACCTGAGTGGTAATGCCCAGAGAGGGCTGGGTGGTCTCGTGGCCTCTGAACTCCTGCAGATTTTATTTTTTCTCTCCAGTCGTCTGGAGTTTTTTTTGTTTTTTCTGTCCTCCCTGGCCATGGGATCTTACTCTTATTCTATGTTAATTAGTGCTGTCTTATTCTAATTCTTACTTTGTCTTTTATTTCTCTTTTCTTTATCATGTAAAGCACTTTGAGCTACATTATTTTTATGAAAATGTGCTAAATAAATAAATGTTGATGTTATTGTTGTAATGTAGTCCTCTATGTGTGTGTGAGTGTGTGTGTGTTTTATAAAGACCTTCTGGGTTTCCTTCCTCTCTGATAAGCAATTCTTTTATTTAGTTATTTTAGATTGAACTGTTCTTAGTAACCCGGAAGTAAAGCAGTTAAGTGGGCGACAGCATAAGAGTTCATTAATACGGGGGAATGCAAACAGTGCGGTTGGAGAACTATTAAGTAAAGAATAAGAGGTTTTAATGAAACTATGCCAACAAAAAGCATGTGCAGAAGCTGAATGAATGAATAAAAGATGATAAAGTGCGATCGATGAATGGACAATGATTTCAAATGGCCTTTGACTGTTACTTACAGAGACGGTTTTCACACTTGATGTGTATAAAATGTGTGTTAGAGTTGATTATTATTGACAAATATGATACTCACAAATTGATTATACACTGATTATATTGAATGACTTCTGCCTTTGTTAAGTGTTAGCTTTTGCCTTTAGCACTCTTAGAAAGCATTTTAATTAACGCCTTCTGATTTGTGACCCAGTCCCGCTGTTACTTTAGCACAAGGTTAAGCACTGATAAGAGAAGCAGTATAATCTAGTTTAGGAGAATCCTGACTCCAAGGGTCCTGTTTATCAATAACTAGCAAGGACATGAGATGTGAAACTAATCACGTACTTCTGTAATTGACGAAGTGTGTTTAAGAAGTGTTACCACCGTCTGTAAGTCAGTCATATCGTTCCATGTACAGAGTGACTCCACTCCAGTGTCAGTAAAGGTATTCTTCATGGGATGAATGTGGCATGTCAGATAATAACACAGGAGTTAAACCTATAAATGAATGAATAAATTAACACAAGTTGTCTAAATATACAGTATGCAGTAATACCACAATTAATGAAGTAGATGCGTTCTGCAATTTTAGTTCATTATAAGAAACTTTGTTACCGGAGGTGGATTTAATGTAGCGAAAATACAAATACGTACAATATCAACTCGGGTGTTCCGAGTGTCGCTGGGCTGAGACTGTCTGCAGTCTCCTTCCTTGGCCACCCTTCAAAGCCATTGCTATTGCCCTGATTTTGCACAGCTCTGGCCATGTGACTTCACGTGCTCTCATTCACCACCTGCATGTCACTCTGTCGGCTGCTCGTCGCACCTCAGCTGGGATTAGAAACAACAGTGTCTGCCTCACTTTCTTCAGCTCTGTGAGATGATCTCGTTTATGATCATTAAGAAGACTCCCCGTCAGCCATGTATCCCGAATAATGGACTTGAAGAGTGCAGAAGCATTTATGAAGTGCTTGCAGGTGCAGTTAAGTGTTCACTGTGTTACGCCAGTCAAATAAAATACAAAACAGTCAGGACATTCACACTGTGAACATGTGCTGCCTGTTTTCTTTTTGCCCATCTTCTTTCCCACACTGACAGCCCATCGGTATGGTGTTTTATGAAGGTGATTGGGAGATTTGTGCTTAATTCAGAAGCAAAACAAAAAAGATGCATTATTCCCAAAGACTGAGAAATAAACTCCAAAACAAAAGATAAACTACCGTATATACTTGTGGACAAGTTCTCCTGCGGATAAGTCGGGACTTGATTTTATCGTATAATTTCTGATATTTTATAATGTCGGTCATATAAGTTGAATGAGGAAAACTCATACTATTGGTCCAAGAGATTATGATATGCTGACGTACACCTGAGAGAGGATCCACGGAGCACATGGCCTTTATTTTCTATGTGAGTGCGGCAATGCGCTGTATCAGCGTGTGCTCCTAACCTCTCCCTCTCTCTCTCTCTATTGTGCCTACATGACCACACGGTAATACCCGATCTATGTGATGTTTGCACTGTTTCGTGTTTTTTGTTTCTCACACCCTCATACACCTTTATCGTAAGAGCACCCCTTATCTACGATGGAGCGTTCGAGCAGAAGAAAATATGAAGTTAGTTATAAATTAAACGTCATTGAATTGGCGAAAGAAACTGGTAACTGTGCTGCTGCAACAAAATTCGATGTGTCTGAGAAACTGATGCGAGATTGGAGGAGGCAAGACTAAAAAAAAAAATTAAGTGTCGCATTTTTGAACGAGCGTATAAATCGGGGCCTGATTTTATGATAAATTTTCTCGGGTTTCAAAACCCAACTTATACGTGAGTATATACGGTAATCAGAGTATAAAAAATGTGTTTTTCTAACCAGAGTACTTAACCCTGATTGCCAAAGTCAACAGCAACAATGTATTTCTTGTATAGCCCAAAATCACACAAGGAATGCCTCAATGGGCTTTAACAGGCATCATTTTCGACAGTCCCCCAGATCTGACTTGCTAAGAAGACAAGAAAAAACTCCCAAAAGTCGTCCACCAAGAAAATCCTATTTATCAACCAAAGCCAATGTACTGAAAGGAAAACCAAATCGTTCAAGAAGACGACCAGTGAGAGATGCCACCGAGACAACAACGGTTGGGCAGGTGCTTCACCAGTCATAGCTTTATGATAGGGAGAGATGGGAAAGGGAAAAAGGCAGAGGACGTCTCATTAGAAGGCACTTGGCAGACTCTGAAATCAGCTGAAAGAAAATTCTATGATCGGATGAGAGCTAAACTGACTTTTTTTGCCCGACAAATGAAAATGTCATGTTTGAACACGGCACATTATCAAAAGCACCATCTCCAACGTGACACATGCTGGGGGCAGTATCAGGCTGTGGAGATGCTTTTCTGCAGCAGGCCCTGGAACACTTGTGAGGGTGAAATGAATGCAGCACATTACAAGGAAATCCGGGAGGAAAACCTAATGTCCTATGGAAGGAACCTGCAACTTGGGAGAAGTAAGACAACAACCTGAAGCATAAAGCTAAAACTCCACAAGAATGGCTTCAAAACAACAATGTGAACGTCCTGGAGTGGCCGTGTCAGAGAATTTGTGGATGGACTTGACAAGTCCCGTTCACTCTCATTTAACATGCAACCTGACAGAACTTGAGCAGTTTATGGAGAAAATATCAAACCTTTTCTAACCCGCTTAGTCCTAAACACTGTTGCAGGGGTCTGTTGGAGCCTGTCCCAGTCAGTATAGGGTGCAAGGCAGGAACAAACCCTGGACAGGGCACCAGTGCATCGCAGGGTGAACATACACACACACACATCAAAAACACATACTAGGGCCATACTGCCTAACCTTCATGGATTGTGGGAGGAAATCAGAGCATCCAAAGGAAACTCATGCAGACACTGAAAGAACATGCAAACTCCACACAGGGAGGACCTGGGACATGAACCCTTATTGTGAGGTAACAGGGCTACCACTGCACCACCATTGCAGTGTGGAGCTGTGCAAAGAGAGACCTGTGGACACAGACTCGAGACATGTCATGGCTGTTAAATGCGGATTTATATTTCTGCATCAAGCCTAAGCTGTAGCTACGCGTAAAGCCCGTGTAACCCACATAGTAGCAACAGTATAGCCTGACCCACACCTTCATTAAAACTACATGTCACCTCAATGTTGACCCGACACTGACCCATACGACTCTGATAGGCCAGTTTTGGTAACTATGTATGTCCTAGAATGCGTTTCAGTACATCTTCTGCTACTCTGAAGAAAAGATGAAGCAGATTGAGAAAAGACTTGTCGGAGATGTTAGAAAATAAATACATTGGTTTGATTCCTCAACAAATTACAGTGTCAAAGACAATCAGATTATGCCCAATTTGGAGCGAGAGGAAGTCGGTGAATGTATTGTGGACGCCTGGAAGGACCGGGAGAGGGACGTACCTCCCCTGGGCCATAAGAGGGCAGCTGTCCTGGTCTGCATGAGGGCTTGGAAGCTCATCCCTGTTGGGGCCCGTGGCCACCACCAGGAGCCCTGGAAGGCAGCACTTCTGCCAAACCAGGAAGTGCTGCCAGGAAGATCATCAGGAAGCACCTGAAGCACATCCGGGTGAACTATAAAAGAGGCCGCCTCACTCCATTCAAGGAGCCGGAGTCGGGTGGAAGAGGACGGAGATTGTGACAGGAGGAGTAGAGGCGGCAGAAGAAAGTCCAAAGAAATAGAGACTGACCTGAGGGTGGGTTTGGCACTGTATTGTGTGTGCATTGTGGATAACAGAAGTAAAACTCATGCGTTTTGGAACATTCTGTGCCGGCCTGTTTGTGCTCGGGTCCAAAGTATGAAAAAGTGGAAAAATGTGAGGGACAAACGCATTCGTCTATTGAAGAAAATGTGTAGCAAGAAGAGCGGTGAGTCTGCCTAAATTTTAACGGGTCATTCGCTTTCCTTGCATGTGACAAAAACCGCCAACTAGTGTTCAGGTTCAGGCGGTGCGATGGATGCTTTTCGATGGTGTAGGCTACATGCATAGCAATGGCGTAGGCTCGGCGCAGAAGTAGAAAAGATCCTAAAGGGGCATCTAGTAAACACTGACTTGAATACTTATACGGTCGATTATTTTGTGCTTTATATTCTAACTAGCAGGGATGCCCAGCTGTCAGGAAAAAGCTGAAACAGTTTCCATGTATTATTTGGCAATTCATTTATTATTTGAATATTGTTCAAATATCAAACTGCCATTATTAATGAATAACAGATTAAGAGTGCCTTTTCACACACAACGTTCTCGTTTCGCCATTAGGAGCAAGAATGTATAAATTCTTTTCTGATCCTACTCTGGAACAGGCGACATATACAGTAGCTGGCCGTGTGAACAGCGCAGTTCTTTGAGGTAAACTCCAGTAACTTTAAGTGATGGTCCTTGTGCTTTACAGTATGTTTGGACGTCGCAAATGCAAGACGTACTGGAAATTGAAGTCGCTTGAATTCAAAAGGGGAGTTATACGTGAAATCAGAGCTATATGTGGAATGAAAACATCCTCTCCCTTTCCGATTCTGGTTAGAATAGTGGCCTCAATCACGTGTGGATGACGTGACAGTGCTGCCACATTTCTCACAACCTCGCTATAGAATTTTGTTTCCAAGTTAAATTAGAAGTTACCGTTTAAGAGTTTTCCTTAATTTTTTTAATCATTCTGAGACATTTATATTTTTTTAGCTTTTCAATATTTGCTCTTCTTCTCATTTGGTAATTGCATTGTGATGAACATCGGGACAGATAAACTTTCTTGCTTATTTCTTTCATTAATTTTGACCACTTTGGAGAAATCTGTTTTCACTTCGACATTAAAGAAACTTTTTCTGTTGATCGTTGTCAGAAATTCCAGATTCAGTCTGCTGGAATTCAATCTTGTATAACAATAAAATGTGAGAACTTCCAAGGGGGTGAAGACATTTTATAGGCGCTAGCAACAGTACATGTGCTGCAGGGGAAGTGAAGAGTGACAGCCAAATCAGCAAATGCTGTAGCAGTCAGATGTTTAACTTCATGAAGCCAATTAGCCTGCAAAGCGGAATACTTGAAGGATTTAAGGGGGCTAATCTGGGTTCAGAGGGTCAAAGGAAACATCTTAACCTCTGACTGGAGAAGAGCGAAAGAAGCAGACATGGCCTAAAGCGAAGGTGAGCTAATGCTGGCTTTACTGCCTTTCTTATCTGTTGTGCCGTGTAGTTACAGTCAAGATGGCCAGAAGAGAATCAGAAAGATTCAGAGAAAGATTTGACACATCTAAAATAGTGCTGGCTACAGGACAGCAATCAGATCAGCGGAACAATACTCACGTGCAAAGGAAAAACCAAATCACTGTTATTATTTTCAAAATTGAGTTTTTTAGTTTTTGGAGTTACTCCTGATGTTATAAGGTGGTGGCGATGGCCAAATATGTCTTCATTCCGGTCATAGCATGATGGAAGAAGCTACAAGGTACACAGGATTATACAAACTGCAAGATAAAAACCTGGCAACACCACTGACCGATGAGAAAAGACCGCCTACCAATAAAAACGTCAGATTACGATCACGTGATTTAAATGCCGCAACTGTGTGATTTAAATGGCAGGTGTTGTTGATTCGTGTAAAAACAATATTGTGTACGTGAAGCTCAGGAAAAATGAAATCTAGAAATTGTTAATTATAGGGGGGCGACATCATTTTCTCAAGATGAGACATACAAGGTTTTTCCATAGTTGTTGAGAATACTTGAGGGGCTTAAAGACGAAGCCTTAAGGAAGATTACTTTAAAAAACGGTACTTTTGGTTTATGTGCTGACAGCACAGAGGCTACAGATAAAGCCTCGATGTCTGGGGGTCTACCTGATGGTGTGGGAACTGCGAGTCTGTCTGTGTTGGTCAATGGACTGTAGTATAAATGCACCTCATTGTGAAAGGGCCGACTTGTGGTGAGTCGGGATGGCAGGCCAACCAACCTGTCGTATAAAATAATAAACTAGGGGGCTTGCCCACCCCTGGGTTTGGTTAACCGGATATACATTTGAAGGAGATCGCTATTTTCATGGGAATTGTTACATATGTATTGTTTTCACTTTTACTTTAAAACAATAGTAAAAACAACATTTGGAATTAACTTTTCTTCAAGATCACAGTGAATTTTGATTCCATGTTTGGACTTACATCGTGACAACGCAACGTATAAATGCCTGTGAGTGAATATCGTTTCTTTCTCTCTAATAAATAAAATGACTTTCTCAAATGTTGGTCCATGCTCTTTCTTCGCTTTGTCGTCGACGTGTCATCTAGAACGTATAAAATTATTGTCCTGATAAAATTTATAGAGAGCTGAGAGCGCAGGAAGTGTATCTGACAAAAGCATTCACACGACTGAGGTTAGATGTCCGTGGTGTTGTTTGAAAACAGTTGTAAGTAGGGCGTGACTTGAAAGAATCTCATGTTAAAAGTCCCCGTCTCACAGGACTTCATACTGTGTTAGTGTTTTTGGAATCTTTTAATTCTCACTGGCAAAACGAATTAGACAATCTACAAGTCTCTGACTTGAGGTTTAAATCTGAACAATATATTTGATCTCTTTTCGCTCTTCCGTCATTTCACCGAGTAATAATTTCCATTTGTTTGCACTAATACAATCTTTCCTATCCTTTATTTGAGACTTTCGAATTTTAGTACTTCCATTATCTCTAACCTGCTCTGCATGTGTATCGCGCCAACATTTTTGATATTCTTTATGATGTTCTACTTTGTCATCTAATCTTTGTCCTTTATTTCCGGCCTGGGCCTGGTTAAATCTCTTTCTCGCGGGACGTACAAGTGTCTCTCTGAGAAAATCACGTCTCATCTCCTTCCAAGATTTTTTTTATAATAGAGAGAAATAATAATTCTTCATATCGATATAGCACTGTTCTCACTCTTTAAAGTGAATGGGGAGTCACTTCAGGCTTCAGTAATGCTCACCACACATTAGCTGTTAGGTGGTGAAGGGGTTAGGCGATAGTTAGCCAATTAGAGACAGGGGATAATTAGGGGGCCAGAATGACCCCCTTCTAAATATTTAATTCTGCTGACTGGCATCGTGCTGCATGACTACGTCTCTCCTCAACATTTTGATATTTTCTGGTACTCTTACAGTTCTCAGTGGTCCAAACATGTCCTCCACACTACCAGTAGATTGAAATTTATGCTGGCCCTTTCATATAGTGTGATGAGAGTCACCAAAGCACCTTAAACCTGATGAAGCATCTTCCTTGCACCTCTTCTGCAGGGTGGCATGGTGGCGAAGTGTTAGTGCCGCTTCTTTGTAGTAAGGAGACCAGGGTTTGCCTTCCGGTTCCTCCTTGCATGTTTGAATGTTCTACTCGTGTTTGCGTGGGTTTCCTCCCAAAGTCCAAAGACATGCAAGTTATGTGAATTGGTGACACTAAATTGACCATAGCGTGTGTGTGTGTGTGTGTGAGGGTATGTGTGTGAAGATGTGAGTGTTCGCCCTGCAATGGACTTGCACCTTATCCAGGGTTTTTTTCTTGTCTTGTGCCCTATGTCATAGGCTCCAGCTCCCCCTCGCAACAGGTCGTATAAGAACAGATTAGAAAATTGACATGACATGACCTCTACCAGATTTTGATTCAATGTACACCTGAAGGGGTGGCACGGTGGCTAAGGGGTAGCGCTGTTGCCTCGCAGTTCGGAGACCTGGGTTCACTTCCTGGGTCCTCCCTGCGTGGAGTTTGTATGTTCTCCCCGTGTCTGCGTGGGTTTCCTCCCACAGTCCAAAGACATGCAGGTTAGGTGGATTGGCGATCCTAAATTGTGCTTGGTGTGTGTGTGTCTGTGCCCTGTGGTGGGCTGGCACCCTGCCCGGGGTTTGTTTCCTGCCTTGCGCCCTGTGTTGGCTGGGATTGGCTCCAGCAGACCCCCGTGACCCTGTAGTTAGGATATAGTGGGTTGGATAATAGATGGATGGATGTACACCGGAATGGCGAGCACATCATCAGCTATTAACCATGGCCACTGAAACTGCTTTTAGTATACAACATACCCCAATCGTATTCACTCGCCCCATCAGTTCATTTAATTTTGACATTTCAAACTGGTCCCGCGGTTCCCTCACACTACAATCTCAACTGTCATTCCCTTCTCTCGTCCTCATTCTTATTCATATCTTTTCTTTCTTCATCATCACAGTTCACTTGTTTCATAAGTGCAAGATGAATGTCAGGTTATATATAGCACCCTGATGTGTGGAGCACAAGTCCAAGGAGGTGATGCTGAAGCTTTATAACACACTGGTGAGGCTTCATCTGGAGTACTGGGTGCAGTTTGGGTCTCCAGGCTACTAAAAGGACATAACAGCACTAGAAAAGGTCCAGAGAAGAGCGACTAGGCTGATTCAGGGGTTACAGAGGATAAATTATGAAGAAAGATTAAAAGAACTGAACTTTGGGGAGTTGAGTGTGCAATTACAATATTGTGTTTAGAGTTTGGAAATGAAGTTTAATTTCAAGAAGCGTGTCTAAGCAATCAAGAGAAACTGTGATACAGCATTGTGGCATAGCGGGTCCACAGCTCCCATCAAAAAGGCCACTTTTAAATAAATACTCACCACACTTGTGGCTTAGCGAGGGGGCGAGGTGGTGTGAGGCCGAAGCACTTCCTGGGGAGTTTGTGATGTGGGCGTTTCTCACCCAAGTGCACAGATGAGAAACGGTCCGCATCCGTAATTGTTCCCAGGAGCTGCTGATTGCCACGACTACCGCCTCCTCTTCATAAATAAGAAGCACGAGTCGGCTAAAGGGGAAGAAAAAAAAAAGAAAGACAACAGGAAAGAACGGGAGGTTGCAGAAGGAGGCAAGAAGCAGCGAGGAGAGAGAGCCGGTGTGAGGGAGAAGGAGAGCGAACGCGCGAGCAAGTGCAGGCTCGATGTAGCAGAGGCAACTGGAAGGAGAGCCCCGAGAAAGAGTGTTAGGCCGACAATAGGTGGGGCTGAAGGAAGCGGTCGCTCCAGCTGAGCGATCAAGGAGCTGGAGTGACCGGCAAGGACGACGACTGGCCATGGAAGATAGCGGGAGTCGAGGAGACTTTGGGCTGGTTTAGCCCCAGCGTGAGCGCCTTGGCCGCTGGGGAAATAACCCAAGTCTTGGTCCGGTCTGGAGCCCGGCGTAGCCAGGGATCGGAGTGAAAGGCAGCTGTTCCTGCAGGTAGGCGACTCTCCTGTTGTGAAGCCCTATGGGAGAAGCAGGGGAGCCACCAAGTAGAAAAGACAGCATGAAGACACCGTGCTTTGGATATTGTAAAGGAGACCGCTTCATGCCATTGTTTTAACCTCGTCATTTTAAAGGATTTATTATTTTTAACCTCCACTTCACTTCTGTTTTAATGGATTATTTACTTCATGACTTTTGAAGCACTGCACTTATTTACAAACCGAATTCCAAAAAAGCTGGCACACTATACAAATCGTGAATAAAAACTGAATGCAATGATGTGGAGGTGCCAACTTCTAATATTTTATTCAGAATAGAACATAAATCACGGAACAAAAGTTTAAACTGAGAAAATGTATCATTTTAAGGGAAAAATATGTTGATTCAGAATTTCATGGTGTCAACAAATCCCAAAAAAGTTGGGACAAGGCCATTTTGACCACTGTGTGGCATCTCCCCTTCTTCTTAAAACGCTCAACAGACGTCTGGGGACCGAGGAGACCAGTTTCTCAAGTTTAGAAATAGGAATGCTCTCCCATTCTTGTCTAATACAGGCCTCTAACTGTTCAATCGTCTTGGGCCTTCTTTGTCGCACCTTCCTCTTTATGATGCGCCAAATGTTCTCTATAGGTGAAAGATCTGGACTGCAGACTGGCCATTTCAGTACCCGGATCCTTCTCCTACGCAGCCATGATGTTGTGATTGATGCAGAATGTGGTCTGGCGTTATCTTGTTGAAAAATGCAGGGTCTTCCCTGAAAGAGATGACGTCTGGATGGGAGCATATGTTGTTCTAGAACCTGAATATATTTTTCTGCATTGATGGGGCCTTTCCAGACATGCAAGCTGCCCATGCCATACGCACTCATGCAACCCCATACCATCAGAGATGCAGGCTTCTGAACTGAGCGTTGATAACAACTTGGGTTGTCCTTGTCCTCTTTGGTCCGGATGACATGGCGTCCCAGATTTCCAAAAGAACTTGAATCGTGACTCGTCTGACCACAGAACAGTCTTCCATTTTGCCACACTCCATTTTAAATGATCCCTGGCCCAGTGACAACGCCTGAGCTTGTGGATCTTGCTTAGAAATGGCTTCTTCTTTGCACTGTAGAGTTTCAGCTGGCAACGGCGGATGGCACGGTGGATTGTGTTCACTGACAATGGTTTCTGGAAGTATTCCTGAGCCCATTCTGTGATTTCCTTTACAGTAGCATTCCTGTTTGTGGTGCAGTGTCGTTTAAGGGCCCGGAGATCACGGGCATCCAGTATGGTTTTACGGCCTTGACCCTTACGCACAGAGATTGTTCCAGATTCTCTGAATCTTCGGATGATGTTATGCACAGTTGATGATGATAGATGCAAAGTCTTTGCAATTTTTCGCTGGGTAACACCTTTCTGATATTGCTCCACTATCTTTCTGCGCAACATTGTGGGAATTGGTGATCCTTTACCCATCTTGGCCTCTGAGAGACACTGCCACTCTGAGAAGCTCTTTTATACCCAATCATGTTGCCAATTGACCTAATTAGTGTTTATTGGTCTTCCAGCTCTTTGTTATGCTCAAATTGACTTTTTCCAGCCTCTTATTGCTACTTGTCCCAACTTTTTTGGGATTTGTTGACACCGTGAAATTTTGAATCAACATATTTTTCCTTTAAAATGATACATTTACTCGGATTAAACGTTTGATCTGTCATACATTCTATTACAAATAAAATATTGACATTTGCCATCTCCACATCATTGCATTCAGTTTTTATTCACAATTTGTTTAGTGTCCCAACTTTTTTGGAATCCGGTTTGTATTTGAACACTTTGTTTTTGTTGATTGTTTTTAATTAAAGCACTTTCCACTTTTGCACCATCCCCTTGCTTTGTTGTGCCTCACTGCCTAGCTCATCGGTAACATTACTGACGGTGCAGGGTTCAAGGGCTCCCGGATAGATGGATGGGAGCGTGGAGCGAACCCGCATCGTCACAAGCATTTCTCAACCGTTTTGGAATTGTGACCCACATTTTTCCATGTAAGTTTTTTTGTGACCCAATGGGGTACACCTTGGTTAAATTCAAACATGATTCACGAAATTAACTCTTTTAGGGCTAATTTTTTTTTTTGTTTGTTTCTTATCTCCCAGGGCTGAATATTTTTCCAAAAACTAACATTTTTTAAAAAAAAACACAAAGCAATTGTTTAACATATCAAATCAACAAAAAATATTTACTTTTGACAAATGTTACTGTCTTGCATGTTGTATGAGCCTGCATACTCTATGATTTCACGTACATATCACATACATTTTACACAGCAAAGTCCTGCGCAGTCTGATCTCGCTCAAAGCAGCCAATTTCAGTCATTGCCACATTGCACTGCTTACAATACGTGTTGCTTTGGTGCCTACTTTTCAATTGTCTGTTGCTGCACTTTCTCACATATATTGTTAGTGTGTACTGTTAAGAGACAAGTCACCCTTTTGCCATCGTGCCATTCCACTGCCACCAAGTTTTCTGCCCGCATGAAAACCGTATTGTCACCTCTTTTCACCTCATATTTATCCCACGCAAACCTTGCCGTAGATGCATCGGCTGCGCAAAGCGCTCAACTGGCAGCAGATCCGCTGGCGCGGCATCGGCTGGTGTTTGATCAGCTGATGCCGGCTTCTCACTCTCTTGCTCGATCTCCTGATCACTGTCAATAAAACAGGAGTCCGACTCCGCAATAATACGCAAAACATTGTCTGCCGAGTGTTTTCTTTCCTGCACTCACTTCGCTCCCTTGTCACATGGCGATGCCATCTTGCCATTGTTTACATTTTGCAACTCGCGCACACGCTAGGATTAGTTGCCAAGTCAACGAGTCTAGCATTCCTCCAAGCACAGAGGGAATGCCTGTGAGTGACAGTGAGATTTGTCACCATTAACATCTGATTATCGCCCTCTATCCCTGGATGTCGACATTAGTCGACATGCGCCCTCAACCCATCCTGTCGACAAAAGTCGACATCCGCCCTAAAAGAGCTAAGAAAAGACATGATTGAGTTGGTTTTTTTTTTTAATTATGAAGGGAATTAGTCCAGTGGATCGAGACTGTGATTTTAAAATAAGTTCATCAAGAACACGGGGACACAGTTGGAAATTTGTTAAGGGGAAATTTTGCACAAACATTAGGAAGTTTTTCTTTACACAAAGAACAATATGGCGCTTTTCCACTGCATAGTACGGCACAGCACGGTTCAGTACAGCTCACCTTGGTTCGGCTCGGTTTGCGTTTCGACTGCAGTTTAGCACCGCCTTAGAGTGGGCGGGATTATTCACGTGTCGTTATAGTTGCGCCGCCTCTACTGCCGTGACATCATCGTAAACGCGCCACAAACAAACACAACAATGGAGCCGTGTGCGCCCAAGAGCTTAGTGACCTCCTGAAAAACTTTTTCATTCCGCATCGCCCCATCCAGCTCTCGCTGGATCCGCTCCTCGGCTACCAACGAGAGGAACGTCTGTACTTCCTCAATAGACCACGAAACAGCCATTTTTGGTTAAAACAAAATGGTGCGTCCGAACCTTCGCTGGCTATGCTAAAAATCTAGCGGGTCTGTTGTGTCTCGTGTCGCAAGTTCAGTGACACAGTAATGACGATTTTCTCCGGCCAACCAGTGACCAGCAGAGTTTACACGTCACGTTTTGGTAATGGTTCGGCACGCTTGGAACCTCGGCTGAGGTGGTACTAAAAAAACGACCAGGTACCAGGTACTGTTCCCAGTGGAAAACCCCCCAAAAGTGAGCTGAACTGAACCGTGTCGTGCCGTACTATGCAGTGGAAAAGCGCCATTAGACTCTTGGAATAAGCTACCAAGTAGTGTGGTAGACAGTAAGACGTTAGCGACTTTCAAAACTCGACTTGATGTTATTTTAGAAGAAATAAGTGGATAGGACCGGGGAGCTTTGTTGGGCTGAATGGTCTGTTCTCATCCAGAGTGTTCAAATGTTCTATTCTGAGAGTGAAGCATAAAAAAAAACTGGCAAGGTAGCAACAAAAATCTGGGATACTTTACCATTAGGGATAACGGCAATACAATTTAATACTTCACAGAACTGCTGAAAACTCACTTCTCTAATCTGGCCTTCTCTTGGCCACTTAACAACAACAACATTTATTTCTATAGCACATTTTCATACAAATGATGTAACTCAAAGCGCTTTACATGATGATGAGAACTTGAGTTACTAATATCATGAAAACAAGTACAAGAAGGAAATGGCTTCTTTGTCATCACGTGAGATGATGAGACAGATATAGAAGAGTCTGGTAGAGAAGTTTGTTTAGTGGTGCAAAGAGAATTGTATTCATCTGAACATCTGTAAAACCAAGGAACTGGTGATTGACCTTCACCGGACCAAAGCGCTTATGTCTGGTCATTAATTCAATGAGTGGATGTAAAGGTGGTCCACTCTTACAAGTACTTGGGGGTCCACATCAGTGACAGGTTGGACTGATCTCAGAACACAGAGGAACTATAGAAGAAAGGGCACAGCAAGCTCTTCATCCTTAGAAGACTGCATTTAGTGGTAGTGACATACCTTCACATCTTCTCCAACTCTGGGATGGCCAGTGGGATTTTCTGTTCTGTGGTGCGCTGGTAACAAAACTTCAAGAGAGGCCCAGCGAATCAACAAGCTAACTAAAAGTACAGCCTCAGTTACGGTACACACTCAGGACTCCCCGCAGGTCGTAGCAAAGGAGAGAATTAAAACAAAACTGAGTGCCATTATGAACAATGCTGCACATCCTCTCTGTGACACAACAACACTGAGGACTTTCAGCCAATGAATCATTCAGCAGAAGTGTGTCAAGAAATGCAACATGGGGGCTTCTAAACCAGCAGCAATACACCTGTATAGAGCCTCACTGGGACAGGGACTGGGACTGCCAAGTTTGAAGTTTTCTTTCTGTTTATTTTTCTTGCTTTATAGTCATTCTGGTGTGTGTCCAGACCAGAGTGTATATGTGTGTGTATTTACTTACTTATTTATCTACCTGTTTACATATTTATTTATTTATTTATTTAAAGAGGTTCTGAAAAAACCCAAATCAAATTCTGTCTAATCTAATCTAAAAGTGTTTTATAGGTGGCTCTCTTATCACTACTGCTGTGCATTTTCTTTTTTCTGGTAGTCTATGGTGGTGCCACACACCACGTCCCCCCTGGCCTTATATGCCCCAAGAGTATCCTCCAGTTGTGACATATTCCTCAACTGTAGCATACCCGCGGGCCTGGGTGGTCTTTTGACCAGGAAACCCCTGTAGATTTTTTTTTTTATTTCTCCTGCTTATCTACAGTTTCTTTTTCCTTTTCATCCTCTCCGGCCATCCATCCATCCATCCATTATCCAACCCGCTATATCCTAACTACAGGGTCACAGGGGTCTGCTGGAGCCAATCCCAGCCAACACAGGCTGCAAGGCAGGAAACAAACCTCACGCAGGGCCCAAGCCCACTGCACTCTCCAGCCATGTGTCCTTCAAACATATCTTTAGACACTTGAAAACAAAAAAAGGAATCTATTTTTTTTTCTAATACTTGCCAGTCCACGCTATGTAAATATGTGGTTCACCGACAAAAGCGCGATAGACATATGCGCCCCGACAAAACCGAGACGGACAAATGCGCCCTGACAAAATCGCGAGAGAGGCCAAGAGAGTGGGACGCCCTTGCTGCAATTCTTCCTACATATGCAGGGCGTGATCTTAAGGACTATCTGCGTGCCGTGCTGATGGCATGCCGCGTCTCATAATATTGACTTCTAAAATAAACATTATTACAGTATATGTGCTTTAAACTAGTAATTCATATTTAATGAAACTTTCTCGATTTTGTCGGGATGATTTTGACGGCACGTTTTAATCGGTGCTATTTTGTCGGCGCGCATATGTCTATCGCGCAAATGTCGGGTCACAAAATATGTACTCATTTATTCTGGTCTCATTTTTTTGGTATGTAATGTTTTAATTCTCCTGTTTATCCATTTCTTTGTCACCTTGTAAAGCACTTTGAGCTACATCCTTTGCATGAAAATGTGCTGCAGTTGTTGACGATGTTGTTGATGTCATTGTTGTTGTGGTTGACGTTGATGTTGTGTAGCTCTCCTCCATGATAGGCGAGTAAAACAAACCACACTGGGCTGTCGGCTTACAAAGATAAATTAAAGAAGTCGCCTCACTTCTCCCTGCTGTGCTCCTGCCCTAACCCTGCAAGGGAAATCTCTGATGTGAAGCCACAAGTCTGTTTCTGCTCAAACTGCTCCAGCTGTGCCCCCCGTCTTTCCCAACTCACCACAGCCGTAGAGGATCACCCGCAGCAGTGCTGATCTGACATCCAGGAAGGTCTGCTGCATTCCGACTGACACGTCTGGAGGTGCCGTCACACGTCATGTCCTTAAAGGCACCGCGGCTCCTCCGGGATGGTCCTGGCAGCGGAGTAGTCGGCTCAGATGAACGCACAGCATGTTACAACAGATGAATTGTTAACCGACACAATGGCCGCTTGGAAGCCTGTCAAAATAAAGTGTACAGAACAGAGGTGGTTAACGCACAGTTTGGGCCGATTCACTGGCTGGGCTCAGGAAATTCACAATTCCTCACTGAAGGCCAGTGGAAGGCCTCTACTCGACACTCTGCCTTGCATTCGCATGCAATACGACAGCAAGTCGGCACTTAAATGTTGGCACATTTTATTTGTGTTATGTACCACCCTGAATTTATGCTTATGTTCTATTGTAGGGGTATCCAACTCCAGTCTTGGTGGGGCGCAGTGGCTGGAGGTTTTCATTCTAACCATCTTCTTAATTAGTAAGCTGCTGTTTTTGCTGCTGATTCACTTGTTTTGCCTCAGTTTTAATTGACGTGACTCTGACCCCTTACAGTAGTTGTTTCGTTTTCTTTAATGAGCAGCCAAACAACAACGAGACACCAAACAAGCTGCCACATGACCAGCTAATCTAAAAATAAAGAAAGGTGAAGGTCTCGGTCATGTTGGTCTGATCAGGTCACCAAAACATCTTGACGGTGGTCTTAAAAAACCAGAAAATCAGCAGTGGCAGAACGAGAGCAGCAACAAGTCCTGACATTCAATAACGGCTTTAATTAACAGCAAGAATTGGCTTCTCATTAAGAAACTGGTTGGAGTGAAATTGGCTGGAGTTTGACATTCCAGTTTAGCTGGTCATCTGTTGGCGCGTTTCACGTCTCATTTCTGTTTGGCTGCCATTTAATGAAGAAACGAATCAATTCAGAGGGCTGAATCCTTAAAAACAAGTAAAATGAAGGGAAAAGGAGTTAATTAGCAGTGAAAATTGATTAGGAAAAGGGTTAGAATGAAAACCTGCAGCCACTGCGGCCCACCAGGACCAGAGTTGGACACCCCTGTTGTATTGTTTTTCTTAATGTTCAGGTATTATTTTCATTTCTTTTTGCTATTTCTATTGGTTTCATTTGTAATTCTCTAATTCTGTTTTTCTCTTTAAATATTCTGCTGCTCCTTGGCGCTCCAGGGGGCGGGGCCACCCTGATACCATGACTCCTCCCTTCATGTTGGCTGTATAAGTAAGCAGAGGAGGCTTGGGTGTGGGAGATCATTCGTTTATTGTGGAGGCGAGTGAGTATTGTGTTTCTCAATTTATTGAGCTTTGCTTTAAGGATTCTGTTTATTTGATTATATTTTGGAGACTCGTTTATTTAGGATTGCCTTTTAGGTAACTTCTGTGCCTCTTTTTGCCACGTTCTTTGTATTTTTCTATTTTCATTAAATAAATCCTAGATTTATAAAGATGTTCTGTTTATACAAGCCAAAGGTTTACGGTCATCCCTTCTCTTGTGGAGTTATTGTTATATGTTTGTATATTTCTAGTTGTGTTGTTAGCCCCCCCCCATGTTTGAACCTGCTACAGCTGAACCCAGCAGGTGGGATTTGGGGCCTAGATGGGTTAAGGTGAGGCTCTGCCGCACAGACCAGTGAAGACCTTGGCCTGCTTAAGTAACAGCTTTTGGAGTCCTCACACCATTTTGCCTTTGTGGAAGACTCCATAAAAATCTACCAATCAAAGGCGTGACTAAGCCACAACTGACACGTGGATTATGCAACACAAGTAACATGAGATCTTTTCATGGATATTTTTGATATCGTTTGCTGTTTTTCCAAGTTGGTTACCAATGTGTGCCATTCTATCAAAAACTTTATTAATTTAACGATATTATAGCTAAAAAT
This sequence comes from Polypterus senegalus, assembly GCF_016835505.1. Taxonomy (NCBI): domain Eukaryota; kingdom Metazoa; phylum Chordata; class Cladistia; order Polypteriformes; family Polypteridae; genus Polypterus; species Polypterus senegalus. The sequence continues at coordinate 300,707,928 of NC_053155.1, forward strand.
GCATGTGTTTCGCCTGTTGTTGGCATACAACTTGATGACCTGACATTCAACGGGAGATTTTTTGCATTGACGTCGTAAATTCTTTGTTGTGATCCACTGTATCAGAAACCTCGTTATTCCTATTCTCCATTAAAATATGCGATTGAAATTTCGGAGCTGGCAGACCTCCACAGCGCTGCTCTGCCAATCAGATTGACTATCAGACTGGGAAGCGGGTTGTGCCCCTTGGAGAATCGTCAACGACTGTCATAGCCGACCAACATCAGCTGCTGCAAATCCTCGCAGCAAACCATCGTGACACACTTCGGAAAATCGTACGCAACCCAAAAGCCAGCAACCCTAAGAAACTATGCACTACTTGAGCAGTACAAGACCAAAATATATTTTACAAGACCAGCATAAACCCAGAACAAACCCACTACAAAGCCAGTATAAGACCAGTACAAGTACAAGGCCAAAATATATTATACGAGACCAGTATAAGCTTAGTACAAGACCACTACAAGTCTAGTTTAAGACCAGTGCAAGACCAATAAACAGTATATTATACAAGACCATTACAAGACCAGCATAAGACCAAAATATATTATACAAGACCAGTATAAGCCCATGACAAGACCACTACAAGACCAGTATTAGTATAAGCCCTACAAGACCAGTATAAGCTCAGTACAAGACCACTATGAGATCAGTATAAAACCAGTGCAAGACCACTACAAGACCAGTATCAGAATAAGCTCATTACAAGACCAGTATGAAACCAGTGCAAGACCACTACAAGACCAGTATCAGTATAAGCTCACTACAAGACCAGTATGAAACCAGTGCAAGACCACTACAAGACCAGTATAAGCCCAGAACAAGACCAGAATAAAACCAGTGTAAGACCACTACAAGACCAGTATCAGTATAAGCTCACTACAAGACCAGTATATGCCCAGAACAAGACCAGTATAAAACCAGTGCAAGACCACTACAGGACGAGGATCAGTATAAGCCCCCTACAAGACCAGTATAAGACCAGTACAAGTACCAAAATTGTAGGTAGCCATGAGAACTGTACCTCAGAACTGGGGGTGCCACGCAGTACAGAAAGGCGCTATATAACATAAAGACTGTTTTTTGATGACTAGCAGTTATGCTGGGGGACCCTGAACTGTTGAAGCCCTTAAAGAAGGCCCTTTTAAGATTCCTCCATTTTCTACTCAGCTTATCCAGTTTAGGGCTGTGGGCAGCTGGCATCTCCCATGGCAGTGCTGGGTGCCCAAGGCCCAGATTTCCCATGGCAGGCCTGATGTAGCAGAAACACTGAATTAAAATGCAGCAGCACAAAGGTCTATGCACATAATCATCTGTCGGCCAAACACGCTTTTAATTTGAGTAAATACGTATAATGGGAGAGGGGCGGTGGGCTGTGTTTCCAGTCCTCACATACAAACTGTGCCAATATTTGGTTTTAATTCTACGCTTTGCATGTTCAGTTCATAAGATACGCCCAGCCAGTCCCATTGTTTCAAGTCACTACACCCCGACTGTGATGTCATGCCAGTCTTTGGCTTCCCCTTGGCTCTGTTATTTCTGTAACACAATATGTCCGATTCTCATCCTGGAGGAAGTGGACTTTGCCACAATTCTCCAGGAATAAGGCACTCGATTGTTTCATTGTGCTTGTAGGAGAAGCAGGTTTCTTAAATTATGATATTTTGGAATTATTTTTAGTCATCTTGTTTTAATTGTTAACAAACAGAACAAGAAAACATACGTCCATTTTCCGATCCAGCATTTGGTGACCAGCGTTTCAAACAAACAAAATCTGCATATGGACTAAAATAAAACTGGAGGTCGTGTTGTCTCCATGACACAACAGTCCATCCCTTTCCTAAGCCTGTGGAGGGCTGAAGCCAGTCCTGCTAAATTAGATGTAAGGCAGGGCCCATCGCAGACAGCATGCCAGTCCAGTCAATAAACCAATTTGGAGTCCCCAGTTATCTCGACATACATGTCACTAGGAACGTGGGAGAAAATCTGGAGAAAAACCTCATGTGGACCTCATGGGAGGAACACACAAGCAATGACCAGTCACAGAATGTAAGTCTAGGACATAAACTATGGTGCCACCTCACTGGTCTTGAAATAGCAAATCCTCAAATTATGTATTCACTAAAAACATATGTGCCTGTAGTCCTATCAAGATCAAAGGTCCAGATCCAGTAGTTTGTGAGTAGCAGCAGATTGCCATGCCGAATGTGCTTAATTCACAGCGGGTGTCAGAGATGTCGCTCTTCTTCTTCCTATGGCATAATCAGCTTCTGCAATTTGCTTCACGCTCAGCAGATGTTGATGCTCTTCTTTTTCTTAATGCCATGTCACCTTCTCAATCAGTTTACCTATGCAGTTTGCCACAGGAAAAACATGAACCCCCATAACTTCATGGAGATCATCGCTAGCCACATTTTTTGCTTCACCAGTATGCCTCACATCAGAAGCTTTCAATTAAGATCAGACCAAGATCAAGGTCCTGGCCCCAGTGATTCTCAAGTAATTGTATGACAGACAAAACCCTTAACATTTTAGATTTATATACATATACATATGTATATATTTCAACCGTGGAGCACATCTTCCCTGCGTCCCACAGGCCTTACACAGTCCCATAACCACACTAAGCAAAAAACACCCAAAAACACACTCTTCTTCTTCCACTACTCCTCCCAGGCAGCTTCATCCTCCTCGTTCCGACTGTGGCGTGCTGAGTAGTGGTCACAGGCTCTTTTTATAGCCCACCCAGAAGTGCTTCAGGTGATAATTAACCTAATTCAGGCTGCATTCCAGCCCACATGGGCTCACTAACCCGCACAGCTCCCCCTGGTGGTGGCCACGGAGCCCAACAGGGATGAGCTCCGGTGTTCCACTATTGTGGCCCCGATGCAACCCAGGGGCTGCCACCAAGTGTTTCGGGGGATGTAGTGTGCATTCCATGGCTGCTCCCCCAGATCCAGTGTCAAGGGGGCGTCCACCACTATATATATATATATATATATATATATATATATATATATACACACACACACACACATGTCCTGGGTTTGCTTCCCGGTTTGCATGTTCTCCCCGTATCTGCGTGGGTTTCCTCCCACAGTCCAAAGACATGCAGGTTAGGTGCATTGCCGATCCTAAATTGTCCCTAGTGTGTGCTTGTTGTGTGGGTGTGTGTGTGTGTGCCCTGCGGTGGGCTGGCACCCTGCCCAGGGTTTGTTCCTGCTTTGCGCCATGCGACCCCCGTGACCCTGTAGTTAGGATATAGTAGTTTGGAAAATGGCTGGCTAGCTATATGCACAGTATATATATATATATATATATATATATATATATATATATATATACACACAGTATATATATATATATATAGTTACATTTGTGTAAATAAACACAATAAAAGCACAAATGTGAAATTTCTAACATTGCAATCAAATGCTCTGTCACATTACATGGTGTCATCTCATTAGCCATCCCCTGTGATAACCTAGTGGTGTTATCCGACATCTTCAACCAACAAGATCAGAAACTGCAATCGTCATGGTTGAGCTGTGAAGCAGTGCCTCGAACAACAAAAGATGTAGACAGGGGAATAACCACAAATATAACTAACGGCCACAAACTAGCAATAAGTGTAAAAAAAAACTATATATATACAGTATATTATAAAAGATCCCGTCTTGGGGCACACATTGGCTATGCCACGAAGTAGTGGCATGGGCCTGACTCATTCCAGGCACAGCTGGCACATCTTTTTTTGTGTCTCATCTATCTGTGTAGATGCTTTGCACTTTTCATCAAGACAATGGAAACCCCTTGTAAACACTAATAAATGTGCCGTGATTATTATTATTTCACAGGGTCTTGTGTTTTCTGACTTGGGGAGGTGGAGAGGTGGGCTACTTTAAAGCTTGACTGGTAGCTGCAGCACATGGCTAAACAAGCATGCATAATTAGCCATGTGGCACGGAGCCAGTACACAGGGATCAGTGTTATATATCTGGTGGCAGTACTCCTAGTATTCTCAGTATGGTCAGCTTATGTACCCATCAAATGAAAATACTGCAAGTTTTTTTTTTAAACCTGCAGGGTGAAAATCCAGCTTGAGTAGAGAGCGGGTCGTGACACCAGGCAGCGCTAATCAGGTCGGGCAGCAATCTTACAGTGTGCACATGTGAAAGTTCAGTGAGTGGCTGTGACAGCTCTGTGACGTCAGGGTAGCCTCACAAAGCATCATGGGGTTCCCAGAAAAAGATGTTCACCGCACAGTAAATTTCCAGGAAAAAATTTGAAGAACAAGGTCACCAGCGAGTACAGCATAGTTAACACTAATCGGTACTAACTGCAATAAAGATAAGCCACATTGAAACAGAATGAAATGTTGATTCTTTAGGGATTTCTGAGCCACTGTTCATAAAATGGTAGAAAGACAACAACTGAGGGTGGCATTAGTACCTTTTACTGTTTCTTCATGGTCTCTTTATCCCATTTCCATCCAACAGAAGGTTCTGAATGAGTTCTGTCAGCTTCTTTAACAGCGTCTACCCCTTGGCTGTCCAGACTCTGAACTCTGTGCTGCAACCGGCAGCATATTTAGATGCAGTACATTTGTTACACTTGTTACTACTGTTGTCTTTTACTATTAGTTGTTATTATTAATGAATGTATTACTATTTCAAACTATTGCCATCTATTCAATTACTTATTTATTTGTATAGTATAGTATAGTATAGTATAGCATAGTGCAGTATAGTATGATATAGTACAGCATAGTATAGTATGGCATAGTATGGCATGGTACAGTATAGTACAGAATAGTATAGTATACTATATTATGGCATAGTATAGTATAGCACAGTCTAGTACAGTACAATATAGTATGGTATACTGTAGTACAGTGTAATATAATATAGCATAGTATAGTATGGCATAGTATAGTACAGCATAGGATAGTATGGTATACTACAGTGTAGTACAGAATAGTATAGTATATCATAGTATAATACAGTTTAGAGTAGTATGGTATAATACAGCGCTGTATAGTATATCATAGTATAGTACAGTATAGTGTAGTATGGTATAATACAGCGCTGTATAATATAGCATATCATAGTATAGTGTAGTATGGTATAATACAGTGCTGTATAGTATAGTATAGTATAGTATAGTATAGTATAGTATAGTTCTTTACCTGTTTTGAACTCGTCCTGTGCTTATGTAGATGTTGCACTGCAGTCCTGATAAACGTTATTTTTTGCCACTGTATGTTGCAATACGGTGTATGGATGGTAGCCCTGCGGTGGGCTGGCACTCTGCCCGTGGTTTGTTTCCTGCCTTGCGCCCTGTGTTGGCTGGGATTGGCTCCAGCAGACCCCGTGATCCTGTAGATAAGATATAGCGGGTTGGATAATGGATGGATGGATGGTAAGACAATGAAGCCACTTGACTAAGTCCATTTCATGACGAGGCACTTATAATGTTAGGCTTTGATGTGACTACAGCGTTGTGATTTGTAAATCAATGTTGAATGAATCAGCCTTGAGTCCTCCTCATACTATTGTCAAATACCACCATGGCTGCACTCTCCTGTAATAATACAGAGATGTCTGTGAACCCCAGTCCCCACGCCCCCCCACCCTGACCACTGGAGATGCCATTTGTGGTCCACAGATTTGGGTTTTCAACAAGCTACCAGGGGTCTCCTTGACACCCCTGCCTCTTTGATGTGGTAATGGAGGTGTTGAGTTATGGGATAAAAATCCAGTCCCCCTCGTGTCTACTCTTTGATGACGACATTGTGTTGTGTAACGCCAGGAAAGAGGGAGTGCAGAGGATGTTGGAAGAATGAAGAACACCTTTGGAAGATAGAGGGCTGAAGATAAACAGGAAGAAGAAGACAGAATGTCTGAGGTTCAATGAAGATTAGGATTGAGAGGGTAGCCTACAGGAAGAGCTAGTGAAAAGAGGGGATAAAAATACATAATGGGAGAAAAGGCATCAGGGTATTGTGTGATCAAAGAATTTAGGCAAAGGTTAAAGGTCAGGTTTTTATGACAGTGTAAGACCGGCAACGATGTTAGGAGCTGAGACATGGACAGTAAAGGGGGCACAGCAGGAGAAGAAGTTGGATGTGGCAGACATGAGAATGTTGAAATGGATGTGTGGAGTCACAAAAAAGGATAGAATAAGAAACGAGGCAATCAGAGGTACAACAAAATGTGGGAGAGATGGCTAAGAAAGTACCGGAAAGGAGACTGGACGTGTGACGAGGAGAGACAAGGAATATGTGGGCAAAAGAGTGACAGGCATGGAAGTACAGGAAGGAGAAAGTGAGGGAGGACCAAAGCAAAGGGGAATGGATAAATTAAAAGAAGATCTGAAGGACAAGGAGGAGGGTGCAGGACTGAGCGGTGTGGAGAAGGCTGATCAGGAACATCAACACCACGTAGAAGTGGGAACAGATGAAGAAGAAGATACAGATAGATATATACATACTAGATGTGTAAGCCCATGCTGTAAAAAGCCCAGGGTCCTAGAAACTATTGAAATTGTAATTAAAAAATTGAAACATATAGATGTCAGGTAATTGAAAGGAACCATTCTGGGCGTCTTGCTCCTCAGAGGTTTCGTTTTGCAGACGTGTTCGAATCACTTGTGCATTAGCAGCTAAGCGACTGTCTTTCTTCGGAGGTTTCCTTTTGCTGACGTGCTGACCTCGTTTGTGTATTAGTGGCGGGAGATACCGTGTTGCCGATGTTAGCGGCTAAGCGGCTTTGTCTTTCGTCTGAGGTTTTGTTTTGCCGATGTGCTCGCCTCATTTGTGTTATTAGCAGCTAAGCGAGTTTTCTGTTTCCTCGGAGGCGGAGCCCTGACCCCGACTCCACCTCTCACTGTCACTGGACAGACAGACAGACAGACAGACAGACACTTCCATGCCTATGAAGAAGAAGGCCTTGACTGGAGATGAGGTGCAGGACCAAGCAGTTTGGAGAAGGTTGATGAGGCACAACAACCCCACGTTGAAGTGGGACAAGATGAAGAGGAAGAAGCATATTCTTGTCCAGTACAACTGAATTAAATTCCCTGAGCTAGACATATAATTTATTTAGAAGCAACATAAACGAATTTCATTATTTTAATTATCTGCACCAAATCACAGAAGTGCTGTACAGCAATTCCCCGATTACATTAGACTGACTGAACTCAAACTGCACACGTTTTTAAACTTTAAACGTCTGTCAAACCCAGCAAGCTGAAGTTGGTTTAAATGAAACAAGCACCCACAGTTTACGTATCTCTTTTCTAACACAGTGGACGTCACTCTGTTGGATGTCATAATAACGCACTCCGTTTATGTTTAAACAAAGCACATGAAGCTGACTGGCGCAGCGTCACCGTCCCCACAATACGTCCCCACGGCCCGTTGCTATGACCTCCCGCTCATCAGCTTCATTTGTTTTTTTTTTTCAGCATTTACCAAAGACGGCGGCCATTTGGGATTCTTCTGGGAATCTTTGTGAAGTTTTTCAGTTATCTTCCTTGGCAAAAATATCTCAATTTCATAAGTTTAGTTAATTAGCATTATTGGGGGTTTGCCGGTTTTTGTAAAGATATTAAAAGAGAGTTTTGGGGTACGCCATGCATTTGTACCACGTCAGAGAAAAGTCAAGTCATTGTATGTCACCAAACCGTCTTCAGTGGTTATGAAAAGGGCTCTGTGTGCGCGGGCGGCGTGTGTGTCTTCAGTGGCCTGGCAAACAAACTGCACCCCCCCACACAAGGCAGGACAAGGGGGTCGTCTGCATGGGAGGAGAGCACTTGTTTTAATTTGTTAATTATACCTGATAAAAATGAACAGTCTGAGCCGGGCCGGGCCGGGCCTGTGTGCTCTGGTCAGTGGCTGATGGGAAACAAGAAAAATCAAAATGCAAATCGAATCTGCACTGCATTTTATTACATGATGCAGATCCAACTTAATAAACAAGATCTGGCACGGTGACATCTCGACATTTGGTGACATCATTTTCTGAAGAGGATCCAAAAAGTTATTTGTCTGACGGGAGAAAAAGCAAACCGAACAAAAACCGATGGGTACTCAAAAAACTGTCAACCAAAAAAAAAAAGAGAATAAGGGAAATAAAAACATTAAAAATGCACCTTGTTTAAAGTAAAAATGAATTAGCAAACACAACACATGAATGATTAGGGGACTTGGGCAGCAATCACTCAGATTTGAACAGAGCAAAGCCAGTCTGCCGTGTCCGGACCCTCCGAAAAGGCGAGGGGGCACTCGTTTACTGCAATTTACACTTTTTATATGTGTGTGTCACATCACTGCTCACTATGAAAGGCACCATAAAAGAAAGAAAGAAAGAAAACTAATAAACTATATAGCTCAGTTTGAAAGGCACCATATAAGATTTTCACTTAAATTATTTGTATTATTAATATGAAAGGCACCATATAAGAAAGAAAGAAAACTAAACTATATAGCTCAGTATGAAAGGCACCATATAAGAAAGAAAGAAAGAAAGAAAGAAAGAAAACTAATAAACTATATAGCTCAGTTTGAAAGGCACCATATAAGATTTTCACTTAAATTATTTGTATTATTAATATGAAAGGCACTATATAAGAAAGAAAGAAAACTAAACTATATAGCTCAGTATTAAAGGCACCATATAAGAAAGAAAGAAAGAAAGAAAGAAAGAAAACTAAATTATATATCTCAGTATGAAAGGCACCATATAAGATTTTCACTTAAATTATTTGTATTATTAGTATGAAAGGCACTATATAAGAAAGAAAGGGAGACCAAACTGTAAAGCTCAGTATGAAAGGCATAAGATTTTCATTTGAATTATTTGTATTATTAGTATGAAAAGCATCATATAAGAAAGAAAGAATGTTTTGAGTTTTGAATTGGACTTTATTAATCAATTGTCAATAAATAATTGACATAATCATAAGTAAAAAACAACACTCACCCCAAGGAAAAGAAACACAAATAATTCACATTTTAAATAAGAAACATCAATTATTAATCCTGAAGTTTATCGACTGCCTTATTAACACACCATCCTTTCACAAAAGAATTCTGATTTAAAGTAATTTTGTAGACTTTATATTCTAAGTAGACTCTGGCTTTTACAAGTCCATGAAATATCCCCATCATGTCACATTGCCTACTTGATTTAACTTTTTCTTTTCTTAATTTATAAAAGGTCAGCTTGGCCTGTCCGATGACCGATTTCCAATCTTACATTCATCCCGATTACTGTTATTTCAAGAACGAAAGAACGAAAGAAAGAAACTAAAATATATAGCTCAGTATGAAAGACACCATATGAGAAAGAAAAAAATATATAAAGAAAGCAAGAAAAACAGGGAAGAGGGAAAGAAAGAAAGTTGGTATGCTACATAATGTATTGCTCAATATGAAAGGCACCATATAAGCAGGTAAGCGCGAACACGAAGCTCCCTCGCCCCTCGACTGCGGTGCCCTGTCCCGCCCGTCGATGTCCTGCCAGTCTACTCGTCAGCCCGGCCGTCAGACGGGACACTGAGATGCGAGCGGTTTAACGACTGGCATCTTCTCGGAAATCTTGTGAGTATCCTGCCTTGTTAAATTAGGGTTAAAGTAACAAACACGGAGGCTTTCTCCGGACTTAATGAAGCGGCGCTGGAGAAAGACTGACTACAAGCCTGTGTCACTTTCTGACAGTCCGCTTCGGTGGTCCCCTGCCTTCCTCTCTCCCTCCCTCGTGTGTCGTGCTACTTACTGCGGCTCGGCGAGCGGCGGTGACGGCCGAACTCCGATGCGCGGGCTCCGACGCAGTTCTTTCTCTCACTTGGGTGACTTGACAACGCAAGAATGTCAGCAGATCTGCGAAGCCGCCTCGTCTCACCTCAGAGTCTCCGGAGAAGCGCCGCCTGACGGGCGCGGGGGGCAGCGCAGCGCAGCACAGCGCAGCACAGCACACCTCCGCCCCGCCCCTTTCCTTTTCCTGCCGCGCCAAACCCTTCGCAGTTGTGTAGCGCTGTGCTTCTACTTCGTTTAGTGTTAATTGATTCCACTCTTATTTATGTTTTTGTACAATAGTTACACTTACGCAGAAATGCTAATAATAATTTAGCTGCATTTACAAAATCCATTAAACAGCGTCCGTCCATTGCGGACTTCGATCCTGAGTTGAATTTTGCAGGGGGAGATCGGAACCAGAAAATAGAAGAAAAGACGGATCATTTCAATTTGACTATGATGGTCATCCTCTACTTATTAACGTTTTTAGAGTTTTAACATAAAATCCTCAAAGCTGCATTTGCTAGCAGTATCAAGGCAGAAGAGCGCCAGGGTCGGGGTGCAGTCTTTGCAGATGCCAATCTGGAACTGCCAGTTAATTTGATGCAAAGACTGGATGAGACACCGTGATCAAATGGCTGCACGAATTGGGAAAACATGCAGTGTACACTCAGGTAAAGCATTCAAATGTGGGCAGCATCAGCCCTAACCACTGTGCCACCTTCCCAGCCAACATCTAAAGTGAGGTGTGCACTAGTGTTAAATTAATACCTGAAGAGTTTGTATGGACCTACTCTAGAAAGACTAGGACCACGCGTTAATGTAACTGTTAATTATGACTACACACAGTATATAGAGCCTATAAAAGTATTTGCCCCCTTTATTGTTACACATTTGATCACAGCGTATTTAATTTGGCTTTTTTTGACACTGTGGTCTTTAATATCAAAGTGAAAAGTGATCTGTGGAAAGTGGTCTAAATTAATGACAAATCGAAAACACAAAGTAATGGATCCTTTAAGTATTCACCCCCTTCAGGTCTGGATTTAGTGGATGCAGTTTTGGCAGCCATGACGGCCTTCAGTCTGCGTGCTCAGGTCTATTGTGATCAGCTTTGTATTTCTGCACCCTGACATTTCTGCCCCTCCTTCTTTGCCAAACTGTTGAAATTCCCAATTGGACTGAGATATGCGCTCTGACTCGGCCACTGCAGGACACTGCAGCATCCCCACGGCCTGATGCTGCCACCACCCTGCTTCACAGTGATAACGTGCAGTGTGACACGGGGTTCACTCCAATGACCAAGGAACTCCATTTTGGTCTCATCACACCACAGAACTTTCTCGCAGCTGACTTCAGAGTCTCCCATGTGCCTTCTGCCGAGATGTCCTGCGTGGTTTTTCTCCCATAAAGCATTGTTGTCTGCTTATTCTGTCCAGTCTGAGCGACTGTAACGTGTAACTCCTCCTGAGTTCTCTGAGGTCTCTTGATGTCCTCCTTCACTCATCTTCTTACACGATCACTCAGTTTTAGTGGAGCAGATTTCCAGGCTGTGCCATACTCTTTCCATTTCTTCAGGACTGATTGAACTGGATGTTTAGTGACTTGGAGGCTGTCTTATCTCCATTTCCCGACTTGCGCTTTTCAATCACTGTTTCTCTTGGAGTTTTCTTTTGCCCTCATTATGTTGGTTAGTCCACCATACTGACTCCACACAAGCTGGTTCTCTAAGTTTCAGGTGCAGTTCGGTGACAATCCACTGAAACCCCAGAGGGGTGATTGTGGTGGAGAATATTCTAGAAAAAAAAATCCATAAGTTGTCGCTCCAAATGAATCACATAATTGAAACCTTGATTTTGACAAGCTTGATGGAAATGACTTTAGCGCACTCTAGCAGTTCAAAAAATCGGGACTGGTCTCCCCTCGACTTTCTCGTGTACTCATATATGGGGATGGATATTTGAGGAGTAAACCGCACGACAATCACTATATTTTTATATCACTAGGGGGCTTCACTCGACCACCCCCTCTGCCCTCGACCACCCGCCCCCCCGGGGGCACGCTATGCGCCAGCCACTTCACGTTGTGAAGGGGGTGGGGCTGAACGCACACTAAGGAGATGCGGTCGGATCAGCTGCTGGCTTGCTGCTGCTGCTGCGTGTTCTGCTGGTCACGCTGCGCGACGATCATTTAAAAGCCTGTGCAGCAGCCTCGCGGGACATTAAAGTGTCTCTGAGAAAATCACGTATCGTCTCCTTCCAAGATTTTTTTTTATAATAGAGAGATGTACATTAAAGAACCCATCTATCCATTATCCAGCCCATTATATCCTACTACAGGGTCACGGGGGTGTGTACATGTACATGTGTACATTTTGTGATTAAAGCCGAAATTTCCACTTTAATCACAAAACAGACTTTTTCATTGTGTCTCTAATTTTTTCTCTGTGGCTCAAATACTCTGCAATACATTCTGATGCTGTTGTGAAAAAAACAAAAAAAAGACGGCGCAGAAGATGGTATGTGAGTCTTTTAAAATGTATCGTGTCATTACGATTGGGAATATGCGACGCTTCAATATAAAAGTAAAACTAATGCATCTGTATGTCGACATTTTGCTTCACCACATCAAACCATTCAGTCAGTCAATCAGTCATTTTCCAATCTGCTGTATCCTAGCACAGGGCACGGGGGGCCGGCTGGAGCCAATCCCAGCCAACACAGGGTGCAAGGCAGGAACCATTCATCAAACATCGAAGCGCGCACATCGATCCCGGAGCATCTACAAAGCTGCTTTCTGTCACATGTAGATAGTAGACAGAGACTCTGACGTCACATTCCGACTTTTATCACGCAGCCCCCCAAGTTTTTGCTGGTAATGCAACTTGCGCACACGTCATGTTAATTTCTGTGGACCTGCTCAGAGGACCTGTCAAATGAACGCTGGGAGCGCATGGCAGCCATGCTGTGTGTGCGTACCTGTTCTGAGTGTGAAGTATACTGTAAATGAGCCCTAAAACGTTGAGATCAAAATCACATCGAATTTTTGGAGGATTCCAGTACTTTCCCTCTATTTCATATACAAGAAAGTGAGGGAGGTCTAAAACGTCGAGGTTCATCAAAATCTCGACATTAAATCTTTGGACAATTACAATAGTTTCTCTATGCTTTGTAGACGAGAAAGTAAAAGTGAAGCTTATGATGCTATTTATCATAATCTGGACTTTCAGAAAGCATTTGATAAGGTGCCAATGAGAGGTTGAGCAACAAACTACAAGGAGTGGCAGTTCAGGGTGATGCGTGTAGATGGGTGCAGAATTGGCACAGACACAGGAAGCAGAGGGTGATGGTGTGAGGAACCTTAACAGAGTGGTGTCAGGTAGGGGTCAGTGCTGGGGCCGCTGCTATTTTTAATATCTATAAATGATTTAGACAGGAATATAAATAACAAGCTGGACAAGTTTGTAGATGATACCAAGATTGTCAGATAATCTCAAATCTGTTGAATCATCACAGTGGGACTTGGACAGCATACAGGCTTGGGCAGATTTGTGGCAGATGAAGCTTAATGTCAGTAAATGTAAAGAAGTAAAACTGTGAGGTTTCAATACACAATGGGAGGTCTGAAAATTGAAAGTACGACTTATGACTTAAGGGATGGCCAGCAGATTTACCTGGCCTGGACCCCAATGAGATGGAAGGATGAGCATGCACAGGCCATTATCTCCCCCCGGGCAGTAGGTGGCAGCCCCACTGGGTTGCAGCGGCGCCTCAGATTCCCATTATGGGGCATTGAGTTCTTCGACTCAGAGCTGTTGGGTTCTGTGTATGTGGCACCAAGGGCTGCTGCAGGGACCAGGGAGCCCTACTTCATGGGTGTTTCTGTCTCACCCTGAGGTGCTTTCGGACCACACGTACAGAAGATTGGAAGTAATCCTGGGTGGAAGATAAAAGTAGCTGCCTACTTCAGATGGAAGAGCCAGAGTCGTGTGGAAGGTGGGCAAAGCTTGCAAGGGTAATTGGAGGAGGCAGTGGAAGAGGGATTGAGAGAGAGAAGGGAGGAATGAGTTATTGTGTTCTACTGTACTTGTTGTACTTGTGGCTGTGGTGGAAAACACTTGATTCAAAGAGTTTCCCACAATAAAAGATTCTATGGGCCTTTTCATTTGTGTCTATATCCATGTTTGTGTTGGGTATTTGGGGAGCTGGAGCGCCCCCTGGTGCCCACAGTATGTAAGCAACAACGGCTAGTGAAGCAGGTTATTGTTTCACACAGGTGATATCTTTCAGCCAAACTGATGCTTGTATTAGTGTCCTCCAAATATAACAACACAAATATGACCACCATTATGAGAATATACAAAGATTTCAATTATAACACAAAAATAAATTCTTCAGTCTTAAACAGCCACATGTAGTTAATAGGTGGATATTGTTTTATGTATGTAAGCAGTCCCGGTTATGTTCCATGCGTTTAACGGGTGGTTCCCAAAGAGGCGGGGCCACCTGCCAATCACCAGCTGGAACTGCCCCCACCATATAAACCCAGACAGCCTTCCACAGTTCATACTCAGATGCTCTCAGGAGTGGTCAGTTCTTGAGGTTTTTGTGAATTTAATGTGCTTAATGATTGACAGGATTTTTGAAATTTTGCTCTGTACTTCAACTAATCTTGGAATTTCATATTGGGAATTTTGGTTGTATTGCATTATCTTAATGTTTTGGTCAAATACTATGGCCTTTGTGCTCCACAGAGCTTCATTGTTATTGAAGAGCATTATTTTGTGAAGAATAAATCTTTTATTTTATAAAAAAAATCTACAAGGCCAATTTTGTATCTAGCCAGGGTTTTTGATGGGATTTCCCCCTCTAGCGGGTATTTTTGGAAGCGCTTTTAAGACTTACACGTTTTTTGGGAATCCAAACCCATGACATTTATGAATTAGAGACAGAGCCATGTTTAGGCATGTCTAGGACCGGTGCCACCATTAAAGTTAATTAGGCATGTGCCTAGGAAGCAGATCATAAGCGGGGCACCCAGCCACATTAGTTAGCTACGAAACAGTCGGTTGGCACACCAATAAGTTTGGCCTAGGGCACAAAATAAGCTAACACTGGCACTGGGCACATCCCATTCTGCATTGAGAACCTTCTTAATTGAGAGAACACGTTGGCACAGCTTTACAGAATCCATTTCACAGAAACAAATTCTGTATTTTAATGCATTAAAGTAGCTCTGTATAAACAGTACAGTTAAATCCTGTATCATATTTGAAAATAAATTGATAGACTATAAAAAGTCGATGTACTGCCCCACCAAACTCAACGGTGATAGACAGGTGGCCCTGCCTCACAGGAAACCATCGACAAAACACAAGGGACATCAGACAGCAAATCTAAACACAGAGAAACAAAATTGATATAACAAGCACAATAAGACAAATAATACAAATAACTCTGCTCCACAGTTTAAAACTACAAATCAAACAATCCAGATGTGATTAAACTGCACACTGCAGACTTTCATTTAAGGGTATCTGCTAACATTTCAGTCACAGCATGTAGAAGTGACAAACCTTCATCTACACAGACCCCCCATTTCAGGGGACACAGCAATGGAAGGTCTATTAAAGCTGTCACATTTAGGACTTTGTCACATGTCCCTTGTAGGCAAAGACTGCTTGAAGTCTGCGATTCATAGACATCACCGAGTGCTGAGGACCATCTCTGGTGATGCTCTGCAAGCCTCTAATGCAGCCATCTTCAGCTCGTGCTTGTTTCAGGGGTCTTTTTGAAAATGGCTAATTAACATGGAATCTCAAGGGTGTTCAAAGCGCACTCATGATTTTAGGTCTGACGGTTTGGACACTCATTTTTTAAACATACTGCTCCATATTTCTCTTTTAACCAGCCATTTGGAAATGTAAAGCTCTCCAAACAGTTGCACTGAATATGTTATAAATTTAATTTAAAAAAGACAATGAATATTTCTGGCATAACACGTAAATGTGTTTTTATTTTAATGTTTTAATGTCTGCCACAACTAAACTACTTGCAGACACAGACATCTGTTGAGCAACATTGGAATGAAAAAAACATCCCACTAAATTTATTACTAGCATGCTGAGTAATACATGAGATCATTCAAAATATAATTTGAGTTTCATATGGAGTCACATTAAAGTGGCATGATGGCACCTCAGAAAGTGCTGCTACCTCCCGGCCCTGGGTAACTGATCCACTGCCATGCTGGGGTGGCTGCATGTTCTCCAAGAGAATTTGTATGCCATTGTTTACTGAGATTTGAAAATGGGAAATGTCTGAGGAGCAAATTTCCCCCTGGGGACAAATACATTTCTATCTATCTATCTATTATATAGTGCATTTCATATCTATTATATAGTACCTCACATATCTATCTGTCTATCTATCTATTATATAGTACCTTACATATCTATTGTATAGTACCTTACATACAGTATCTATTATATAGTGCCTTACATATCTTTCTGTCTGTCTATCTATTTATTATATAGTGCCTTTCATATCTATTATATAGTACCTTACATATCTATCCATCTATCTATTATATAGCACCTTACATATCTATCTGTGGCAGCACGGTGGCGCAGTGGTAGTGCTGCTGACTCGCAGTTAGGAGACCCGGGTTCGCTTCCCGGGTCCTCCCTCGTGGAGTTTGCATGTTCTCCCCGTGTCTGCGTGGGTTTCCTCCGGGCGCTCCGGTTTCCTCCCACAATCCAAAGACATGCAGGTTAGGTGAATTGGCGATTCTGAATTGGCCCTAGTGTGTGCTTGGGGTGTTTGTGTGTGTCCTGCAGTGGGTTGGCACCCTGCCCAGGATTGGTTCCTGTCTTGTGCCCTGTGTTGGCTGGGATTGGCTCCAGCAGACCCTCGTGACCTTGTGTTCGGATTCAGCGGGTTAGAAAATGGATGGATGGATGGATGGATATCTATCTGTCTATCTATCTATTATATAGTGCCTTTCATATCTGTCTGTCTATTTGTCTATCACAGGGGTCCCCAACTTTGGTCCTGGAAGGCCGCAGTGGCTGCAGGTTTTCATTCTAACCCTTTTCTTAATTAGTGACCTGTTTTTGCTGCTGATTTACTTCTTTTGAATTAATTTTATTTGACCAGTTCTTGAAGATTCAGACCCCTTAACGGTTTCTTTTTCAGTAATTAGCTGCCAAATAATAATGAGATACAAAATGAGCCAAAACAGGAACAGCAAACTGCGTCCATCATACAATATCTGAAAATAAAGATGGAGGTCTCAGGAATGCTGGTCTTCTCAGGTCCACAAAACATTTTACCAGTGCTCATAGAAAAGAGAAAATCAACAAGGTCTGGATAGTTCCTGTTGTGCAGTGGGAACATAACATACACAAGTGGCCACGGACCATAAGTGGCCCAGGGTTTACTTCATTCAGCAACTTATCGGTTACCGAAAACAAAGTTCCTGTGGTAGGTAAACACCTTTTGACTCATCTGGCCAGAAAACCTGCTACCATTTTCCTGCACCTCAGCACTTGTCAATTGTTTGGCTTTACTTCCACAGCGCACAAATGGCTCTTTGGTCATAACTCTTCCATGAACACCACTTTTAATTAGACTTTTCTGGATTGTAAAGAGGTGTACAAGGGTCCCAAAGGTCTCTGCCAGTTCTTAGCTGATAGTGCTGCTGGACATCCTCCAATTTCAAAAAGGAAGCAAGCCTGCCAAATTTCTCATTTGCTGCCCTCAGTGGTCAAACTATGTGTCTCCGTCTTCAACCTTACTTGAGTGTTTGTGCTTCTGTAGAAGGGCTGGACGGCTCACCGGGAAACCCCCATCTGCTTGGGAGAGTCGTTGACGATGAAGGATAAGCACCCTGCGTCTTGTCCCACACCTCAAGATCTGAAGGTTAAACCATCAAATCTACCACAGCCTCACCTTCTTCAGTCTGCTTCTCCCATGCTCTGCATTATTGCCACCACACAGCTGTTTCTACTTCAGTTCATCACTTTGGTTCAAACAACATATAAAGTCATTTATCATAAGTGCCTTAATCAAGCATTGGCCTGTATGCTAAGGAAAGCCTTTTAGCATTTAATCACCTTGTTTCATATCAAATTTGCCTTGTGAACTTTCACATCCAAAAAAGGCTAAATAAATGTTAAAATGGCTTGCCAAAGTGTGAGCATCAAGATCTCAAATTTTTTAAATGGAGGTAAAGTGCTGCATCACTTTGTTGTTTGTTGGTTTCTTTCTTTCAGGAAAATCTAATATCTTACTGTGATGCGTCGCTTTTTGCACAAAGAGCCTTTGAAAACCAAAAAAACGCTCTTTTCTATCTAGAAGACATAAAATACCCATCTAAGACAAATATCATAGTTAACTATCTCCCTCTATGTATGTATTTATATAAAAATATATATCTATTATATAAAAAATTTTTGGGTCGAGACGTGATCATCTCGGGAAGACACTTTGAAGTCTCGCACCCTAATTACAAACAATTTCTAGGAGACACTTTAATGTCCTGGGAGACAAAGCAGTGAGACAAAAGGACAGCTGCTGTACAAGCTTTTAAATGATCATCGCACAGCTTGGTGCGTGATCTGCACTTCGCTCGCCTAACACCACCCCCCAATCCCCCCCACCAACGACCCCAGCACTACACGCCGTTGTGAAGAGGGGTGCTGAATGTACCCCAAGGAGATGCGGTCACTCCTCCAAAACCCCCTCTTAAATGGTGATACAATGATAAACAAATAACAGTTGTTTTTTTTACCTCCTCTTTGCTCGATCAGCTGCTGGATTGCTGCTTCTGCTGTGACGCGTGATCTGCATTTTGTCTCTCTTCTCCCCCAGACATCCTCAAACACTATTCTATCTCTTTTCGCCGTTCCATTATTTCACCAAGTAATATTTTCCGTTTGTTTGTGGTAATGCGATCTTTACTCTCATTTTTTTGAAAATTTTCCTACTTCCATTATCTATAACCTGCTCTGCATGTGTATTACGGGACTTGCTTGCAAAGGTTTTAAGTATGATGTGACTTGCCCGTCTCTCTCTCTCTATATATATATCTATATATATCTATATCTATATCTATATCTATATATCTATATCTATATCTATATCTATATATATATATATATATATATATATATATATATATATATATCTATATATATATATATATATATATATATATATATATATATATATATATATATATATATATATATATATACACACACACACACACACACAGTGGGTACAGAAAGTATTCAGTTCCCCTTCAATTTTTCACTCCTTGTTATATTGCAGCCATTTGCTAAAATCATTTAAATTAATTTTTTTCCTCATTAATGTACACACAGCACCCTATATTGACAGACAAAAAAAAGAATTTTGAAATTGTTGCAGATTTATTAAAAAACAAAAACTGAAATATCACATGGTCCTAAGTATTTGAGGGTAAGTATTCATCTTTCCCTCGATTGCAACCAGTCATCCTGTCCCTGCAGCTGAAAAACACCCCCACAGCATGATGCTGCCACCGACCATGCTTCACTGTGGGGACTGTATTGGACAAGTGATGAGCAGTGCCTGGTTGTCTCCACACACTGAGGAGAGGCAAGACACATGACAGCCCGCATGGAGTTTGCTAAAAGACACCTGAAGGACTCTGAGATGGTAAGAAATAAGATTCTCTGGTCTGATGAGCACCAAGATAGAACATTTTGGCCTTAATTCTTAGTGGTATGTGTGGAGACAACCAGGCACTGCTCATCACTTGTCCAATACATGTCCAACTTGTCCAACATAAAACATATATATATTTGGTATCATTCTTTTCAGAATTTATTGAACTTTCATGTGATGTTGTTAGATTTTCAGATTCTTATTCCGTTTTTAAATAATAAACTAAAATATCAAGAACTCATGTCCTGCAAGACGAGACTTTGTGCCAAGAGATTTAACCAGACAAGACAAAGATTAGGACAGCTGCTGTACAGGCTTTTATATGTGCGAAGTGCCATACGAGATGAAGATCATGCGGCACAGCAGCAAGCCAGCAGCTGAATGATCAAAGAGGAAGTTTAAAAAAAAAAAAACTGTATTTGTTTCCCCATTGTATCACCATTTAAGACGGGGTTTCGGAGGAGCGACTGCATATCCTTGGGATGCGTTCAGCCTCCCTCTTCACAATGTGAGCGGCAGAGACGCGAAGTGGCTGGTGAGCGAAGTAAGCAGGGGGACCCCCTGGTGTGTGTGTGTGTGTGTGTGTGTATATGTATATATATATGAGCAAGAGAGAGAGAGAGAGATGGCTGGATGCATAAGGCTGAGAAAACAGTTAAAGAATGTACCTGGCTTGTTTTTAAAGAGACTGCTTCCTGCATTGTTTTAACCTCGTATTTAATGAAGACATTTTTCTATTGGATTTTAACCTCCACTTCACTTCTGTTTACAGCGATCGATTCGTAGCGTGCATTGTTGCAATGTTGCTTTTCTTGGTTGTTTATTAAATTACGGATTTTTCAAATGTTCATTTTTTTTCCTGTGCTTAAAACTCATTAAAAAAGTGTTTTTAGCGAGCGGTTCGTAGCGCTATAGCGCGAACTCTTGCAGTGTTAGTTTTCTCTGTTGTTCAAGGTTTTCTCAGTGTTATTCAATGTTTTTACATTTAGTTTACTATTACGCTGTGCATTCTATGGTATTATTAACTATATCTGTGCTTAAAAATCTTTAAAAAAATATATTTACATACAGTTCGTACGGTCTGGAACGGATTGATTATATTTACATACAATCCTATGGGGGAAATTACTTCGGTTCACGACCAAATCGGTTTATGACCAGAGTTTTGGAACGAATTATGGTCGTGAACCGAGGTTCCACTGTATGTGTTATATGTGTTTGTGTGTGTGTGTGTGTGTAGAGCTATACACACTCATAGTATATACACACACACACACACATCACATCTGGTGATACTCAGCCAACCCTCAAATGCAGCCATCTTCAGCTCCTGCTTGTTTCTAAGGTTTGTCCCCAAAACCCCTAACCCTAACCCTGTGCAATTGGATTTAAAATCAGGTGACTCCCTTGGCTATTCAAGAATTTTCCATTTATTTACCTTTGAGAAACTCATGTGTTGCCTCAGCAGTATGTTTGGATCATCATCTTGTTGTAGGATGAAGTGTCATCCAATGAGTTTGGAGGCATTTACTGGAACTTGAGCAGATCAGATGTTTCTACACACCTGAAAATTCATTGTGCCGCTGACATCAGTAACTCCATCATCAATGAAGAGAAGTGTGCCAGGACCTGTGGCAGCCATATATACCCAAAACATAACACCCCCGCCACCATGTTTAACAGATAAGGTGGTCTGCATTGGATCTCGGGCACTTCATTTTCATATCCACACTTTGTACTTGTCATCACTCTTATACAGCAGGTTCATTTTTATCTCGTCTGTCCACAAGACCTTTTCCCAGAATTCAGCAGGCTCTTTTAAGTCCTATTGCACAAACTGGAATCTGGCCATCCTGTTTTATGGCTAACTAGTGGTGTTCATCTTGCAGTGTGTCCTCTGTGTTTCTGTTCATGAAGTCTTCCGCTGATAGTCATCTCTGACACACACATCGGCCTCCTGAAGACTGTTTCTGATCTGTTGGACAGGCGTTTGAGGCTTTTTCATTGACCATAGTGAGGAGTTTTCTGTCATTAGCAGTGGAGGTCTTCCTTGGCCTACCAATCCTGTTTCGATTCCTGAGGACACCAGTGTGTTTTTTCTTATTCATGATATTCCAGACAGTTGATTTAAGTCATCCTAAGGTTTTACTGATGTCTCGGTTTCATTCTTGTTTTTCTGCCTCATAATGGTTTCTTTGATTTTAATTGACACAGCTCTTGTCCTAATGTTGAGCAATGGCAACTACAGACTCCAAAGGGTAGAAACAAGCCAAGGTATCTTACAAGACCTTGAAACACACCTGAGTAATCACAAACACCTGTGATACCCAATTGTTACAAACATTATGGTGCGCTGAAATGGGGGAACCATGTAGACAAATTGTTGTCATTTCTAAATGTTGTGAACTAAATGTTTGCAAATCCTCCTAAATGAAAGTCTGCCATGTGCACTTTAATCACATCTAAATTAATTGATTTGTAATTTTAAACTGTGGAGCAGAAGATAAAATGTGTGTTTATCCCAAACATGGAGGGCACTGTGTGTGTATATATATATATATATATATATATATATATATATATATATATATATATATATATACAGACACACACACACAAAGTAATCCCTCCTCGATCGCGGGGGTTGCGTTGCAGAACCCCCCGTGATAGATGAAAATCCGCGAAGTAGAAACCATATGTTTGTGTTTGTATGGTTATTTTTATATATTTTAAGCCCTTATAAACTCTCCCACACTGTTAACATTATTAGAGCCATTTAGACATGAAATAACATTCTTTAGTCAAAGGTTTAAACTGTGCTCCATGACAAGACAGAGATGACAGCTCTTTCTCACAATTAAAAGAATGCAAATATATCTTCCTCTTCAAAGGAGTGCCGTCAGGAGCAGATAATGTCAGAGAGAGAGAGCGCGAGAGAAAAGCAAACAATCAAAAAATCAATACGTGCTTTTAAGTATGCAGAAGCACCGCAATAAAGCGCCATTTTTTTAGAGGAGTGTCCGTATCCCCTAGACAAACAGCCTCTGTGCAAACAGCCCCTCTGCTCACACCCCCTCCGTCAGGCAGAGAGAGTGAGAGAGACAAAGAAAAGCAAACAATCAAAGCACCATGTGGGAAGCACATCGTTTATCATTGAGGAGTTTTAGTTAATATGTAATACGTGCTCTGATTGGGTAGCTTCTAAGCCATCCGCGAATAGCGTCCCTTGTATGAAATCAACTGGGCAAACCAACTGAGGAAGCATGTAGCATAGATTAAAAGACACACTGTCCGCAGAAATCCGCGAACCAGCAAAAAATCCATGATATATATTTAGATATGCTTACATTTAAAATCCGCGATGGAGTAAAGCTGCGAAAGTCGAGGCGCAATATAGCGAGGGATCACTGTATATTTTATATATATATATATATATATATATATATATATATATATATATATATATATATATATATATATATATATATATATAGCGGGCTGAACACACGCTAAGGAAATGGAATAACCTTAGAGGTCAATCATCACCCCGAAAGCAGATAGTAGACATCACGTAGTATATGTGTACCAAATTTCAGGTCAATATTTCAAACGGTTTGCGAGCGACAGGTGATTTAAAATCCAATCCTGGACAGACAAGCAAACAGCCATGGTAGTGTATTATACTATATATATATATATATATATATATATATATATATATATATATATATATATATATATATATATATATATATATATATATGTGGGTTTTTTTTTTTTTTTTTAGGAACTGCACAAATATTTTAATCTCATTAAATCTTTAAGGTGCCAAAAGTCCCAGTGGTTATACTTCTATATAGGAGGAATCTATAAGAAGAAACAGAGTGTGACATTTTTGAGAATTTCAACATAACAATATTTATTCCAAAATTCTTTTATCAATATATAACTTTATAACAAATTCTTCATTCCCAAAAGACTTGAGGGAGAAGACGCACATCCTTTAACAGTCTTGCACTTTTGTATTTTTTTTTTTTTTTTTTTGTCAGTGTGACACATCATTGAAGTATTCGTTACGGTTAAGGAAGGACGCTTTTCACTAAATTTATTAAGTACAGTAGCTATCGATATTCCAGCAGTCAATGATTTTAATCCACAGTGCTTCCATTTTCTCAACATAAGCACCATAATTAAATTACGTTTAAAGTTAGAGTTAAAGACAATATCTGAAGCTGGAATAAGGTGTGTTTGTTATACTCGGCTGGTACGATTTCTAGCAATATGTGACCACAGACACTTGAAGCCAAGAAGTACATCACAGTTCAGAGTCAGGGGTTTTTGAGATTTCTGTTTCCATAAAGCTCAGCAGGAAAAAAAAAGAAAAAATGAGAAGAAAAAAAAAAGTTTTTTGCTTCTGTGTCAAAACAAGTTGGGATAAAACCGAAGGCCCTCTACTGAATCATCCCTGCAAAGGTTCCCCATCTTTTCTGCAAGAAGCAACCTAAAAACAGAGAAGCACACAAAAATAAGAATGTATCAGAAATGTCCCCAATCGTGACGTTTGTTCAGTGAGTCCTGTTGATACTCCAAACCACTTTGTTTTATATCCCCTGAATGTCCATCTTATGCCGTCTCCCCCCTGCCCACACAGATCCACTGAACATGAAAATCTGTCTAACATAACTTACAAACTCCCACCATCTCTTTGCCGTGGCTGAAATAATCCTTGTAAACAACAGCAACAGCCTGAGGTTTTCTTTTCCTTTACAGTATTGAAGAATTTATGGACATTACCTGCTGTTTAATATTTTTGAAATGTTGAAAGTAACAATATATTAGTGATTGATTTTCAATGTAAATTTGCTATGTTGAGGTCCAAGCCTGAATTTTCTGAGCTCATGTAATCTAGTTCATGGTCATGGAACCATCAAATTAATCAACTTCCCCAAAACATTATTATTTGTATATTTCCTTGCACTCACAATGATTTGTGGTTCTGGATGTCGCTAGAATGTTAAACCTTTGCCAGTGAAACAGAAAATGTGCAAGTTGTTTTCTTAACTCCTCTGATGGATTCGGTCAATCACAGTCACTCGAGACTACATGATACTGATAACTTGGTTAACTAAAATTCTGTGTTTTAGATCTTGGTCAAAAAAAGGCATTTATAATACTGTCCTACACAGAGATATTATATGTTGTCATTCATGTGTGCTTATGGGACAACCTTTAAGGCCCCTGACAGGTAAGAACTTCCACCCCAGGAGGAGAGAGGATGCTTTTGCTAACCTCATTTTTTAATCCATCCGCAACTGTTAAGTGCAGAACCAGGAGGACACCTGACCACACCTCCCAAGCACTTCTGGTGGCCCCACCCATTACAGGGTGAGCGCTAATTAAATGATCCACTCAATGGAAGTGACTGTTCATCATGGGACCAGCAGCAAGAAAGGCATACAGCAGGTCCTGTACTCAACACAAACACAATAGCAATGGTGTTTTTTTTTTGTTATTTTTCACTTTCACTTTGACCAGCATTACATGGGGTCTACTTGGGTGGTACCCCAACTTTTGATCTTTGGTCCATCCAGTTTGTGGCAATATATAATGGATTTTTTACCCACCAATTAAACAAATCACAAAATGAAGTTTAAATATACTGAACATTTAAATTCAGAAGATATGTCACACCATGCAGAAGCCTTTACAGAAGCACTCTCTCTCGGTTACTTTTTTACAATTATATTTTAGAATTATTAATGCTTTTTATTAATAGTGTTAAGATTTGCTCTCTGGCTTGTTCCAATACAGTTTTGAAAGTATTTATAAATTAATTTGAAAAGATGCTGCTGCCAAGCGTTGGTGCTTCTCAATTGCATTTTTAACAAGCTATTAACTTCACAGATGTCAGTGTTATATATATATATATATATATATATATATATATATATATATATATATATATATATATATATATATATATACATACACAGTGGGTACGGAAAGTATTCAGACCCCCTTCAATTTTTCACTCTTTGGTATATTGCAGCCATTTGCTAAAATCATTTAAATTAATTTTTTTCCTCATTAATGTACACACAGCACCCCATATTGACAGACAAAAAAAATAATTTTTTCGGTTGTCTCCACACACTGAGGAGAGGCAAGACACATGACAGCCCGCATGGAGTTTGCTAAAAGACACCTGAAGGACTCTGAGATGGTGAGAAATAAGATTCTCTGGTCTGATGAGACCAAGATATAACTTTTTGGCCTTAATTCTAAGCGGTATGTGTGGAGACTACCAGGCACTGCTCATCACTTGTCCAATACAGTCCCCACAGTGAAGCATGGCGGTGGCAGCATCATGCTGTGGGGGGGTTTTTCAGCTGCAGGGACAGGACAACTGGTTGCAATCGAGGGAAAGATGAATGCGGCCAAGTACAGGGATATCCTGAACAAAACCCTTCTCCAGAGTGCTAAGGACCTCAGACTGGGCCGAAGGTTTACCTTCCAACAAGACAATGACCCTAAGACACAGCTAAAATAAAGAAGGAGTGGCTTCACAACAACTCTGTGACTGTTCTTGAATGGCCCAGCCAGAGCCCTGACTTAAACCCAATTGAGCATCTCTGGAGAGACCTAAAAATGGCTGTCCACCAACGTTTACCATCCAACCTGAAAGAACTGGAGAGGATCTGCAAGGAGGAATGGCAGAGGATCCCCAAATCCAGGTGTGAAAAACTTGTTGCATCTTTCCCAAGAAGACTCATGGCTGTATTAGCTCAAAAGGGTGCTTCTACTAAATACTGAGCATAGGGTCTGAATACTTAGGACCATGTGATATTTCAGTTTTTCTTTTTTAATAAATCTGCAACAATTTCAAAAATTCTTTTTTTTGTCTGTCAATATGGGGTGCTGTGTGTACATTAATGAGGGAAAAATTAATTTAAATGATTTTAACAAATGGCTGCAATATAACAAAGAGTGAAAAATTGAAGGGGGTCTGAATACTTTCCGTACCCACTGTATGGTTGATGAATGGTTGATGTAATGGAAGGACCACTGGAGTGGAGACGCAGCCCGGCCGAGCGGAGCCCCTTTTGGTATTAGGGATGAGTAACAAAAGGAATTGGGAGAAATGGATTTTTGTGGATGATTCATCCTTCAGCATGAGAGATGGCAGTGTGCCTCTGACAGGCTCAAAACTCAAACACTAACTTGGAAGTTAGAGTCTGGAGGGACAGACCTATAGGGGTCCTTTGGTGCTTTCAGAGGCCACTATGGAAAGGGAGCTTGTTTCTTCAATATGACCTGGAAGTGCTTTCGCAGGTTAACGTCTCAATCCCAGAAGCACTTCTGGGTTCAAGATAAATGGAAGCCGTTTCACTGAATTAGGTTGCCAGAGTTGGGAAGGAGTGAGACAATGGAAGAAGAGGTGGATGGGAAGGAGATGGAAGATAATTTGATCAGTGTTTGCGGGTTAAAGCCTTACAAAACATCCATGTTAATAAATCACTGTTTAATTGAACTTGGAACTGTATGTGGTTGAGTTTTGTTATGTACTTATCAAGTGCATCTTAGGACTTAAGGGCATGTCCTACTCTGATAGACTTGGTGAATTAAACCTGCTTTGTCTTGAGCACAAGAGACTGCATGAGGATCTAATCCAGGTATTTGAAATCCTCAAAATCATTGATAAAGCAGATTCAGCACCATTGTTTTTGCTTAAGGGTGAATCACATATTCAGTGGAATCAGTGGAAATTATGGAGAAGTGCATTTAAAACTGAAGTAAGGAAGCAATTCTTTATGCAAGGAGTTGTGGGACTCTGGAACACATTACTGAGACATGGAGTTGAAGCAGAAGCCTTGACAATCTTTATGAAGACCATGTATGAGATATTGGGACAGCTTAGTTGTTAGCTACACAAACAGGCTTGATGGACTGAATAGTTTTCTCTCATTTGTCAAATTTCTTATGTATTCTATAGTGCATTATGATTGGGAGTACAGAGAAAGGGGCTAAGGCTTATGCACGGTTTTCTTTTTTTACCTAAGCTGCATTCATCATTAAACTGTTAAAACGTTTAAACAGCTTTTATTAACATCTTGAATTCATTTTAATTTAACTTTATTCTAAGGCCATACTATAAGAACATACAGTAAACTAAGATGCCACAGCCATGCCACCTGCATTTCAGAACAGGTCCTCCACCTGAAGCTAAGCGAGTTCTTTCCCAGCTTGTACTTGGATTGGAGACCATCTAGGAAAAGCTAAAGTTGCTGCTGGGCGAGGTGTTGGTGAGGCCAGCAGGGGATGCTTACCCTGTGGTCTGAGTGTGGATCCCAATGCTCCAGTTCAGCAATGGGGACACTGTACTGTAAATATGGCAGCGTCCTTTGGATGGGATGTAAAACTGAGGTTCTTACTCTCTGTTGTAATCAAAGATCCCTGGCCATTTTTCGAAAGGGATAGCGGAGTATCTCGATGTCCTGGCTAAATTGCCCACTATGGCCTTGTCCATTCTGAACCCTTAATTATCCCCTGTTTCTAATTGGCTGACTATCTCTCACCCGTTCACCACCTAATAGCTAATGTGTGGTTGGGTATTGGTGCAACAATGGCTGCTGTTGCATCATCCATTTGGGTGCTACACACTGGTGGTGGTTGAATCGGTTTCCCTCTGTCTGTGTAAAGCACTATATAAATGTAATTAATTATTATTATTACTGACACACTTTTTGGACTGAGTGAAGGTGCTGTACAAGTTTTTTGCGACGTGAATTGGAATTTTCTCACATTAATTGCCTAGCTACAATGATAAATTGTAATAATATGTGCAGCGTCGCTGACAGGTTAGCTTTGTGAGATATAAATTGCTAAACAAAGAAAAAATAAAAGCAGTTACCATATATATATATATATATATATATATATATATATATATATATATATATATATACATATATACATATATATATATATATATATATATATATATATACTGTGTATATATAATTATGCAGTTTTCATTACGTTATAACTTATTAAGTTTATTATATAGAAAATAACCCGAAAAATCCTGGACCATCGAGAAGTGTGCGAACTGACAACATGAAGAATCGTCTTCGCACCAAACTGGAATCGTCCCTGCATAAATCAAAGTCATCCAGATGTTCTGGATCTGCATAATTAGATCTGGACTACCCTGTACTCGTGTTTAAGTTCTCCGCGGATAAGTCAGGGCTTGATATAACCGTATAATTTCTGGTATTTTATAATGTTGGTCGTATAATGCAGAAAACACATGCTATTGGTCCAAGAAGTTATGATATACTAACACCCACCTGAGAGAGTAACCATGGAGCACACTGCCTTTTTTTTCTATGTATTGTGACTACGTGACCACACGGTAATACCTGAAGTATTCCGAAGCGACATTTGCACTAATTTGTGTTTTTTGTTTCTCCTACCCTAAATACACCTTTATCATAAGAGCATCCCTTATCTACGATGAAGCATTTGATCAGAAGAAAATATGAAGCTAGTTTTAAATTAAAAATCGTTGAAGTGGTGAAAGAAACTGGTAACTGTGTTGCTGCAACAAAATTCGATGTGTCTGTGAAACTGATCTGAGATTAAAGAGAAGCAAGAAGATGTAAAAAAAAAAAATAATTAAGAGTCACATTTTTAAATGGACGTATAAATCAGGTCTGCTTATGTGATTGATTTTTTGGGTTACGCGAGTATATACAGTATGTACTATTTTGTTATCAGTGTTGCCATCCACACCTTTAAAAGGTCTATAACTGTGTTGTCCTTTCTCAATTATATTGATGTAAATCCGAATTAGAAATTCAAATCCATTCTTATATATTTGAAAGAGTTTATGCTCATCAAAAAAACAGGTGCTTTCTTTTGTAATCAATACTCATGAGCGGTAAACCATTGAGTTAAATCAAAGTGTTTCACATACCTTTCTTTTGACAACAGGACAGAGATGCCAAGAAGTTTTGCAAGTTCCTCCGCTGTAAGAGACCCCTTATCTGACACCTGCATGCATAGTTGGAACGAAATGAATTGAATTCAGTTAGAACTACTATTACCAAGATAATTGCCTGGTAAATGCAGCATAATAATACTTAAGTGCTTTATCATTGTTTTTACTTGACCACACCCTGGATCCCTTAATCTAGAAAAACAAATGTAAGAATGTGTGTGTATACCACATAAAAAAATGACGATTTCAGTGCTTCATACGGAGGCAAATCCGAGATACGTAGCAATGATATTGGCATAAGAACATTAAAAACTCTCCTTACCTTCACAACACTAGTGGTTGCTGATGTGCTTTATTAGTTGCACAGTGGCATTCCTGGAGTGACCGACTCCATTAATTAAGTTAGATAGCAGCGTCAGTTCACAAAGCTGTGAATGTCGACTTTACTAATCTTTGGATTGAAAGGGGTGAACCTAACACCTGGCTTTAAAAGTATTAACCACTGTAGGATTTTCTTCACAAGGCATTATGTGTAAAACATTGTTAATGCTAAAATAAAAGGGTAGTTTTGGTTTAACGTTAAAGACAAATACGGGCATGCATTTGTGGATTTTAGAGTGTGAGGAAAACGTGAGTTTTCAGAAAGTATAACAGTTGCGTACTTCATTAACAAAATTATAAGAACTTGTAGCAACTTTCTGTGACTGAAGATCACCACCGGCATACTTCACTTTACTTGAGTGGAATCCAAATACGCCTGTAAGTGGTGCTCACCATGAGACATATAAAGACATGACATTGAATTGAGATATTTACATATTTTCTTAAAGAAAGGAACTTTAGTTTCATATTCAAAAACAGTTTGTTTTGAATTAGCCAAAAGTTTTTTTTTGACATATTCTAGGAAAAAATGCCTTATAAAAATTGTGAAATTAAAATAAAGGGCTTGTAGTCTCAAATATACATAAACTATTTTCACAATTCCTTTAATGTGAGGTGTGCAATTTGAATAAATTAGAAAAAAATCATAAATAACTTACGTTATCAACTGCTGAAGTAATCATTTCTTGTTCATTGTGCGACTGTAGTTGAACCACCATAACACCACTGTCAAATATTCTCAACCTTAAAAATAGGTGGGATATCGGTCTATAAAAATTGTTACAGTTTTTAATTAAAAAGCATATTTTTTGTTGCAAGGGTAGCACCGCAAGTCAAAACGTCCAACCATCCATTATTTACTGCTTGTCCCAGTGGCAAGCACTGAGACAATATAATCTCTCCAATTTGTCCTTCATCTGCTCTAATGTGTTCTCCCATTTAGACAGGCCTGAAACACCTCCATTATGAAGCATCCTAATCACAGGCCTGAAACACTCAACTGGCTCCTTTCGATGTGGAGGAGCACCAGCTCTACTTTAAGCTCCTCACTCTGTCTCTAAGGGTGAGTCTAGATATCCTGCAAAGGAAACTCATTACCGTTGTTTGATCAACAATCTAGTTCTTACGGTCACTACATAAAACTCAAGGCCATTGGTGACGGTAGGAATGTAGATTGACCGGTAAATCGAAAGCTCAGCGCTCTCTCTTCACAACGACAGACCAGTACAACATCCACATAACTGCTAACATCGCTCCAAACTTGTCCCCTTCTTCCTTCGCTGCAGGTAGCATCTCCTCCAAAACCTGAGCCCTTTTCCAGCTGAGAACCATGACCTCAAGCTTGGAGGTGCTGATCCTTGTCTTGACCGTTTCTCACTTAGCCACAAAGTGTCCCAGTGCACACCTGAGGTCGTCACCCTACGAAGCCAAGAGTACATCATCATCTTCAAAAAGCAGAGATGGAAATCACTGGAATTTACTTGGTGCTCTTTTGTCTTTACTGTGTAGGCTATCCCACCATACTGACTCACCAGAGGTTGGCACTTCCACCTTCAAGTCTGTTTAGACTACAGCCAATTTAAAACCGCAGATAGGTGATGTCCACTAAACTAATCATGTGACTTCAAAGACAAATTGGCTGCACCAGAGATGATTTACTGTAGACGTGTCCTGTTAAAGGGGGTGAACACTTATGTGATCAGTTATTGCGTGTTTTATATTTGTAATTTATTTAGATCACTTTGATATTATTTTTTTCTTTCAATCAGTGTCCAAAAAGACAAATTAAGTCCATTGAGATTCAAAAATTCATAAAATGTCCAAGGGGGGGTGAACACTTTTTTTACTTGCATTGTAGTTAAGTTACCATAAAAGGGTTATACAGAACAAATCTTTCAAAACATTCAAAACTCAGATTTAATTTGAAGTACTACAAAACTTTCCTATTAACCACACTATTAAAATAAAACTATAATGCCAATTCTCTATTTTTTCCTTTTTTGATTAATAGCAAAGGAAATGGAATGCAAAAGCTTTCATCAAAACAGGATGCAGGATGGGCAGTCCTCTAAGAATTCTTGCCACACCAATGCATTAAGCAAATGACTGTTTTAATCAACTATTGGAAACACTGGTTACCTTAGTGGTAGCTTTAAGTTTTCAAACAACTTGCAGGCATTGACGAGATCTTCAGGTGAAAGGAGCTAAAATAAAGTCAACACAAATTATTAAACCGGCAGATAGTGTGGTGTGGAGTGGTTTGGTGGCTAGGGGCACTTAACTTTAAACAGTAAGGATTCCAGTTCAAACTATACCCATGATTCAGTGTGTTCAGATTAATTAAAAATAAACAATTGTAACATATCCTGACTTTCTAAGGTGTTTTAGGCAAATATATCAAACAAATAGAACAGCAATACAAAGAAACTGATAAAAAAAGAGGCAAAATAACATTTAGTAAATTAACTCATTATTACCTGCATATTAAATTTGGTATTCTTACTGCTGGAATTTCCAGGTGTGTAATGGATACAATTAAGACACATTATCTCATTCCTATCTTTTTAAATTAATTTTACCTTCTCTATAGAATAATATTGCATGACTGGGCAGCTCTGCAAACAAACTGTACTATGTTTTTACGCGAAAACAATTACTCAAGAAAAATGGATTCTCAGAAGACATTCTCAAGTAAGAAATGTATCCTCCTGTAAAAGTAACATGAAGAAGACATCACCAGCAGCTGGTGGTAGTAGCTTAACTCCCAAGTTGTTTATACCAGTTCCAAGATGGATCAAAGTCACATCCAATTATCCAGGTCACTTTGATCTCCAATTTAAACCCATGACTCTCTAAATGAGATACAAAAGTATGTTGCATTGAATTTAGTGGTATCTCAGTCCTTAGCCAATGTTTCATAAGGTTAAACCAACAATCTAATTACTAAGGTATCAGGTTAAAACAGGATAAATGTCAGTGCTGCAGTGCAGCAAGGTTCTAAAACAGAAATAATCAGGAATGCAGTTAAAAATCAAGGGAACACCTTATTTTTGGCTTAAGCTGCTTTCTGTTCATCCACACTACAGCATGTAAGGCAGCATTCTCACAAGTGAAATATTCTTGTAAACCGAATAAAAAGTTACATTTATTAATCAAAATACAGGCAACAATTTCCTTCCCTCCTCTTCTCACCATTATTTGCAGGATTGAATTTGTGAGTAGGAGTACAACTCTGACTTTTGATTTGAGGCTTAATGCCATTTTGAGTTTCTGTGGGCCAGGAAAATCGCAACACTCCCCATGTCTATATGAATTTTACCCAACTATTCCAGATTCCTACCACATGTCAAATTCATACAGTTTATTTTGTCTGGCTACTCCAGAGTACAAATCTAGTATTTTGTCATGGAGTGGTCACACACACTATGGCTAGTC
Source organism: Polypterus senegalus (assembly GCF_016835505.1). Taxonomy (NCBI): domain Eukaryota; kingdom Metazoa; phylum Chordata; class Cladistia; order Polypteriformes; family Polypteridae; genus Polypterus; species Polypterus senegalus. The sequence goes on from NC_053155.1 coordinate 300,741,298, forward strand.
TCTTTTGAGACATTTGCACTAATGGTAAATACTAGTTGGCAGCTGCATACCCACAACATAATAATAATAATAATAATACATTTTATTTAATAGGCGCCTTTCTTAGCACTCAAGGTCACCTTACAATGAAATTAAACAACATTAGTAAAATAAAAACAAAAAAAAATGATAAATTAAAAAGCAATAATTAGCAAACAAACAAAGATAAAATACAGTAAAGTAACAGTTCAAAATTCAGAATTGGTATGCCAATTTGAAAAGATAAGTTTTGAGGGCAGTTTTAAAATGTGTTATTGAATCAAGCTGACGAATATGAGAGAGAAGAGAATTCTCGAGTTGAGGAGCACTACGAGAGGACGCTCGAGCTCCCATAGCACAGAGTTTGATGTGTGGTACAGAAAGTAGAGCTGCAGATGAGGATCTGAGTGAGCGAGAGGAGTGTAAGTCTGTAGGAGATCAGTGAGGTTGTGGAGATCTTAAATGTTAAGAGCGGTATTTAGTATTGTATTCTGTAGTTAACAGGGAGCCAGTGAAGTTGAGAGAGAATAGGTATAATATGTTCAGTGGATTTAGAACAGGTTATTATCCTATCAGCAGAATTTTGAATAAGTTTTAAGCAATGGATAAGTTTTTGTGCGATGCCAGATAGAATAGCATTACAGTAATCTATACGTGAGGTGACTACGGCATTAACTAATACTTCAGTACTGTGTTGGGTAAGAACAGGACGAAGTCTAGAAATGTTTCGGAGATGAAAGAAGGCAATCCGAGAAACATTACTTATATAGGAAGAAAAAGAGAGAGTACTGTTAAGATCAGGATTTCAAAGACACCCCAGAATCAGCTCCTTTACGCAATAGGGGAACTCCTGCACTCCTGGAAGCAGGGACAGCTTCTAAACACAAATGGAGTGATTCCTAGTGATGTCAGCTGAGCTTGCTCTCACTCAGTCCCCAAAATCTTTTGTGGATCACCAACAGGCCATAGAGTTCACCTCTGTATAGTTCAGATCCTGCCTACTACACAAATTGTTTTGTTGTAGAGTGGGTTGCACACAACTTAATCTGTCCTAGATCAGACAATATGAAATTTAGTTTGCTAGTGTAAGAAGACACTAAAACCTAAAATGATTAACACCTAAAAACAGTGTTTCTTAAACTATAGGTCACGAATGGTTTGCAGAAAGCCCTGCGATGGGTCGCTACTTGTAGGGCTGAAACAAACCCCCCCTGGACTACATGCCAAGGTGATTCTCCAAGGGGGACCACCCCTCCAAGCCCTGGTAATTGGCCAAGGGCCAATTACCCCGGACAACGATCAGTAGCGACTTTACAAGGGCAAAGTGATTCTCCAAAAGGAAACCCCCAAATAACTAAGTTATACGAAGCGGCTTGATGATTGGCCAGTTATGAGGCGCAAAGCCAAGCAATAGGCCAAATTGGGTCACGAGAAATAAAAAGTTTAGGAACCACTGTCTAAAAAGGTCATCAAGTTGAAAATTATAACTGTCCTAAAGTAAAAGCAGAGAATGGTATTCACAGTTTTTAATCTAGCATTCCAAAAATAAGTATGATAAAGTACAGCCTTTACTGAATAAATTAAAACACAAAAAAGAGGCACCTTTGCACATTAGAAAACGGAAAAAAAACATGCAGCCTGAAGTGAAGCTGGTACTTGAAAAGGCGTGAAATCACTGGGTTCTTAAAATGCTCTCAGTGCCCATTTCAGTATCAGGCACAAAAAAGATAATTCTTGTACCTCTTATAAAAAAAAATATGAGAAAACACCGGAAGTGGGTCAACAGGGTGCTAATTCTTATTAACTACAGTTGAACTGCTAATCTGTGATTTATCAGTCACTGATCTTCCTTTAGTAAATGGGTCTCACTGCAAAGCTGTATTTAAAACCAACAAGGTTTTGATTACAACTCTTGCAGTGATCACTTGCTTCAGTAACTCAAACCTGCATTTTCACATTAAGCAGCTCTGTCTGAAGACACCTGTTAGCAAGCTGGCACAAAAGTTGACTGACAGCTGCATGAGTTGATATGGTAGTTACTGCAGCAAAAAGTCATGCAGAATAAGAAAATTAAACCTGGAATATAAGTAGATCATAATTTTATATACTTGCCACATAATGGCAGTGGATTAAAATTAATATGAAATCATTTACACCTTCTACCTTTAACAAAACATTTAGCTTTAAGCATAATGGTGGTTAAACTTTGACCAGTCTTAAATGACTATGGGGTGGTGGCTCTGACTTCATATATTGCGTTATGAAGACTTTAGAAACATTTGGTTCACTTGCAGCTCCAGTTCAGAACAGCACTAGATGCACTAGAAGGTGCTGTCATCTTTCTGCTGAACAGAGCCATACCCCCATCTGGAGAAATGGGGTAGTAGGGTGAGGATATTCTTTTTTAGACTTCACTAGCGCATCCAGCACCATACAGTCTAAACTGTTTGTGGAAAAGCTCCAGTCGATGAGGGCTGATGCTATCAGTATCCTGGAAAATGGGCTGCCTAAATGTTTGTGTGGCTTAAGTATTACATATCGGAGATGGTATGAGTAGCACAGATGTTCCATGGTACTTGTACTGGTTTCTTTCCTGTTTACCTGGTGCACTTCAGAGTTTAGGTACAATACTGAACTGGAGTTTCTAGAAATATTCTAATGACACAGGCATAGTCGGGTGTATTGATGGTGGGCAGGGGAATAAATACTGGACAGTAGTGAAGGACTTTGTTCAGTGGTGCAAACTGAATCACCTGCAGCTCAACTCAATAAGACAAAGGAAAATATTGTAGACTTCAGGAAATTCAAACCCACCCTACTTCCAGTATTCAATGATGATGAAGATGCAGAGATGGCGGGGACTGTCACACATGCACATCATAGGAGCACCTTTCCTGGCTCATCTAAGGTGTCACACAACTGTATTTATCAATAGCACCTGACGACCCTGACACTCGTGATTCACTGATAGAATGTCTTACTTCTGTTTCAGAATGGATGACTAGTAATTAGTCTAAATAAGGAGAAAACAGAAATTTTAGTGATTGGCAATAATGGATATAATAAGGTTATTAGAAATAAACTTGATGCATAAGGATTAAAAGTCAAGACAGAGTTAAAGAATATAGGGGTAACTATTGGCTCTGACCTGAATTTTAAATCAGATATTAATCAGATTACTAGGGCAGCGTTTTTTTTTTCAATTAAGAAATATAACAAAAGTTTGACCTCTTATAACATTGCAAGATGCTGAGAAATTAGTTCACACTTTTGTTTTCATTTGATTAGTTTACTGTAACGCACTCCTCACAGGACCACCCAAAAAAAGACATAAATCGACTGCAACGAGTGCAGAATGGAGCTGCTAGAATCTTAACTAGGAAAAGAAAATCCAAGCACATTTCTCCAGTTTTGATGTCACTACATTGGTTACCCGTGTCATTTAGAATTGACTTTAAAATACTGATTATGGTTTACAAAGCCTTAAATAATCTCGCTCCATCTTATATTTCGGAATGTCTTACACTCCAAATTGTAACCTTAGATCTTCAAATGAGTGTCTGCTTATTATTTTGAGAGCTAAACTTAAAAGAAGTGGTGAGACAGCCTTCTGCTGTTATGCACCTAAAATCTGGAATAGCCTGCCAATAGGAATTCGTCAGGCTAATACAGTGGAGCACTTTAAAAACTGCTAAAAACTCATTACTTTAACATGGCTTTCTCATAGCTTCATCTTAGTTTAATCCTGATGCTCTATATATTCAATTAATTATCATTATTTTTCATGGTGGCTCCAAAATCCATACTAACCCCTACTTTCTCTTCTGTTCTTTTTACGGTTTTCGCACTGTGATGTCCCTAAATTGATGGATTAAAGGCCAGAAGTCCACATGACCGTCATCATCAAGTTCTTCCATGAGAACCCTGAATACAATGAGGATTGATTGGTAATTTATGTTAGGTAGAACCCCTGCAAATTTTATTTTTTTCTCCAGCCATCTGGAGTTTTTTTTTGTTTTTTCTGTCCTCCTTGGCCATCGGACCTTACTTTTATTCTATGTTAATTAGTGTTCCCTAATTTTAATTATTTATTTTGTCTTTTTTTCTCATTCTTCATCATGAAAAGCACTTTGAGCTACATTTTTTGTATGAAAATGCACTATATAAATAAATGTTGTTGTTGTTGTAAGGTAAGCAACACCCCACCGGGGTGAGGAAAGGGCACTGTCGCCAACATTATAATCTCTTTTCTACCCCACAGCATTAAGAAAATGCTTCTTAAGGTCAACTGACTCCGCCCTTCCAGTTGAATACCAATAAATATATAATGTCCCCATACTGAGACGTCTCAGTTGGACCTGAACTTGACAGAGTAAGGAGTTCCGCGATCCTGATCCGCTCTCACGAGCCCATAGCTTTTGCTGCTAAGAAGGCTGCTTTTAATCTGTTTGTTTGTGCCCTCGTGTGCTTGTTTTGTTTAAACTTGCTAAGAGGTTAGAGGGGGCAACCAGACTAGCATCCTATTACTTAGATCTGTTGATTTTCAATTTTGACTCTCTTTTCACATGACTTTATGGTGGGGGTAAGGTCAGAGCACAGGGTCAGCCATTGTACAGCACCAATGGAGCAATTTTCAGGTTAAGGACACTGCTCAAAAGTCCAAATAGATCGGAATCCTATCTGGCATTAGCAGGATTTGAACCAGCAACCTTCCAGATACCAGTGCAGATCCTTAGCCGCAGAGACACCTATCTACCGGTACTTTTCTGGACTCACTCTGTATTTCTTCCACCTGTCCAGAGCACCTAAACTGTGGGTAAATTAGAGTGCATCTGAATGACAAGCTTGAGTGGAGTACCAACACGGAGGCTGTACACAAGAGGGGTCAGAGTTGCCCCTATTTCCTGAGCAGGTTTAGGTCATTTGCTATATGAAGGCCACTTTTTCATGTTTTCAACCAGTTTGTAATGGGCAGTGTAATTTTCTCTGTGGCAGTGTTCTGGGAAAATTGCATTACCGCAGGTGATGGCAGCATGGCAGCAGACAAAACAAACTGATTAAAAAGGCTGGTTCAGTCTTGGGAGTCAGGCAGCACTCGCTGCAGGAAGTGGTAGAACAAAGGGCACTCGGGAAGCTGTTTACTATTCTGGACAATGACTCTCACCATCAGTAATAGACTGAGACAACTGTATTGCAGCAAGGAGTGCTACGTGAGGTGGTTTGTACCTTTAGGCATCAGCCATCATGAGTCACCACACAGCCGAGGTGGCCTTGTTCCATGTGTACTGAGCTGGTCTAGCAGACAATGATGGTATGTGCAGGATACTGTGCCAATGACTGAGGTCCTGCACTATCAAATTGTAGCTGATACTGTAAATATGAGCAATTCTAACCTCACTTTACATTTAGTGAATTACCAACTCTTCGTTAAATACCTACAGATAATTTCTGCTATATATTTATTTGTACCTTATTAACATATTTAAGATTATAATTCTTGTTTTATGTATATTTGTACCTTTTTATGTCTCCTACTGTAACACTGTAATTTCCTTTTAAATGAATACATTTTCTATCTATGTATCTATCCATCTATAAACCAAAATTCTCACAAACCTGTCTTACCTCAACAGAAATGGCACCAAAAATGTGTTTGCTGCCCCTTATCTGAATCATAAACAAAGTCAATCCCTGAGTGATATTTACAGAATAAGATTTAGGGCTGCTTTTCTTTTTTATATTATTCAACAATAACTTAAATTTAACTTCATCTTAGAATACTTATTCAAAATGAACAAGGAATATAATGTTTCCTCACCTCCATTCCACGAGCCCGATTGACAAGGCAATACACTTCTGTCAGAGCCATCATGCCTCCTCTTTCCTGATTGGAAACAAATAATTAAACCAAATTTAGTCATTAAAAATTCTTTTGGAGTTCACGGGAAATGCATACACTCGGCTCATCAAACTCTTTGAAATCAGTTTGCATTTTTTGCCGTTAAAACACGTGGTGCAGTTAATTCAGTAACACTCACGGGCAGCAGGCTCCAAACTTAGAAGATTAGAAACTTCCTGTTGTTGCTTAGTGTCAAGTACTGAGTAAGGAAGGTCATATTTTCATGCTGAGGTTTACATCCTACTTAAATATTTTACTTCCAAAAGCTACTGTGCTGACAAGTATAATCCAGAGGCTGTCATTGTTATGTTTTAGATCATAGATCAGAGAAACTGTGTCTGTGAAATGGTTTTTTAGTGAATTCTTGGCTGATTAGAAGCTTATATACAATAGCTTAATCACTAGTCGTGAGACATTTCCTGTACTGAGGTATACCATAACAATACATTATTATTGTTACTGCTATAAATAATATTTTATACAACTATGTACAGTGCATTATGTTGGCCCAGTGGTCTAAATTGCTGCCTCACAGCTTATAAGGACCTGTATTATTATTATTATTATGTCTTGTCAATTTCTGTATGCTGTTCACAAATTCTTTCTGATCATATGATTTTTTCCATATATTACAGATAAAACACACATTCACACTGCATTAATTGTAAATTGGACCGTTATGAGTAAGCATGCCTTAAAATGGACTCACTAGCTCTATACAACATTCCTTACACTTTTGGGATACTCACTTCTGATTTGTGTGAGGCATATTAATAAACAAATGCTTTTCAAAATTTTCCATGGTGAACCCCTTAGGTCTTACAAATTCCTGCTTGACATCCCAGCATAATAAGCCCTAGTAGTTTAAAATGTTGTTATATTTTAGCAGAGGAGTACAGAAGAAAGCCAAACACATTTTAAAATGAAAGATTTTTCAATAATTTGCAACTCCGACGACTTGCGAGTTTAACACATATATTTATTGTTAGGTCAAATGTGAGACAACCTAGCAATCATTTGCTCATCAAGTATTTCTAAACTTTTTTTGTGTTTCAGCAACTATGAACTAACTATGTGCTAGCCTCTTTGCGGTTCTGTCGCTCACATATGGGGATGAGGATGTACAATTTAAACAGATTTTTATTTTCATGGGAATTGCTACATATCATTGTGCCAACACAATGTATAACTGCCCGTGATTGAATTTCGTTTCTTTCTCTCTATTACATAAAACTACTTTTTCAAATGTTTCAAAAAGCTATTCTAATGAGAAAATGTTAGTTTTAATACAAATGGCATATCAAGATCTTCTTTGATGTATGATGTTATCCCCTGAAGATGTTCTACATTACCTTTCTTGGATACATCCTTCTTTCTACAGTGATTTGTGCGGTGGAAGACCAAACAGTGTTCACAGCTGTAGATGCTCTTTGTGATATTGTAAGTTGTTTTCATCTTCTGCACGATCACAACCAACTGTTTCAGCATAGTCTATTGATACACATTTAACCAATTGGCCGTGTAACCGACTGACATTTTTGCCATTAATTCGTTTGACGTCATAGTTTCTCTGTGCTAGGATTGCCAATGTACTCATTTTTTCTGTTGATAACCCTTCGTGATGAAATTCTTCAGTAAGATTTGAAATCCAGCAATTGCTAAGTTTGACATCACCTCCACCTAAAAGTTGTGCTTAATATGCTTTTAATTGTACACTAAGTAAGGTTTTAAACAATCTAGCACCTTCTTATACCTTGGACTGCTTGTCCCCCTAAACTCGTAATTGTAACCTTAAATCCACTAAAACCAGTTTGCCCAGTATTCTGAGAGTAAAGCATAAAAGAGGTGGAGAGCCAGCTTTATGTTTCTACGCACCAAAAATTGGGAATACTTTGCCATTAGAAATATGCCAGGCCAGTATGATTGAACACTTCAAAATAACTATAAAAACACACCTCTTTATTCTGGCTTTTACTTGATCACTTAAATTAACTAGCATGGCTGATACTAGTACTTCATACTAAGGGAGGGAGGAAAACAGTTTTTATCAGTAAATTTAAATCTATTTGCAGTTTTATAGACTGGACATGATCGTGTTTTATTTTTATCCGGTACTCTGTGGTGACACTGCACCACTATCCTTTGGTCCGAATATGCTGCAGCCACCTAATATGATGAGAAGATGAAGCTTAAGAGCTCACAGGAGAGTCTTGTCTTTCTGACACCCTCATGGACCATGGCATGCTCAGTGAGGGCTGGTCAGTCTTTTAGCCTGGGAACTCCTACAGATTTTGTGTTTCTTTTTTTTTGCTTCAACTTATCTGTTTTTTTTATATCCTCTCTAGTCATCTGACCATACCATTCAACTTACCTTTAGAGACTTAAAAACAAAATAAAGACTCCATTAAGAAACTTTGTTAAACAGAACCTGCCCAATTTTCCTCATCTCCCACCTCCCTCTATGCTAGAAAAAATATTGTTCAGTTTCAATGACTTAAGACAGCATCTCTGAAATATATAAAACCATTTTACAGTCCTTTCCTTTCAAAGATCCAAGAGGACAATGGGAAAAGGATCTCTCACTCATTATCTCAGAAAAGGAGTGGAAGGTAGCAATGCAGAGAATTCACTCGAGCTCCGTATGTGCAAAGCATACAATTATTCAACTCACAATTATATATCGAGCACAACTGTCTCGCTTAAAATTGTCCAAAATATTTCCAACCTGTGAACGCTGCAATCAAGTTCCAGCTTCACTGGGTCACATGTTTTGGGCCTGCACCAAATTTACATCATCCTGGACAAAAATTTTTAAATGCCTTTCAGACACCCTTGGTGTAACAATCCCTCCTACCCATTAACAGCTGTGTTTGGTGTTCTTCCAGATGGGCTTAAAGTGGAGAAGGACAAACAAACTAATTGCCTTTACTACACTACTGGAACAGACTTATCTTGCTAAACTGGAAGAATACTAACTCTCCCCTTTTAAGTCAGTGGTAGTTGATGTTATATACTATATGAAATTGGAAAAAATCAGATTCTCACTTACAGGGTCTGTGCAGAGATTTTCAAACCCTGGCAGGATCTAATCAATAACATTTTAGAATAAGCTTTTAATGCACGGAGGAAGCAGATTCTCTCCCTATTGCTTTTTTTCCTTTTTCTTCTCCATTTATCTTTATTCACTTATCAATTTATCTATTTACTTATTTTTACTAGGTTTAAGTTTTATTCTGCTGCCCATGCTCTCTTTCTCAGGGGTGGAGGTTGATTTGTTTTCAATCCTATTCTTGTAAAATTGATCTATTTGTATGGAATGTTTTGTGATTTCAATAAAATCAATAAAATAAAAAAAAAAAGAATTATGCAAATACCATAATTCTGCAATTAATTATGAAATCTTTTCGTCAATTGCTATTGTAATGACCTATTTTATGATCAGAAAGATCAGCATCAGAGTGGTAAATAATTACTGAAATTTTATACAATAGTTTGGGTAACTTGTTTACTAGGGAGCAAAACCTACTGACACTCGCGTCCAAATTTTTTTTTTTTTTTGTCATCTTGTAAAGGACCTTGAGCTACAGTACATCCACTGTGTGAAAATATGCTATATAAATACATTTTATTGTAGTTAGGTGCGTTCGCATATAATGTGCAAAGCACCTATTGTGAAAGTCCATGTTGATCTGTCTGTCCATCATCATGAAACAACTCGGCCCCTGTGGAACAATTTTGCTGAGATGCAGCACACTTATTCTTCAATGAAATTTGTTGAAACTGTTCAATTTTCGTTCAATGTTTTAACATTTCAAAATTTCCCATTGAAAAGCATTGACAACCTTATGAACTCGTCAACCTTAAAACAGAGAAAGTTTCTGTGCAACTTCAATTAGGAGTTAAGTTTACTCTTTTACTTCAATTTCAAAATGGTTGCTTGAACTATTTTGCATATTTTCCTCTTTTACTTGTCCAACAGCCACCAATCCAATGCAAATGAGTCAAATGCCAGGTTGAACACAAATGCTTGGTAACTGTTCATAAGGCAGCGCCTCCTCCTGCTGCTTTAGGTAAGTTAATTAATACAGTACAGAAAAAGTCACTTCTCTGGAAATAATCGGAAGGGGAAAGCATTAGAACACTCTAGACAAGAACAGGCCATTCAGCCCAACAAAGCGCGCCAGTCCTATCCAAAACAACATCTAAAAAAACATCAAGTCGAGTTTTGAAAATCCCTAAACCTAAAGTCTTACTGTCCACCACACTACTTGGTAGCTTATTCCAAGTGTCTCTCATTATTTGTGTAAAGAAAAACTTCTTAATGTTTGTGCAAAATTTATCCTTAACAAGTTTCCAACTGTGTCCACATGTTCTTGATGAACTCATTTTAAAATAACAGTCTCAATCCACTGGACTAATTGCCTTCATAATTTTAAACACTTCAATCATGTCACCTCTTAATCTTCTTTTTTTTAAACTGTAAAGTCTCAGTTCTTTTAATCTTTCCTCATAATTCAACCACTGTAGCCCTGGAATCAGACTAGTCGCTCTTCTCAGGACCTTTTCTAGCACTGTTATGTCCTTTTTGTAGCCTGGAGACCATAACTGCACACAGTACTCCAGATGAGGCCTCACCAGTGCATTATAAAGGTTGAGCATAACCTCCTTGGACTTGTACTCCACATATCAAGGTGCTATATAACCTGTTCATTCTGTTAGCCTTCTTAATGGTTTCTGAAGACTGTCAGGAAATCAATAGCTTAGAGTCCACTATGACTCCTAAATCCTTCTCATAAGGTGTACTCTCAATTTTCCAACCACCCATTGTGTATTTAAACTTAATTTTTGCATCCTTTGTGTAATACTTTACATTTACTGACATTAAATTTCATCTGCCACAAATCTGCCCAAGCCCGTATGCTATCCAAGCAATTATATATAACACTAGCAAAATACGCGCGCTTCGGAGCGGCAAAGTACTGCCTTAAAATTTTTATTAAGAAGAAAATTAAAACTTTTTATACTGAGGGAAAATATACCAATAATTATTTGTTAAGGATCTCTTTCTATACCACATTGTCAGTACGGCCCTCCAGTTGTAATATGACCAAGCTGTGCGCTGAGCTTACTCTTGAGCATGCAACGTACAGTTGACCATGTGAACAGTAATCTTGTTTCAAATCTCACAGCTTGGATTACTGCTATCATAATCGGTTTGAGTTTCATGGTTTGTTTTAATTACGTTAGTATTTGCAGGACTTGTTGTGTTGAAGTGACATTCGGCTTCTGTCAAGCATTGTAAGCATACAACCGGTTTCATCGATAACTTCACATCCAGCTTTTGAGAGTTTAAACATTCATAAACATCAAAGTGTCCACTACTCAAATCGTCACCTGTGAATCTAAGATGTTTAAGAGGCATTGGCGGTTGTCCAAAGGTATAAAATATTTGGCCATTTTGGTACACTTGAAAGTGACAACCGAACAATTCAGCAGCAGCCATCAACTCACATGCAGAACCATAGGTGAAGGGCTTAAGCATTTCATTCTTATAGTGCTCCTGTGTAGTATAATTATCTCCTGTACCATCATCAGTCCACACCTTGAACCGGTCCCAGTCATTCAATACATAAGACACAATGTTCCTCCGGATATTAAGAGTGTGCCTGATATGACCGTACAATATGTAACAAAGAGAATAGAAAAGGCAGGCGCCATCTCCGGGCATGGAAACCACTCGGTAAGTGACAGTTCTTTGATCGATGGTGATCACCTCGATAGACATGTTAATTGGATTACGGTTGGAACGATAAAGGAAATGGGTACCTGAACAATGTAAAGTAAGTCTAAAATACCTACACAATAACTATAATCATAATAAACGAACAATAAAACAGCGGAGAAGCCGTGGATTAAATAAAAAGGCTGCAGTTATCAGCAGGGAGACGTGAATCCCGTGGCGAAGCAAGGAAGGGAATGTAGAGACCGGAGCGGACGGACTGCCTTATATAGGCAGGCACCCAACAACGTGGGAGGCGTGAGGATGGGGGACCCAACGGCGCCTCACACGGTGACCGAGCTGCAGGCTATGGACGTATATATGTACGTAAGTGGGATTTAGTTAGCGTTGGGAACCTGCGTACCAATTTTCTTGAAGATGGGCCCATAAGTAACAAAGACCGTTGAAAAGTTCAATGTGGCGGCCGACAGTGGCATCATACCACCGAAATAAGTACGTACATTGGTATCGGTTAGCGCAGGGAAACCACCTACCAAATTTCGTGAAGATGGGGCCATAAATAAGAAAGTTCAACATGGCAAACATTGTCAACTGTTATGACTGTTACGCATAGAATTTCAAAATGAAACCTGCTTAACTTTTGTAAGTAAGCTGTAAGGAATGAGCCTGCCAAATTTCAGCCTTCTACCTACACGGGAAGTTGGAGAATTAGTGTCGTTGGAAAGGTCAATATGGCTGCTGACAGTGGCGTCATACCATCGAAATAAGTACGTACATCAGTTTCAGTTAGCGCAGGGAAGTCACCTACCAAATTTCGTGAAGATGGGGGTATAAATAAGAAAATTCAACATCGCGGGCTTTGTCGACCGTTATTGACCGTTACGTGTAGAATTTCAAAATGAAACCTGCTTAACTTTTGTAAGTAAGCTGTAAGGAATAAGCCTGCCAAATTTCAGCCTTCTACCTACTTGGGAAGTTGGAGAATTAGTGATGAGTGAGTGAGTGAGTGAGTGAGTGAGTGAGTGAGTGAGTGAGTGAGTGAGTGAGTGAGTGAGTGAGTGAGTGAGTGAGGGCTTTGCCTTTTATTATTATAGAAGATATAGAAGACAGAATTGATTGAACAATTATATCCGACGATTATGACTATAAAGAACTAATGTTATCAACCTGAAGCTAAATGGCGTTTGAACTAATTTATAACACAGGAAAGGTGCAGGTAGCCTAACTGATATAAACATAAGACAGGTTCAGAAATAGACAATGGGTCGTGAGGTGGGAGACTTCAGTGGCTTAAGCCTCTGATCCTTCAGTCTGAGATATACATGAACAATTGCAGTGAGCCCTTGCTCTTCTTGCTCATACTGTTCTATTTGTACTCCTCTTATACAATAAATCAGTTCCTTTCCAAGGTTTTACTTATTTATATAATTGATGATAATGAATTACTGTGTTTTAAATAATATTAAGGACTAGATGAGGAACTTATTTCAGTTCCTTTTCTACTTTCATAGGTTAGCTAATATTGATACTGATTTAAGGTAGTATTGGTCATTTTGTATTACTAGATATTTTTCATATACTACTAATTTGATGCAATTTCAAAAATGTTATGTTTAGGAAAATTAAACAATAATTAGTCACACTTTCTGCCACTTACACACATTAGTCGATGCCATTCTCACATCACTTGAATTGCAATCTGCTGTGTATGAAAGCCACTGAACCACCACAAGACTCTTTGTGCTCTGTTTATACCTCCACTGAAAAGTGCATTAAAAAGCACATATTTAATGTTGTCTGCTAACACACATTCTATTATCACTACAAGTTTTGAAGAAGACTCATTGTTACAAAACTATTTAATAAACAAAAATGTAATAACTGACTCTTGGATGAAGCAAATAAAAAATGTGAAATGATCCAACTTTCATATCAGTTAACTTAGTCGGCGAATGCACCTGAATGTTACGCATGTGTACATTATCTAAATTGTTGTTGATTGGCTTTAGGATGCGGCTGGTATGACACAAAATACCTAAAACAAAAGTGTAATGGAAAATAAATATTAAGATCTGTATTATATGTTTTGTAACTGTAAAAGGAAAAAAGAGAAACTGAATTCTGTTTACTTCTGTATGTGATTCATTGACCGCTATCTACTACCCACAGCACAAAACTGACGTCCTGCGCTGCTAACTATCAAGTCAGGTTCGATCCCACATAGTTAATCTATAACCTCCAGATGTGTTTTCTTTTTTGGTGGAAAAGTGTTTTACATGTTTAAGAAATCACAAGAAATATTATTGTCTAAGTACAGAAAGGCAGGTTGAAAAGCACCCCATTCTTCTTTTTTCTTGATCATGTTACTGCGTGTAGGCACAGAACCCTATTTTTGTAATTTGAATTCTGTGATTTTCATCTGCTTAATTTAGGCAACTGTGTAAGACTCATACGTATAAATGTAAAAATGCACATATATAAGCAATACATAGAATATTTACATTGCTTTCAAATCTATCCTTATTTTAAACGAATGTTCAAATCTTAATTTGACAGCTCTACTATAGATTTGTTAGTTCTACATTGAAAGATGAAACTGAAATTGTAAATTTTAAACCAATTACAGCACTGCTTTTCTCACACCGCTCAAGCCATACTGTAACACCCAGCTCTGACTTAAACACTTTTATAGAGTCACTAAAGGTATGTTTGATTTTAAAAAGTCATTAAATATATGTTATATAGTGCTGGATGCAGAGCTTGAATTAAGTTATAAAAAAACAAAATAACAGAATGTCTTTCTATTATGTTACAATGTCACATGTTCTCTTTCTATACTGTCTTACCTCAAGAGGAGTCTGTAAAATCTGTGCCAGTTGCTTGGCTAATTGCAAATGGTAATGAGTTCCGGAGCCATGCGTCTCTCTAGTGACTGGGTTAGCAATACCCATGCTTAAAAGGTATGACTTGAACCGAATTGTCTGTGAATGGAAAGAAAACAGTAAAAACTATTACAGAAAACATATTCAATTCATTTGCACACTGGAAAAGGTACAGGTAAGGCTGAGGGGAATCTAAATTGGCACTGGGTTCACATGTGCAAGTAGGTGCATGCAAGTGTGTCCTGTGATAAATTGTTCATGCATTGAACACCACCAGATCTTACAGAAGAAACCTCCAGTGCCTCCAAATCCTGCAACGAAATAGGCACGCTCAGAAAATAAAGGAGTGGAGTTCCATTAATTCAAAACTCACAATTATGTTTAAAGTCCTCAATCTACATCTTGTGCAATATTTTCGATTTTTTACATGACCCAATAGATCATGCCAGCATCTTGCTGAAACATTTTAATTTGCTTGCATAGCATAATGCAGAATGCTGCTTCTAAGGTATGATGTGTTGTGCAAATATTTTACACTCTGCGCTAGGATTCATTTTCTTGGTGTAAATTTCCATTTTATACAGTTCCATGCCAAGGTTTGGACATTCTTGTCAAAATTACATATGTAGTTGACATTTGAAGTAAAAAAAATTATGAACACAAATTGGACAGCAAGCAAGCTAAATGTGCACTTTGAAGAAAAAGTTAATGTAAGGTTACTATTTATTTGATAAACTTCAAAAATTAAAAAAAAATAAATAAAAGAGTCAATGTGGTATTTGCAAAAGTTTGGCCACCCTTTCAGTTGCAAATTCTCAGATCCTATTAGGCGGTTAGTCTGTGCTACTCTGGTCAAGAATTATTATTAAGAATTATCAGATGATGTCAGTTCCAGAGCTTAATGAACTCTTTGACACTTCAAACATTGTGCATCATTCAACTACCATGGACTCTTCTAAGCAACTGACTTCAAAGCAGGGGAAGGCCATAAAAACATCAAAGAGCTTCCACCTAGCAATATCCACAGTCTGAAATGTCATTAAGAAATGTCAGTTTAGAGGAACTGTGGAGATCTGAGAGACCATGAAAACTGACAGATACTGTAGAACAGCTCATATAATGTGCAGAGAGGCAAAGCAAAACTACTATATGACTGCAAGTGACCTTCAGGCTGGTTTAGGGTGTACTCACACACTTGGCATGATTGTCTCCCCACTCCCCTGCAGGCCTGTACTCATACTGCGCTTTAATGTTCTAGGCCCAGGCATGCTTTCGTCATCAGCATGCAACTTTGTGTAAAGCCAAACCAAGAAACACAGAGTGGCAGCATGCATGTCAAAATGGATTTGCTTATTTTGTGGTGTTTTTTCTTTTTTGGAGTCATGTAGGAACGATAACACTCTAGCCTCTTACAGATTTACTGAGTGTGCAGTGCAGTGTTTTGCTGTTATTCGTGTTGAGAACATTTTTATGGAGACCAATAATATTAAGGGAGGAATTTGTAGCTTTTCTTGCCAATTACAATTCACGTTCACCTGTAAGGTGAGAATAAAAAGCTGTTTTTAACTCAAATGGTAGCGAATGAAATGACGTTGCATCATTGACATCATGTCTGTGTTCCATTCTACGACATGTTCAGCAATCACACTGTTCCCGAACTGTTCTCGGGCCCACCTCTTCCAAGAGGGCCAATGCATGGTACGGTTGGTCCTGCACGGAGTGATCACACTAGTCAAATCAACTACAGTTTGGAGGGTTACATATGGACAAACATGCTTATGTGCAAAACAAATTGCTAGTGTGTGTACACCCTTAGTTGCAAAAGGAGTGGTGGTGCATGTTTCCGATAGGGGTCACAATCTCCCTATTTGGAATAAGTTCTTTTGTAATTGCGGTGTTTTAAGTAACCAAAAACTATATAGATATGATATTAAAAGGCGATATCCCTACCATATTGATACGGCAGTAAAAATCACATACGAGAAAATAACTTAGCTTTCTTTACTGACGATTTATACGGCATTGGAAGCCACATAGCATTACAATACCAAGGTGGAATCTTGATCTATACAGTCTGCCATTTTCTGTCGCTGCGTTGGAAGGCTTTTCAGGACGGACAACGATATCACCCATCCATCCTTCGGCTTTGAAGTATTTGGCTGCTGTCCAAATCTTTATATACTGTCTTCTCCATGTGCAGGCCCTTACTTAGGTTCCAAACAAGGAAAGGAGAGGATTCAATTTCACCCCTAACATACTCTAACATAGTACAATGCCCATTTTCGTAGTTGTACCTTCTCTCTTCAAATGCTTGCCAAGCAGTTATAAATGCTGAGAGCCCCTGTGTGCTTACTTTGGCCTGGCCTATACATGTGAGTGGATTTATAAAATAATTTTTGTACAGAGCACAGTGACATTAAACTTACATTCTTATTACAGTGCACCGCTCTGATATGCAGCGTTACTTACATAGGGAAGGGCCATCAGGAAAGAACCTTACTTGTGATCTCATCACAAAAAAATAAGTATGCAAAACACCATTTTGGAACCAATGCCATTTACAGACGATGTTAAAACACAGCCACAAAAGGTCTGTTTGGAGACAAAAAGGATCAGCATTTGAGGAAAAGAACACCTTACCAACTATTAAGTGCAAGGGTGGATCTAATATACTTTGAGGTTGTGTGGCACCTAGTGGCAGAGAAACACTGTGTGTACAGAGAAGATCGGATTCCATTAAATATTAACAAATCCTCCAGGAGAATTTCAGACAGTCAGTGAGGAAACTGAAGCTGAAAAATGGATGGTTTCAACAACAAGAAACACTTCAAAATTAACTATGAAATTCCTCAAGAAACACCAGGTGAAGGTTTTGGAATGGCCTTTGCAGTCCCCAGACATGAAATCATTTGAAAATCTGCAGGTAGATCTTAAACATGCTGAGCATGGCAGACACACTGAGAATATCGGAGAGCTGGAAGTGCTCAGAAAGGAAGAATAGGGAAAAATTTCCAAAAACAAGAAGTTATTTTTGACAAAGGGGTTAATACTAAATGCTGAAATAGTTGAGTGCCCAAACTTTTCTAAATGCTGTACAGTGTATTTACTTTTATTTTTTTCACTCCATCATATAAATCACAACCGTATATTAAACTAGAACAATGGCATTTTTAAAATGATGTTGTTTGTTACATTTATTATTTTTTACTTCAAATGTCTACATAATAAGCAATTTGGCCAGGCATGTCCAAACTTTTGTATGGAACTGAATGTTACTGAGACACAGAGTGCATTTAAAAATCCCAGATTTACTCATTACTTAGAGTATAGACTCAAACTTCTCATCTCATGTTATTTTAAATCAATTTGTACTGTTTACACAAAACACCCTTATGCCAGTCAATATCTGCTCAAACAGTACATGTATGACAAAGAGATTTTTAATAAACACAAATACACTTAAACAAAAGTCAAAATGTTTTTCACTGAATGCCTTCTAGACTTGCCTCATCTTCTGTGATGTCACCTTGCTTGTCCTTGATTTTGTTCGCTATTGACTTCGATAATTCCACCATTTCTTTTGCCTAGAAATTTGAGTTACATAAATTACTTTTTTTGCAAGTGAAGATGTACAGTAAATAAAATGAGTTCTATTTTGTTTCCACAGCTCCATTACAGAAAGCTGGAAACCTTTAAGAAAATACCAGACTTACCTTCTCCATAAGCTTGCTAAGATCTTCAAAGGCCTAAAGAAAAAAAATATTTTACCATAAAAAATCAAAATGACAGTTTTTAAGAACATGTTTAAGCAATTCAGTTTATTTGTGTGAGCACTGTTAAAATCTCTTAGTAACTAAACCCAGACAAAATATGGTCCTTGTTATTCCAATTTCTGCAATACCCAGGATGAGCTGTGTAGTCTTAACTAAGATAATAAAATAAAGATGAGCTAAACAGTTCAACCCACTGCAGTAACTTTTGGGAGTAAAGCATCCGACTACTTACAGTACAGTAAATATAACACACACCAAGCATAGGAGCCGTCTGTTGGGGGGGCATACAGGCAACTGCCCCTCAATATTAAAGTTGAGGGTAATGCTTGAGAAATGATGCAACGGTAAAAATGGCTTCAAAAGTCCATATTAGCTGCATTTGAGTCTATATGTTGCCCCAGGCTATTAAAGCAACATTCAAACTGCAGTTGAAAGTGATTCAATTCAGAATTGTTACTCATATTTGTTTGTTTTATTGTTTGACTGTTCAAATTAATTCTGAAAGTACTGTAAATCCTATATGTGTACAGATACCTATCCTAAAATCTGGGAAATTGATAAAATAATTCATCACACAGATGTCTCCTAATATAGTACATGCTGACATGCTGATTACAAATTGGTTATGGTGCAGGACCTCTGCAAATTCATCAGCTCATGATGACAAATGTTTATCACTGCCAAATCTGTACATAGAAACCTGTGGACATGAGAAAGGCATTCTTTCTTTTTTTTTCCCCCCGCATTTCACATTTCCCTAAAAAGATTGAACCTCTATCACATGAGTGAAACGAAAATTGAATAGCGGTAAGAACAAAGTTTCAAGCAGGTAGTTATCAATTTGGATGCCTTAGATAAATGGACTAGACTAGTAATAATCACAAAATACATTAAAGTGTAACAATTACCTTTAGACATTTACCCATGAGTGCTATTTATTATATGTCAAATTAGACTCCCATCTGTCATTTGATACACATGTCCATCACCTCTGTAAAATTGCATTCCTTCATCTCCAAAATATAGCCAAACTCCGTCCTTGCCTCTCCCTTTGTGATGCCAAAAAGCTGGTTCATGCTTTTGTCTCCTCCAGGCTGGACTATTGTAATACACTCCTCATCAGGATACCCAACAAGAGCCCTCAAAAACTCAAAAAAATTCAAAATAGTGCTGCAAGGATCCTGATGAGGGTGCGGGAATATGAACATATTTCACCAACTTCTCATTCACTTCATTGGCTCCCTATTCACCTCCGTATTGAGTACAAACTATGTTTGCTCACTCATCAGTGTATTCATGAAAATGCTCCGCAATATCTTAAGGAACTCCTTATATTATAATCCACTACAAGAAACCTCCATTTTGCAAATGCCTACCGCCTTCACCCCTCTGTGACCAAACTTCGTACAATGGGTGACCGAGCCTTTGCAGTGGCTGCCCCATGGCTCTGGAATGCCCTATCAGAGTACCTGAGAACACAGCAGATTGTGGGCTGTTTTAAAAATAGGAATGACACTAATTATTGTTGTTTTATCTCAGTTTTTACCTTGTTCTGTCTTTATTAATTTTTTTTAATGTAGCACTTTGAGATTTACTACAAATGTAAAGTGCCTTATAAATAAAATGAAAAAATGTATGTATGCAAAGAAAGGAATATCACTGCTCATTAAGTATATGATTAGTTTTTCCAGCGAGACACAGGCTATGGATAATGGTTTTTAGTGTGTCAATAGTGGGATTGCATGGTATATCAGTATTGAAAATGTACCAAGAAAACAATTTTTAAAATGTTATGGCACCAGCATTTGGTTAATTTTCATACCAGAAGTAAATGGTGCTTTTCAAGCACCTCAAACTCCATCGTTTATTAGCACAATCGGAACTCTTAGGGAACCTGAACCAACCCCACCCACTTTTTCTACAAATATATTTATAAAAACATTGGAGACTCCAAGAAAAAATGATTTGATAAGTTCAGTGGAGTGGAGAGTGGCATTATTGTGCATCAGAACAGGGAGACATGCATCTTTGTGGGCTGGGGAAATTAAGCAGCTGTGAGAAAAGAAGTGAGTTATCTGCTGTTTCGTAATGTTTTGGAACTGGTACTGAGGTTCAAAAGCTAATACCTCAATGAAGTCAAAAGTTTAGTAGCGATCAAAACTAGCCAAGAGCAAATGTAAAGAATTTAATTGATCAAGTCATAGCTAGTTTATCAGTTCTTGTTTTGCTCACTTAACTATTCACAGTAATATACATTTTAAGCAAGGGTGCCCACACTTTTCCATGCCACTGTATATGTACTAGCTGTACTACCAGCCTAAGATGGGTTGAAATCTAAGTGATCAACATAGACCTCAGCTTTAACATTTGCAGTGCACAATGCAATTCATATGTCTGTTACATGCCATTTTATATGGGATTCATAAAAGCAGTTTTGATGTTTGTGATGTGCCATCTGTTGGAATGATAGTGACACAACAACCAGACAGTCACACAGACATTTATCGTGTTATTACGGTGGATTACAAATTTTATAAGTTACAGGCTTGCAATCATTATTAACCCCTACTATTCTTGTTCTGTTTTTCCTTTTTTGTGGTGGTGTTTTTGCAACCTGCATGTCTCTGCAGCCAACTGTGATGTTAGAAAGTGGACACATCAACTATCGACAAGATCCACTGCATTGATTCTTATAGGATGAAGCATAAAAACAATATGGAACTACTTAGGCACATTTCTTTGGTAAAATGCCCAGTGTTGTCTGGGTGGTCTTTTGGTTTTTGTAACTCCCAACATCTTGCCAGAGGAGTTTTCATTTTTTGTCCTCTCTGGCCATTCAATCATAGCATAATCATTAGAGACTTAAAAATAATAACTTAACAATATAATCCATAATTAAGGAGTTTACTTTAACTGTTTCTTGTTGATCTGTACTCAGTAAGCACATACGGTTTTATTCTCATTTCATTTCATTTTAGTCTTTAATATCTTTAACAGCACTTTGAGCTACATGTTGTTTGTGAAAATGTGCTAACAAATGTTGTTATTATTATTAGATTATTATAATATATTAGACCTTTCAGCATTCTTGCCAAAGAAGCATAAAACACATTGTCCCCTTAATTTCCAAATCTTGTGTTCTTGTACAGCTGTACCTCTGGTCACGGCCATAATTCATTCCAAAACTCTGGGCACGACTCAATTTGGTCGCGATCCGAACGTAAATACCAGACTGTACAAACTGTATGTAAATTTTTTTTTAATATTTATAAGAACAAAAATAGTTCATTATACCATAGAATGCACAGTGTAATAGCAAACTAAATGTAAAAACATTGAATAACACTGAGAAAACCTTGAACAACAGAGAAAACTAACATTGCAAGAGTTTGTGTTAGACCAAGTTCGCCCTAGACCCTTATGAACTGTTCGTACAAGATCCTTATGAACTGTTCGCTGTAAACATTTCTGCATGAGTTTTAAGCACAAGGAAAAAATTAAAGTCTGAAAAATCCTTAATTTATAAAAAATCTAACCCTAAACAACCAAGAAAACTAACCTTGGATGAGTCGAGTTCTGGCGTGAAGGATGTGAGGAGGAAGTTGGGTGGAGAGGAGGTTACAGTTTTGAGGGAGAGTCCAGCTCCACGAAATAGAGCACAAAGAGTTTACAGCGAATGAACCAAGAACGATGTACAGGGAGAGAGTGAACATGTGTGTCGTCTTTGTTAGGTCCTGTATACGCAAACAAAAGAAAATGGGAAATGGAGAATGGGAAATCATTGGCGCTCACGAACCAGAAGGGAAACTGGCCACCAGAGTTTTTGTTTGCCACCAGAGGGTGTAGTTGTGAACAGATGTGAAATTTTGGCAAACTTTTTGATCATAACCCAATTTGTACGTGTTCAGAAAAGTTTGTGCCCAGAGGTTCTACTGTAATTGGATTTGTTTGCTGTCAAATAACTTCTGTTATTACACATTACATAGATATACTGTATAATTCAACCTCACACCTTCTATGGTAGAAGAAAGGTCCCAGTGGATTGTGCCAGGTCTGCACCAACAGCAGTGCTACAGATATTCAGAATTTCAAAGGGAAGTGAGCTTGATGCATTTTTCATTTGCTGCAATTAGTTTCTGTTGTTGGCCACTGTGTTTCTGGTCCTCAGCCTTGCTTGTTTGTTTGTGCTTCTGCAGAACAGCCTGGATAGCACATTAGGGAAACACCTAATCTCCTCTGCACAAGTCCAAACCAAAGCAATCTTGTCTTTGTCTTCTTTGTCTCCCAAGCATCCAACCTGAGCAGATCCTCTAATGTATTAATTTCTAATCCTGTCCATCCTTGTCACACCCAATGCAAACCTTAACATCTTTAACTCTGCCACCTCCAACTCTGTATCCTGTTTATTGGTCAGCGCTAACGTCTCCCACCCATAAAACATAGCTGGTCTCACTACCATCTTGTAGACCTTCCCTTTCACTCTTGCTGGTACCCGTCCGTCACAAATTACTCCTGACACTCTTCTCCACCCATTCCACCCTGCCTGCACTCCCTTCCTCATGTCTCTTCCAAACTCCCCGTTACTCTGTACTGTTGATCCCAAGTATTTAAACTCATCCACCTTCACCAGCTCTACTACCTTCATCCTCACCATTCCTCTGACCTGCCTCTCATTCACACACATTCATAAAGACCTTCATTCCTCTCGTCTCTAAAGCATATCTCCACCTCTCCAGGGTCTCCTCAACCTGTTCTCTGCTCTCATTACAGAACACAATGTCATCAGCAAACATCATAATCCATGGGGACTCCTGTCTAATCTCCTCTACCAACCTGTTCATCACCATTGCAAATAAGAAAGAGCTCAGAGCCGATCCCTAATGTAATCCCACCTCCACCTTAAACACATCTGTCTATCCTACCGCAGACCTTACCACTGTCTCACTTCCTTCGTACGTATCCTGTACTAGTCTTACATACCTCTCTGCCACTCTCAGCTTCCTCAATACAATACCAAAACTCCTCTCTAGGCACCCTGTTGTATGCTTTCTCCAAGTCCACAATGACACAATGCAACTACTTTTGACCATCTCTATACTTCTCCATCAACACCCTCTGAGCAAACACTGCATCTATTCTGTTTTTTCCTTGTATGAAATCATACTTCTGCTCACTAATCATCACTTTCCTTCTTAACTTAGCTTCCACTACTCTTTTCTATAACTTAATGCAGTGGCTGATCAATTTTATCCCTCTGTAGTTAGTATAGTTCTGCACATCACCCTTATTCTTAGAAATCAGTACCAGTACACTTCTTCTCCACTCCTCAGGCATCCTCTCACTTTCCAAGATTCCATTAAACAATCTGGTTAAAAAAGCCACTACCATCTCTCCTAAACACCTCCATGCTTCCACAGGAATGTCATCTGGACCAAAAGCCTTTCCATTCTTCATCCTCTTCATAGCTGTCCTTACTTCCTCCTTGCTAATCCATTGAACTTCCTACTTCACTATCTCTGCATCATCCAACTTTCTCTCTGTCTCATTCTCTTCATTCATTAACCTCTCAAAGTACTTGTTCCATCTGTTCAACACAATTTTCAAACTTGTGAGTATATTTTCATTATTATCCTTATATTATGTTGGTGAAGCCAGCAGGGGACGCTTACCCTGTTGTCTATATGTGGATTCCAATAGATCCAGTGCAGTGATGAGGACACTGTGCTGTAAAAATGGTGCCGTCCTTCAAAAGAGAATTAAAATCAAGGTCCTGACTCTCTGTGGTCATAAAAGATTTCTGAGCATCCTTGGTAAAGAGTAGGGTGTATCCCAATGAGCAGGCTAAACTGTCCTCCATGGCCTGGTCATTCTGGCCTCTCTAATAATCCCTTGTCTCTAATTGTCTATTTTTCTGATCACTTCACCAACTAATAGCTAATGTGTGGTGAGTGAACTGGCACAAAAATGGCTGCCATTGCATCACCCAAATGGATGCTACACATTAGTGGTGGTTGAAGTTGCTTCCCACTCACTATGTGAAATGCATTGAAGTAGTGAGAAAATTGCTATATAAATGTAAAGAATTATTATTATTTAGACCAAGTAAGGAGACAATGGTGGAAGCTACACATAGGAAAAGCTGCTTGACCAGATGGAGCCAGTCCTGAAGTTCTAAAGGCCTGTGCTCACCAACTTTGTGGTGTCCTCTGCCACCTGTTCCGTCCTTTCCTAAGGCTCCAGAAAGTGCAGCTGCTGTGGAAAACATTCTACATTGTTCCTGCTCCAAAGAATACAGGTGCCTCTTCATCTAATGACTACAGACCAGTGGCACTTACATCTCACATCATGCAGACTTTTGAAAGACTGGTAAAATCATTTGAAGAGGCCACCGAATCAATAAGCTTATTAAAAGGACAGGCTCAGTTATGGGACACACTCTGGCCACCTAGAGGTCATAGCAAAGGAAAGGATTACAACAAAATTGAGTGCCACTATGAACAATGCTGTTATATATAAAATGCTGCTATTATATAAAAAAATCCTGCGATGAGACAAGATTTTTTTGAAGAGATTTTTTCAAGTCCCGCTAGACGAGAACTTGGTCATGAGATTTTTTCAAGTCACACCCTCCTCTCAACCATATTCAACCATGTACAAGGTACTCTCACCTCTCATCCGTGTGAATGCTTTAGACAGACACAGTTCTTGCTCTCTCAGCTCTTATAAATTTTAACGTTTTCCTCACTTTAAGTTTCCAATTAAAGAAGACGTATTATGTTCAAATCTTATTGAAGAATTTCATCAGGAAGGGTTATCAACAGTAAAAATGAGTACACGGGCAATCCTAGCACCGAGAAATGATGAAGTCAAATGTATTAACGCCAAAAATGTCTATCAGTTACATGGCAAATTGGTTAAATGCATATCAATAGACTATGCTGAAACAGTTGGTGGTGATCGTGCAGAAGATGAAAACATCAACTTACAATATCCCGAAGAATATCTACAACCGTTAACATCGTCCGGTCTTCCTCTCCATAAATTACTGTAGAAAGAAGGAATTATCTAAGAAAGGTAATGTAGTACAGCTTCAGGGGATAACATTAGACAACAAAGAAGATCTTGATAAGCCATTCATATTAAAATGTTAACAGTTTCCATTAGAATAGCTTTTGCAATGACAATTTATAAATCTCAGAGCCAAACATCCGAAAAAGTCATTTTATTTAATAGAGAGAAAGAAACAAAATTCAATCACGGGCAGTTATACTTTGCGTTGTCACGACGAAAGTCCAAACATAGAATCAAAATTCAATGTGATATTGACGAAAATGTCATTCAAAAAATTGTTTTTACTGAAGTTTTACAGTAAAACTGTAAGTTTAAAAAGCTTTTGCGTTAATTTCAAAGCCAAACAGAATGAAATTGCATTACGCAACAAATAACTCTAACATAACATGAAACATAATTTACTTTCAAATGATTGTTTTACTGTTTTTTAATATGGTTAATTACTCGCTGTAATGTAAAATAGTTAGTTCTATTATGCATATGTAACAATTCCCATGAAAATAACAATCTTTCTAAATTGTACATCCGCATTCCCACAAACGAGCGGCAGAACTGCAAAGAGTATATGTATGTGTGTGTATATATATATATATATATATATATATATATATATATATATATATACACACACAGTATATATATATATATTTGTAGGTATGTATTTATTTAAAGAGCATCTGCAAAAACCCATATTCCCCTGGGGATGAATAAAGTTCTATCTCTCTCTCTCTCTTTCCCTCTCTCTCCAGTCAACAGCTTCAGAACATGAACCTGATATGTGCTTGATGCTTAACATGGCTATGCTTCAAGCTCAAAACATACAGTATTGTCTGGAATAACAGATAACTGGATGGAGAGATCCGAAACCTTCAGTTCAATTTAGAATTTTCAAATTTTAAAAAATGGAGATGTATTCTACTTAATTTAATTATTCCAGGATTAATCGTGCAACTTGGAATTCGAAGAATACTAACATAATAGTGTTTTGTTCAGTCTTCTCAACAGTAATTACTTTAAAGCTGACTGGCTGCAACTGAATCTGATAAAGTTTGAAAAACGTTTCAGTATTATGAGGCCAACAGCTGTTCAGTAACACCTGCTGCACTTGATCCCAGATTAGCTGTGATGATCTGTGGAGTTTAAAAGCTCAGGGTTTGGTGATGCCCTCAGTTTTACAGCAGTTAATGCCTGCCTGTTACTTCTGAAGGCAGAGTTCATTTTTAATATTCTACTTTATGAATTAGGAAACAAACAAACAAAAAGAATATTAACTTGTTAAAAATTCAAACTAATAAATGTTTTAAAGTGCTCCTAAGAATAACTAAGTCAGATGGCTCACTTCCTTTTGAACTGTAAACAAGTTAATAATCACAATTAACTGAACGGGTCTGACGGATCTCAAAGGTGGTTAAGGTTCATCTTTACAGTGACAAGCAGTCTTTGTCACCATTTGGTTTTAGAAAAAAGTTTCAACTGTACCATGTTTAAGCAGCAATTCAAGGCAGCCCAACACCATGGCCACACCTATTAGCATATGAATGCTTTTAATATAATTCCATAAAACCATATTTAATGAAAGAAGCACTGGCTTATTTTAAATTTGAGTTACACCCAACACATCCTACAAATCAACACACATGTGGTTAATGAAAATTTCCAACCAAAGCAATTAAAAACACATACAGAGCTGTTTCTCTTGTTTTCTAATCCAGTATCCTGACACCAGAGGATCCAGGGAACAAAAGACACACACATACATACACACACACACACATCTAACAGGAACTTCCTCAGATAAACACAAGAAGAAAAGCAGGATTCTTATCAGCAGCAAACAGCTGATGCAGGAAACCTTTGATGAAGCAAAAAGAGCACTAGGAATGATACCACTAATTCACAAAATTAAAACTGCAGGGAAGAGGCAGCCATAGAATGTATGGTCTTGTAATCACTGTTGCCAAAGTGCCACTACAAAATGGCACCCGATCTCAATAACATTTTAGAATTACCTTTTATAAGCAGCCTGTGTGGAAGGTGATCATACACTCCATGGCTCTTCTGCCTGCATACCATTAAATTAATTGGCATCTCTACATCTGCCTTGGTGCGACTGACTGAATGAGTGACAGTTTGCATGTGAAAGTTTGCCCTACAATGAACTTGCACCCCATCCAAGTGGTGTTCAGATAGGCACCGACCCCCTGAAACTTTGAAATAAATAAAGAGTTTAAAAATGGATCAGAGTGTTTTATAAGGTGTTTAACTGGATTAAAGATTTACTTACCATTAATTATAATTCTAATACATTCTAAATGTGTTTTATAGTCTATTGCTATGTGACTAGTTTAATAACTTTGACAGCCTGGTGCTGGAATGCACTGAACTTCATATTTCAGACAGTCATGATCATCTGCAGTTTGCAATTCGTCACAGTCTGTCCACAGAGAATGCCATATCCCTTGCACTTCATACCATCCTGAAACATCTACATAATAAAAACTGTTATGCAAGAGTCCTGTTCATAGAGTACAGCTCAGGATTTAAAATTGTTTTACCATCATAGCTGACCACCAAAATCCTCAATTTAGCACCTAGTGACACCTTCTGCTACTGGATTTTAGACATCCTAACCAACAGACCTCAGAATGTGTGACTGGCAGTATCATATCCTACACACTGACCCTCAGCACAGGCACTCCACAAAGTAGTATGCTAAGCCCACTTCTGTACTTCTTGTTCACTTCAACTATGTAGCAAGACATGCAGTAGCTCCCATCTCCATCTTTACAGGCCCGATCACCAAGAATGATCAGACAGGTTACTGAGATGTTTATCTGCCGACACACTGGTGCCAGGACAACAACCTCATGGCTAATGTCAGCAAAACCAAAGAACTGATTGTTGACTTCAAAAAACAGAGGACAGACTGCACTTCCATCTAAATCAGAGGAGATGCTACTAAAAGAATGGTCAGCTTTAAAAGTCCTTGGAGTAACTATATCTGACAAACTGAGGTGAGTACAACACATTCAGACTCTTGTCAAAAAGGCACATAGGTCTTCTGAGGACACCTGGCTCGTCTCATAAACTTCTAAAGGTGCACAGTGAAGTCCATCCTCACTACAAGTGTCACATTCTGGTATGCTCAACAATGTAGGGCAGTGAAGGCAACACAGAATACTACCGGCACCAGTTGCCCTTTCTTCAAGACATATACAACACACGCTGCCTTAGAAAGACAACAATATAATTACAGACCTCAGACATCCCACAAACACTTTTCTTACTTCTCCATTTTGAAAAATGGTACAAGGCTAGTGGCACTCACAACAGTAGATTGAGGGACAGCTTCTACCCACAAATCATAAGGTTGTTGAACTGTCAATCAAGACAATTCAAATATCGCATATATACAGTTGTGGTCAGAAGTTTCCATACACTCATCATGGTTATATGCGATGGCAATTGTGGGCATTCAATGATTTCTTTGAACTGTTCCTTTTCTGGGGTGGAATGATTGTACTACATACATGGTTAATGACTCTAAAAAAACAGCATGTCGTTCCCGTTGAGGGGTGGGGGGTGGGGCGCGGGGGTTGGAATCCCAGATCCCAAAAGAGTTCAGAAACCTCACAATGTGAAGAAGAAGAAAAGGATGATTTGGCTTCTGATTGATAACTGTGATGACCACAACATGCTTCTGCATTTAGATAATGTTCACGTTGAATTCTTCTCACCCAATTGCATGGCAGTGCTTCAGCCATTGGATTTGGGAATCATTCGCACCCTGAAAGTGTATTATCGCAAGGAAATGCTGAGAAAAATTCTCGTCAGCATAACTTGTAGACAGGAGAAGATTAAAATAACGCGAAAGAAGCTATTGAAGCTGATTCCATTTCCAACATCCAATCTTTGTGATGCATGTTTTCTGCAGTGACAGCAACCAAAACGAGATTACGGAGTAGACTGAACATAAGCAACACACTTCGCGTGTCACTGTCTTCCATCGTCCCCAGATGGGATCATCTGGTTGCAGGAAAACAAGCCCAGGGCTCTCACCGATTCTGCATTATGGTAAGCTGTACAGTTTCTATTACTAAATTATAACTTAATAATAATAGAAATGTAATGTAAATTGTGTATAAAACTGCCCTACGAACCCGCCCATAATCACCCCACAAACTCCAACCTCCAACAACCCACCGGTCCCTGGAAAAATTTGCTTCTAATAAAGCGGTCCTTGGTGTCAAAAAGGTTGTGGACCACTGGGCTACACTACTGGCTGGGCTGCCGAGACTTGTCACTGGGCAGAACTGACCATCATAATAGCTCACATATTTTCACGTTTTTTTGCTCTAGTGTTATGTAATTTTGTGCTAGTATTGTAACGAACAGTTAGTGCAGACTACAGCTGAAGATCTGAAGTGGACGCGAGAAGTTGGTGAGTTGTTTATTAACAGATTTTTGTGATTTTGAGTTTGTATAATTAGTGTAGGTCAGGGGGCTTTTTGCATATCGGCTTATTTGACAATATAAACTCTGAAGTAAACTTAGTAAAGTAAAATTAGATTTTTGGAGGATTTGCTTTCCAACTTGTTTTACTAAGCAATGAATTCAGTGAGCGTTTTCGCGATTTCAGTTCACACAAACAGGACTTTGTGGTGTTTACGTCACCATACTCTTACAACGTTGAGAATGCGACTGAGAATATCCAAATGGAGTTGAATGAACTGCAGTCAGATTCTATTCTGATGACAAAATACAACGAAGTTGGTGTGCCTGGCTTGTATGCTTACCTGCCACCCTCGTATGTGCAGATCCATCAGTTGGCATCTGTCTATGTTTGGAAGCACTTACCTTTGTTAGCAATTGTTTTTGTTAATGAAAGCTACCAAAACCCCACATTGCTCAAGACTTACTGTCGAGCACCTTTCATCCCTCATAAAAGTTGCAGCTGCACAAGATTTCAAGCCTGATATTGACGAACTGGTTACTAACAAGAGATGCCAAGTGTCGGGACAAAAGAAATAAATCTCACACTGTAAGACTCCTATATAAGCAATGAGTATAATATAATGAATATAATATAATAATATAAGGACTTAGCTAAGGGGCTGACTCTAATTGTACACTGTTGTACGGAGAGTGCATAGAAATAAATTGCTTTTCTTTAAACTTTAAGTGTTACATTTTTTAAAGTTTTCAGTATTGGAAAGAAAGCTACAGTAACTTTGTATAATAGTATTTGTTACAGTGCAGCCCGCTGACACACGTATGGCAGTCGAAGCGGCCCACCAATGGTAGTGAGTTTGACTTGCCTGGCCTATAAAACCGAAACACCTCACTTTGGTAGTCAGTCCCATTTTGGACTCTACACCAGACACTATTCTTCCGTTTTTTGTTTTTAATTTAAGCAATTGTTTTTACAATATACAGGGTGGATCCCCAAACCTTTTCTCGGTTTGTCTTTCTTTCTTTCTTACAACATACAGGTTCAAATATATGATTGCACCCACTTACATTTTTAAATAAGTGGTACTGAAGGTTTTAACTTGACAGAGTCAAGGCCTATTAAATTCTCATTAGTGATCATAACTGACTAAAGCTGGTAGCTACTCTGTGCCAGCATAGAAAGGGTTTGTTTGACAGTACTCATTAGATTGACCAACACTCTAAACAATGGGGAAGTCCATGGAGCTCAATGAAGATCCAACAAAGAGAATTGCAGATTTACACAAGTTAGGAATGTCTCTTGGGGCCATTTCTAAACAACTGCAGATTCCAAGATCATCAATTCAAACAACTGTACACAAGTACAAGTTACTGGGAGATGTCCCCACTTTGCCAAGGTCTGGAAGAAATCCCAAAATGTCACCATCAGCTGAGAGGAAATTGGTTGGGATGTTCAGGGACAACCTAGGAACTACCAAGGCCCATGCCTGCTATGAATTGGTCTACAGTCAAGCAAGTTTTACAATGCCATGGACCGAGAGGGTGCCTTCGAAGATAGAAGCCTCTTCTTCAAAATCAACACCTTCAAGCTCGAGTGAAATTCGTAGCTCTCCACATAGACAAGCAAAAAGCCTTCTGGAGGAATGTTTTATGGTCTGGCCATAATGACAAGATGTATGTTTGGTTGAATAAAGGGAAGGCTTTCAATCCCAATAACTTTGTGCCAGCTGTGAATCATGATAGAGGAAGCATCATACTCCAAGGCTGTTTTGCTGCCAGTGGTACTGGTACATTGCACAAAGCAGATGAAATAATGAAGAAGGAGGACTACATCCAAATTCTTTAACATCACCTGAAATCAACAGCTAGACTGTTGCAACTTGGACACAATTGGGTGTTCCAACAGGACAATGATCCCACACATACAATAAAACAGCCTGCGAAATGGACAAAGCAGGCTAACATTAAGCTTTTGGAATGGCCTTCCTAAAGCACAGACCTCAAACGTAATGAAAATTTGTGGACTGTGCTTAAAAGCCGTGACAGGAAATTAACAAATTTAAAGGAACTCCACCAATTCTGCCAAGAAGAGAGGTCAAATATCCAGTGTAAATTATGCCAGAAGCATGTTCATGGCTACCAAAAGCATCTAGTCAAGGTGCAACTTGCTAAGTGACATTCAACCAAATATTAGTTGGGGTGTATGTATATATTTGAGCCTGTATGTTGTGACAGGCGCTTGGCGTCATTACCCAGCTGGGATGCCCCTACACACTATATTCAGGGGGAGCAGCCATGGACATTGCAATACCTCCCCCTGAACGCTAGTTGGCCGCCTCCCTGGGGTGGAACAGTGCGTCAGGTTCCCGCAGGGCATCCTGGGAATTGGAGTTGGGTGCAGCCTTGTTGGGTCCCGCAGATACCGCCAGGGGCGCTGTATTTGGGACTCCCGAGGCCGTGTGGGCAACCAATTTGTCATACTCCGAAGTGCAGCCGGAAATCAGGGATCAAGTACCTGGAGCACTTCCGGGTGAACAATAAAGGGAGCCAGCGAGCACCACTCAGGGGCCAGAGTAGAGGAGGACACGGTTGCTGGGAAGGAGACAAAAAGGCTGTAGTTATCAGCAAGGAGACGTGAATCCTGTGGCAAAGCAAGGAAGGGAATGTAGAGACTGGAGCGACGGACGGTCTTATATAGGCAGGCAGCCAACAATGTGGGAGGCGTTGGGATGGGGGACCCAATGCCACCTCACACGGTGACCGAGGTGCAGGCTATGGACGTATATATGTACGTAAGTAGGATTCAGTTAGCGTTGGCAACCCGTGTACCAAATTTCTTGAAGATGGACCCATAAGTAACAAAGACTGTTGAAAAGTTCAATATGGTGGCCGACAGTGGCATCATACCACCGAAACAAGTACGTGCATTGGTTTCGGTTAGTTCAGGGAAGCCGCCTACCAAATTTCAAGAAGATGGGGCCATAAATAAGAAAGTTTAACATGGCGGACGTTGTTGACCATTATGACCATTACGTGTAGCATTTCAAAATGAAACCTGTTTAACTTTTGTAAGTAAGCTGTAAGGAATAAGCCTGCCAAATTACAGCCTTCTACCTACATGGGAAGTTGGAGAATTAGTGATAAGTCAGTGAGTGAGTGAGTCAGTCAGTCAGTCAGTGAGGGCTTTGCCTTTTATTATTATAGATGTATGTTGTACAATCATTCCACCCCAGAAAAGGAGCAGTTTTAAGGAATCATTGAAAGCCCACAATTATCATTACATTCATGTTCATGATGAGTGTATGAAAATTTCTGACCACAACTGTATGTTGTATGTTATGGATAAGCTTTATTTATTTATTTCTTTGTGAATTTTTACATTTATTTTTGTAAGACGTTCATTGAACTGTGTACACAGGACAGAAAACTAGTGTTGACTTGTGCTTACTGACATTTATTAAGACAACAATATAACATAATTGGGAAATTTCGCAGGTACCACTGGAGCCCTCATAGTTCTTGGACCTCTATTCCTTGCTGGAATTCTTTGTTTGGCTTTTGCATGGTTTCCCTCTGTTGTCATGGGTGTTCTCTGAGACTCAATTTTTTGAGTGTCTGCTGTTAAGATGACTATCACTGCTAAAATTGACCCTATTTGAGCAAGTGTGGCTTTGCATGTGCCTCAGTGTATTAAGTATTGAACATGCATCTCTTCATATTTTGTTCAAAAAGTGAATGTGGAGATAAATATCATATAACTAGCCAACCCGCGGTGTACCATACGCCGCATAATCAGGCCGGTTTTTTAATGATTTTTAAAGGGAGGGAGAAAATTAACATTTGAAAAATCGGTAATGTAATAAATCATCAAGAAAAGCAACATTGTAACAATGCACGGAACGAACCAACACACAATCGTCTGAAGTGACTGAAAACTGGCGCACCGTCCTCGCGCCTTCTCCTGCCAGACGGAGGGATGGGGGTGCACGGCGCGGAGTGTGGAACGGGAGAAAAGGAGAATGACGTCCATTGAGCTCCGTCCATCATGCTAGTCTGCTGATTTCTTATTCAGTATGCACTGCCCGCTCATGTGCCCACCTCCAACTCACCACTTGAGTCGCCGTCTTTACACAGTCCAGATGTACCTGTGACTGACGTAGACTTTTCATTGCTCTGTGCGGTTTTGGCTGCTATTCTATATATATTCCACCAAGACACCCGACCACGGTAGTAGCGAGGTGGGAGGGGGGTGTGTACAAAAGGTTGGGACGCAACCAGTGGAAGCATATGAGTCGCACTTAGTGGGACTTAGTTTGCAGCCTGAATGGGGTTCAACGGCTTACCCACGCCGGGTCGACACACGCTCAATGTCATGCATAACTATTTATTGAATGCTAAACACTTCTGGAAAGACACGGTTGTCTAAAACGGGTTGGTGTGAGAATACAACAGTAAGCGAATGAAAAGATGGAACTTTGGAGAGATCAAAATACAACAAAATAGTGAACCCGCGGCATAACAAACGCCACATAATTATTTAATGATGGTTGAACACTTCTGGAAAGACACAGTTGTCTAAAAAGGGAGGGTTTGAGGATACAACAGAATGAGAATGAAAAAAATGGAACTCTAGACTTTTCATTGCTCTGTGCGGTTTTGGCTGCCTTTCTATATATAATCCACCAAGACACCCGATCACGGTAGTAGCGAGGTGGCAGGGCGGTGTGTATAAAGTGCAGGAGCATCTAAAAAGACGCATGTTTGTTGCTGAAGCGAATTGCTGCATGTAGCGTGTAAAACAGTTTGCTATGGTGCACGCAGGCGTGCGTTGTAACCGAAAACTCTTTTTTTTAAAGACTGCTTACTTCATTCTGTTTTAACCTCAGTTGTAAAGGAATGTTTTAAGGACCCCATGGGATACCCCTCGGTTTTGGCTGCTTTTCAATATATAATCCACCAAGATACCCGACCACGGTAGGAGGGGGTGTGCACAAAGGGTAGGGACGTAATGAGTGGGAGCGTATGAGTCACATTTAGTGGGAATTCCACGGCTTGCAGCCCGAATGGGGTTCAACGGCTTACCCACGCCTCTCTGCACCGGGTAGACACACGGTCAATGTCATGCATATTTATTTATTGAATGCTAAACACTTCTGGAAAGACACGGATGTCTAAAACAGGTTGGTGTGAGAATACAACAGTAAGTGAATGAAAAGATGGAACTCTGGAGAGAACAAAATACAACACAATAGTGAACCCGCGGCATAACAAACGCCACGTGGCTCAGACGTGCATGCGGACTCTTACCACAGACGAAAGGGACTAACTGGGTGGTCG
The DNA here is from genome assembly GCF_016835505.1 of Polypterus senegalus. NCBI lineage: Eukaryota > Metazoa > Chordata > Cladistia > Polypteriformes > Polypteridae > Polypterus > Polypterus senegalus. The sequence continues at coordinate 300,776,470 of NC_053155.1, forward strand.
GTGAGTTTTTGCGTCCGGGCAAATGGGCAGGCAGTGTGAATGCGTAGAGAGCGAGGGTAGACAACAGCTGGTGAAAAAGGAGCATTGGTGGGCAGGAAAACGTCTTCCGTGTTCCTGCAGGAGCATCTAAGAAGACGCATGTTTGTCGTGGAAGCAAATAGCTGTATGTAGCGTGTAAAACAGTTTGCTATGGTGCACGCGATCGCGCGTCGTAACCGAAAACTCGCTTTTTAAAGACTGCTTACTTCATTGTGCTTCAACCTCAGTTGTAAAGGATTGTTTTAAGGATCCCATGGGATACCCCTCGAAAACCGTTTCACACGCTGCATATGGCGATTCACCTCCGCGAGAAACATGCCTCTACGAACAGTCAACGTAGCTCGGAGGTGCATGACATGCACATGACATTAACCTGACCTGCACTGCAAGTGGCCTCTACGACAGACGAATATAAATGACGCCATTTTTTCTGTGTCGTCGCGTCCGAGTTGGTGGGTATGGCCCTGCGAGGTGTCATCGTATCCAATGGTCTTGGAGTTGGTGGGCGTGGCTCTTTCCTGCGAGCGCCATAGGTGTCTCATTTGTCGGCAGCTTAGTGAATCCACGCCTCTTCCGGTGTGCTTTCCATGGTTGTCTTGCCTTAGTGAATTATATATATCATATAATTATACTGCTCGCTTCGCTCACCAACCCCCCTGCCTGCGATACGCAGCTGCAACTTCGCATCTCTGCCATTCGCGTATGTGGATTTCACTTTCACCAAACAACAAAACTTTTGATTCTCGTGGATAGGCTTCTTCATTGGGAAGAAACGCTACTTTTCCCTGATGGCAACGTGAATTAAACAATCCACAAGTCTCCGACTTAATTTTTAAAGCCAAACAATATCTACATACTTTCATATCACCCATGTCCATATATTTGATCTCGTTTTGCTTTTACCTTTTTGTCAATATTGCAATGAATTTTGATTCCATGTTTGAAATTACATCGTGACAATGCAACGTATAACTGCCCATGAGTGAATATCGTTTCTTTCTCTCTACATGAACTGTGTCTTGACAATAGCATTTGCACAAATGAGAAATGATTGAACCATGTACGCGGTTGTAAATGTTTTAGATGTGGGCAGGACTTTTCCAAATGTCTTTGCATAAAGTCTTGTCTCGCAGGGCTTGAAATTATCTCTCACAGGACTTTACTTTCACCAAACAACAAATCTTTTAATTCTCTCAGATACACCTCTTCAGTGGGAAGAACCACTACTCTTCCCTGATGGCAACACGAATTAGATGATTTATAAGTCTCCGACAAAGTTTAGATCCAAACAATATATTCAATCTCTTTTTTCGCTGTTCCATTATTTTACCGAGTAATAATTTCTGTTTTTCTGCGCTAATGCGATCTTTATTATCATTTTTTTGAGAATTTAGAATTTTCCTACTTCCATTATCTCTAACCTGCTCTGCATGTGAATCACGCCAACGTTTTTGAATTCTTTACGACATTCTACTTTGTCATCCACTCTTTGTCTTTTATTTCCAGCCCTGGACATGGCTAAATCTCTTGGCACAAAGTCTCGCCTCGCAGGATGTGAAAGTGTCTCTCTGAGAAAGTCACGTCTCATCTCTCTTCCCAAGATTTTCTTATTATAATAGATATAGTGCACTGTATGTATTAGGATCACAGCTCTAAGCAGATGAACTCCATTTCCAAGAATCAGATTACTAGGACAGCATTTTTTCACTTAAGAAATATAGCAAAAATTAAACCCCTTATAACTTTGCAAGATCCTGAAAAATTAGTTCACGCTTTGCTTTTAGTTGACTAAATTACTGCAACACACTCCTCTCAGGACTACCCAAAAAAGACATTAATCGATTGTAATGAGTGCAAAATGCAGCTGCCAGAATCTTACCTAGGAAAAGAAAATCCGAGCACATCTCTCCAGTTTTGATATCGCTACACTGGTTACCCGTGTCACTTAGAATTGACTTTAAAATACTGCTTATGGTTTATAAAGCCTTAAATAATCTCTCTCCATCGTATATTTCTGAATACCTTTCACCTTACACCCCAAATCGTAACCTTAGATCTTCAAATGAGTGCCTGCTTAAAATTCCAAGAGCTAAACTTAAAAGAAGTGATGAGGCAGCCTTCTGTTGTTATGCACCTAAAATCTGGAATAGCTTACCAATTGTAATTTGCCATGCTAATACGGTGGAGCACTTTAAAAAAACTGCTAAAACCCATTACTTTAACATGGTTTCATTTTAGTGTAACTCTGATATTCTGTATAGGCATTACACTTTTTTTTTTCTTTTCATGGCTCCAAAATCAGTACATACCCCTACTTTCTCTGCTGTTCTCTTTCCAGTTTTCTGTGGTGGCGATCTATGCCACCACCACCTGATCAAAGCAGAGGTCTACATGACCATCCTCATCAAGTTCTTCCACGTGAAGCCTGAAAACAATGAGGACTGTTTGAGATCACTGATGTTAGGTAGAACGTCCGGTGGTGGCTGGGTGGTCTTGTGGCCTGGAACCCCCTTGTTTTTTTTTTTGTTTGTTTTATCAGTCCTCCCTGGTCATAGAACCTTACTTTATCCATCCATCCATCCATTATCCAACCCGCTATATGCTAACTACAGGGTCACGGGGGTCTGCTGGAGCCAATCCCAGCTAACAAAGGGCGCAAGGCAGGAAACAAACCCCAGGCAGGGAGTGCTCACACACACACACACACACACACACCAAGGACAATTTAGGATCGCCAATGCACCTAACCTATTTGTCTTTGGACTGTGGGAGGAAACCCACGCAGACACGGGGAGAACATGCAAACTCCACGCAGGGAGGACCCGGGAAGCGAACCCGGGTCTCCTAACTGCGAGGGAGCAGTGCTACCCACTGCGCCACCGTGCCGCCCGTCCTTACTTTATTCTTTCTTAATTAGTATTGCCAAATTTTTATAGATTTTTTTCTTTCTTCATCTTGTAAAGCACTTTGTGAAGCATCATTTGTATGAAAACGTGCCATAGAAATAAATGTTGTTGTACTGTGAATAACCAATATTTATCTATCAGTGGTTTTATAAATTCTTATCAAATTAAATTTCAATAAGACTAATCAATAAGAACATATATTTTTCATTTTAGATCTAAAATAAACTTTGAAAGATCATTTTAAACTAAAAAAATGCATCCAGGGTTAACTTGAATGTTTAAGTATGTCCAAGAACAAAGCAGTTCCAGTATCTTACACTTTTTATTCTACAGTAGGTATGTTCTTAAAAGCCAGTCCTTTAGTAGAGAGCAGAACAATTTTAATGTAACAGAAAATGAGCTCATGTGGGTGGCATGTGTTTCTGTCTGTTCTTTCTGTGTTTCTGCTCCAACACGAAAGTAAGTTATCAACAGATCTTACTGCCTGCGGCACATTCTGGCATAACTGGAAATAAATTACACCAAGGAACTTAAGAAATAAAAATGAACAGGGTATGCCTGTAAGAAGTACAATAGGACTCTGACATGATTTGCAGGTTTTAGTGTGCTATCACATTATACTGTACATTTGGTTTCATGTTCAAGTATCCATTTTTTATTTATTTTGTCAATTAAGCTTATTTCTTCACAGTTTTTGAATGTGCATAAATGAAGTGCTCCTTTCAGCTGAAGTAAAAAGACAGTCCTAAATTGAGTTTTGCTAGAGTGTTTAATTTTCATATTACAGTGCCTTAAAATTCCATGTTTCATGTTTAGTTCTTTCCACTAAGTAACATTTTGAAAAGTCAAAAATGAATCCAAAGTTCAATCCAAAAGTTCATCATGGACACAATCTGTGCATTTTGTATTGGAAAACCTCTAAATACCATCTATGGGAATGTAGAGCAATGTATTTTGTAAGTTATGTAGATGGCACAAAAACAAATGTGAAAACGTGTAAGAAATACTGTAACTAAATGTATATATATTTACATATGATTAAAAGCTTATAAGAGTGACAGTACTTAAAATATAACCTTCACCTTTTATTGGTCAATAATATGTCGTTCATCAGTAACAGCAGTAATTAGACATATATAAATGAAAGACCTGTGTGTGTGTGTGAGTGTGTGTGTGTGTGTATGGATTAGTCCGTTCTGCTCACACTCAACCACAGCCACTAGATGGCGCATGCGTGCACTTTTAAATTTTTTCTGCGCTGGTTATGAAAGACCTGTATGCAGCAAATGCTGCACAACAACGATGTCATGCTAATAACACAGATTAAGAGTCACAACATTGAAGCAAAGAAATCGCCGCGGCTCAACAACATGCAACTGTGACACCTCAGTAACAGGGGGCAAGGCTTGAGGTTTTCACTAAAACACTGTCTATATGGAGGGATTTTTTAGAGACAAAGATTCACTGGACTCATATGCCAGCAATACAGCTAAGATCAGTTATCATCAGTGTCTTCTTACAAAATCCAGTGGGGCAGCAAGCACAGGTGGGTCCATGTCCTCTGCGCTGGGCAATTCTTAAGAGTTAGTTCACAAATATAGTAAAACTGCTAGGGCATCTTCAGGTTGTTTTTCATATCCTGAAGACAACATGCAGCTAGTGTTATCATACTACAAAATCCATTTTTGCACTATTCTAAAAAGCTGCAGAAAGTAAAATTGGAGCAAGCTGAAAAGAGGTTCAAGCCATATGAGCACGAGTCAGTAGTAAGTAGTCAGTAGTAAGTAAAAAATACAGATAATTATGCTCCTATGACTTGTAACAGATCTCAACAAAAGTGAAGGGAGCATGCGAGAGCTACTATGTATTGTTTGAGGTGTAGTGCATTAATACAAAAAAGTGCAGTTCCATCAAATAATACTGTAACAAAAAGTAAAAATAAAATTTTTTGTATAAGAAGTTTGGATTTCAGATGAAAAGAATCTGAAAATGTTTCATTAAAGCTTCTAATACAGACATTGTAATAATGACTTTCAGAATTCATCCACATTATTTCCTAAGGTAGACCTGGGCATTGTACGGCATGCAGGCCGAATGCAGCCCGGGGTCTTGGTCCTGCTGGCCTGTGGAAGGTGCGGACAGCAAGTAATTGATTGGGTGTGTCAGTCTGCATCATAGCTGCTTCTGACTGTGCAGACACAGAACAAAATTGATATGTATGGGAAATTGGGAGATATTGCATCAGAAAGGACAGGATATAAAAGATGGGAAACTGTGGGAGATTGCATCAGATAGAGAGAATGTTCATGTTATATTGAATAAAGGAAGATGACACCTGTTATTAATCTGTGTCCCATTTGCATTTTGTGCAAAGACACAACAAAAATGAGTGGTAAAAAACAAAAAGTTGATGAGGAAAACAGAGCATTCAACAAATCTTGAACTCTTAAGTATTTTTTCACGGAGGTTAGCGGTAAAGCAATCTGTTTGGTATGCAAAGAGCACATTGCTGCATTTAAGGACTACAACTTCAGCCATCACTTCAAGACCAAGCACTGCAAAAAATAGAGAAGTTTGAAGTTCATTTCAATTAATTTTTTTATTTCCAGTCTCAATCTTTGTTTGGGCAGGAAATTCGGAGCCATCATGTGACCACAATTATCTGCATCCAAGACTAGAATAAATCTTTTAAGACCATAGCAAATAAAGAATCTTTGCAAGAAAAACTGATGGCTCCATAGAAGGAATTGCTATAACTGGTGATGCTCAACTGAACTGGGAGAACCTGCACAAAACTATGCAGAGAAATATTAATGAAAATGTCCCACTGATTAAAGCTGCTGCAAATGTAACAAGGACTCATAGGCACAATCACTAGCAGCACTGTTGGCGTCACTTAATCACTAAGGAAGGAATAGTTACTGTATGTAGTCACTTTATTTTATTGTATTGTGTTTTTTATGCAGCAAGCTAATTTCTTTTGCTTAGCGTAAGAATTAATTTTTCTTTTAAATATTTTCCTAAAAATCCTCAATTTTTAAATTATGAAAATGTGTAACTACTAGTGGGGGGGGAGGATTTTATTAAAGTACACTCAGTTGTATTACTAATGGTTGCAAGACAGTAAAGTATTATTTTTGATCAATACTATTTAAATATATAATATATGTACAAATCATATGATGATTAGAAAAGAAAAATTAGTTAACTACTTTGTATCTTGTTCAGTGTATGCCTCCTGAGTGGCACAGAAACTTCAAGGCCAGAGTCCAAGCAGATGGCTGACCTTGAATCAGCTTACAATTCTCTTACCTCAGAAATGTTTTTGTCAGTTTCCTTTCGTTTTTCCTCCAGCTTCCGTTCTATACCCACAATTCCAACTGCTCGTGTTCTTCCTGCCTGAAGTCAATTGAGAAATAAGGAAGGAAGCATTAAACAATTTATCAAATTTCAGCGGCACTTCAAGGCTAATGATTTCACAAAGCCAATCCATTCTTAGGAAAAGTCTCTATTGTCCATTAAAATGAAATAAAGCCTTAAAGCTGAAAATAAATCTGGTAATATTTCAACTTTTTTTAAAATGTGCTTCTAATACCAGTATTTTCACTGATTTCTGTAGAAACTACAGGTGTGGTGAGCCTAAAACTAACTACTCTCTATCCAGTAAAGTGCAGTTGTGTAGCTAGAGAATGATAATACCTGATATTGAGGCAAATCATTACAGGTTTATGGACATTGATCTGTTGAATCTTTAATTTCCTCCATTCACAAAGTGAATGCTAGTTACCAGGGTGTCAGGACTAGTAAGTAGATTAGTAGATCTGAAAGGGTTCAATAACTGATCCTACAAATCATTTTACATCACTTTGCAGAAAATTAATTCAATGGCTAAAATTTTCACTGAGAAAGCAGTCTAAGATATGTATTTGATCAGTCTTATACTGTATATAAATGTATACGTGTGGAAGTATGTGTGTCTGTCTGTCCGGCCCGGAAGAGAGAGGTGAAGTTGGGGTAAGGTCTTCGCCTCAGAGGAAACAGAAACTCGCATAGCCGCTAATACACAAGCGAGGTGAGCACATCGGCAAACTGAAGCCTCCGAAGAAAGACTCACTCGCTTAGCCACTAATACAGAAGAGAGGACGAGCACATCGGCAAAACAGTACCTCTTTTACTTTTCCTCCTGCCACTAATACATAAGCAAGGCGAGTACGTTGGCAAAACGAAACCTCCGAAGAAAGACAAAGTCGCTTAGCCACTAATGTACAAGCGATGTGAGCATATCTGCAAAATAAAACCTCTTGGAGAGAGATGCCCAGAGTAGTTCCTTTCAATTACCTGACATCTCTAGAATTTCAATTTTTTTTCTGATGATTTAAATAGTTTCTAGGACCCCAGGTTTTTTACAGCTAGGGCATACACAGCTAGCATAATATAAAGAATTTGTTCCAGACAAAATTCTAAATTTTGCACTTGGCAGGTGGAGTGGTATAGTGATTAAGGCTGTGGATTTCAAACCCTAAGGTTGTGGGTTCAAATCCCACTACTGACAATGTGTGATCCTGCGTCACTTCACCTGCATTGGTTCCAATTGGAAAAATAAAAGAAATATGACTAATTGTATCTCAAATGCTGCTGCCAAATAATAAGTAATATTACTCGGAAACGGGCATTTTAGATTGTACTGGGGTTGACAAAATTGTGCTTTTAACAGTTTGTTAAAAAAAAAGATTTGTAATATTTAATTTGTATTAGGATTATTACAAGGTTATTTAGATAGGTGAGCAGAAAGCTAAAATTATTTTTGACAGTGTGTATGTAAACAGAAATTTAGCGGGTAGGTACCCTTTTGGACAGAAGGTAACATATGATGATGTCTTACAGGATGTTTCTTCAAGAGAGAGGACACTGTGATGCATGCAATATATAGTAGGAGATATACAAATGTAAAAGTTAACACTAATATAATGTAATAACTTCCAAACTGCAAAAGATTAAAGCTCATATATACTAAGTAGAGTGTGCATGCTCGTAGGAAGATACAAAACAGGTTCTTGGGACCTTGCCGTCAGAATGCAATCATATTTAGGTAAAAGTAGCTTCACTGACAAGTAACAAGACCACTTGATATTAACCAATTTCAACTGATGCAACTATTGCCATTTCTCACGTGTTCTTTTGTGAGGCTTTGTATAAAAGAAAAGGTTTTGAGAGTACAACAGCCACAGTGTTGATGTGAGAGACAGAGGGCGTAGGAGATATATGGGAGCAATGGTTCTGAAGACGCAATAGAATATCATGCTGTTAAGGGGAAGAAAGTAACACAGCCACCTACAAAAAGAAAATGCTCTCCAATGAGACAAGTGCATAGAGGTAAAAGGATGCTGAACAGTGCACACTTTAAAACAACACCCAAGATGGATTAAGAAGAAATGAATCTCAATTTACACTGACATCTCTTCTAGTTTTACTGTTGGACATTAATTTAAATTGTTCAGGTTGTATGTCTTGTTCTAATAGAACTTCTATTATTTCATATGTCTGGTTTCTCTGCAAATAAACATAAGTTTAGATAGAAATTAATAACTTAAGAGGTAGTGAACTGGGATCAGATGGTGATCAGTGATCCCGGCAGGAGCTGACTCCTGGCCTTTGTTAGGGTATTAAGTGTAAAATCCCTTCAGAATAGCCAGTTCCTGTAAGGAATGGTTCAGCCTTTGCATTGGGGGCTCAGTGTTAAATGCTTCCAAGGGTGGAAAACTGAGAACAGATCTCATCTGTGTGCAGCCTGCTTCTGTTAAGGATTTCAGATGTAAGTTTTGCGGGGAGTAAATGCAAAACAAGTTTAGTAAGTTCAGGGACATTATTTAGGCACATCCAGGATTAACTTGTCCACCAATAAATAAAGAACCTTTCATGGACACATTCTTAATCTTGTTACTGTGTGCTGCAGTAGGCAGCAGTAAATCCTCATGGATCCAGCGTCCCGAGTATGAAACCCATGCCCAGGTGCTGGTCAAGAGGAGTTTGCATGACCTCTTCACATCTCAATGGTCAGACGAATCCAAGTTTATTATGGGTCAATAGGAGTACAAGTGTGTGGGTCTGAGTACAAGTCGACCCTGTAATGGACTGGTGCTCTATTTGTTCAGGTATTTTTCCCCAACTTCCTCTCAATGCTGTTAAGTTACGCTCCAGCCCTCTGTAACTTTAAATTAGACTATGTGGATCTGAGAATGTTACGTTAATCTACTTACTGAGTAAAAAATACACTCAGTAGAAGTTGTAAATTTGTGTTATATCACGGAGTTATCTGAGGACAAGCCATTGGTCTCCATCAAAACTCATTCAGTGGGAAATAAAATAAAAATAGTTTTGGGGAGGAAATGGGGTTCAGTTCTCAAAAAAGTCATTATATAAAGCATGTATTGTATATTTCTGTATTGTTTGTGTGTATTTCTCATGATACTCAAATTGCAATAAATCCTAAAAGTGAAAAGTTTTGCTACTTTTTGCTACCAAATATTATATCTTTTTAGTTTCTTTTACGTATATCCTTTTCAAGATTACAAAGTAAAGCTCTAAATTATTCAGTACCATTAGCCTTTTGATCATTCTAATAAACCTACAAGGAAAATCAAGTCTATTGCTAAACCTTTTTTTAATTTCATCCACAAAAGTATATTTGTCCCCCTTAATTACTATTGCCTCACCAAACAGTTGCATGTCAAACACTTAAACAATATACTAGTTTTATTAAATCACATATAGAGGGTAAAAATATATGGAAGACAGGAACGAAACTAAGTATTTGGTGGGAACAACTTAAATTCTCAGGCACACGACTGATTATCACTTCTCATAACACAGATAGCTTATCTGTATCTGGGTGCATGCATTATGCTACTACACTGTGCTTCTTTTATCTTGAATTGTGATGTTATTAGTCATTAGAATCCTCAATAGTGTGATTTCAGGCCTTTATAAATTGTAAAAGTCAAGTAGGTCTTTGCATTAATCAAACTAACACACAAATAGTGCAGGCACATAGAGTAAAATTATGCTGAAATGACAACCAACAGGGGGACACTAAGGCTACATTCATACTAACACATTTTCAATTAAAATCAGTGTTATTAAATGAAAACAACTATGTGTTTTGACATGGTTTACAAATTTATCTTCATCCACACAACAATGATTGAAAATGCACATGACAGTAACAACACCGGCCAAGTGATTTATTGCAAAACTGTAGCGAATAGCAAATTATTGTCTTTTGGGCATGTATGCAGCATTCAAACTATACAAAATGCAATTTAGATGCATATAGGTAAACAGTAAAACAAGAACCATGTTAAGCAACTGTTTCATGTCTATTTTGTTGAGACATTGTCTTGTTTCGTGCACGGGGACCCATCAGGAATGAGATGTTGCAATACGTAGGACCCAATTAGGGAAATGCACAATTAGAGTCTGTTTTTTTTAAATAGTCTGTATTTTCAACTGTCCAAATTGCAATGCAGTGGCAGCCTTTTCAGAAGTATACATCTCTGGAGAGTATTTTCAAAAGTCTCCGTTTTCATGGGTTAAAAACACTAGGGTAGTGTAGATGAAGAGCAAAAATACAGACATTAAGCGCTGTAGTGTTGACTTAGCCTGAGGCTACATTATGAAAAAAATCATAACTCATAAAAAGTAATGCTTTAGCATGTAGGCTAAATTAACAAAAATGATAAGTAAAACATTACAACAGTTTTGACAAGAACAGGCCATTCAGACCAACAAGCTGTCCAATCCTATTCAGCTAATTTCTCCACAAAAACGTCAAGCTGCGTTATGAAAGTCCCTAAGTCCTTCCCTCCAACAAACTTCCTAACTTATTCCAGCTGTCTATGGTTGTTTATATGTAGAAACATTTTCTAACATTTGAGTGATGGGCATAGAAATTAACACAAAAATTGAATCAATTTCCAATTGAACCAACAACATTATATTACCAGTAATGGCGGAATGCACAATAACATGCAGTGAACACACTTGAGTTGACCATTCCTAGTTTTCATCCTCTTTCTCTGTACGTTTAGCATTCATTTTCTCAGAGGTTGATGCACTTGCTGCTTTGTGAGTAGCCCTTGTTTTCTACACTTTAGCAGCCTGCTTCTTCTCTTCTTCTGGCATCTCTTCACGTTAAAACTGATTAAGTCAGTTCATGTGTTGCAATTATTTAGTACGTTTTTCTTAATTTTTCACTTAAGCTGTCACTTAAGTGTACAATCTGCCAAAGGAATGATCTAAGATATGAAGATGTAGGGGAAGTGAAGGCGAAGGTGGTAGGGATGAGAATGGCGCCCATACGCATGCGCCACACGGCCACCCTGCCGCGTGCTGCAAAAAGTTGATTTTACAATAAAATAAAATAAAAATAAAAAGAGTAATAAAAATCATCACCCCGAAAGCGGACAGTAGAGGCCACATAGTATATGTGTACCAAATTTCAGGTCAATAGGTCAAACGGTTTGCAAGATACAGGTCATTTAAAATCCTGGACAGACAAATGGATAGCCACGGTAACGTATTATATAAGAAGATACGTATACTGTACATTGTCAGACACATGAGCTTACGGGAGGGCCTTCAAATTTCCAAGCATGTAGGAACTGGAATAAACAAGATGGGGAAATACATACAGTAGTTGGGTGATCACTGTTCCTTTCTCCCTGTACAAAGAGGGGGACAAATTCAAAGGAGAGAGGTGACGTCTCTTTCAACCCAGACCTGGAAGCCCTCCCAGCATTAAAGCCAACAGAGATCCTGGACGTTAGTTTTTAATGTTGAACCAGTGACTGATGATGACTGATCTTGTGACTCATATGCAACTCGCAACTAGTTATTCTCCGACCATGTCGGCGCTAACTGTTAACTTTGATTTTTTTTTTTTGCAAAAATCAGCAAAAGAAGCCAACATTATATATCCCAAATCTTTATCTTGTGTTACTTACCGTTGGCTAGGATGACTGGGCCATCCCACTTTAAGATCAGCACATGCTTGCAGCGTATGTTAAATCAAAAAGAAAGGTAAGTGTAGGCTGGGAAGGCTTAGGTTTCCTATTGGAGAATGAAAAGCGCTGGCAGCTGCAAATAAAGTTGAAGGCCCCTTAGAGATCACAGCACATTCACTGCAATATGTGAAATCAATGAGTGGGGAAGCATCCCTCTGTACTGTAAGTAGCCATTACGTAATTAATGCTCAGAAATACATTTAAGCAGTAGTGAAGGAGCACAGCACCAAAAAAAAAAAATAGTCAAAGTGGCCAAGTACCAATAGACACGAATGAGTCAAGGGTTTGAGGGTGAATGAATTGCTTCTGCACTCCAGGAAAATAAAATTAAAATAAAAGTAAAACAAAAAAAAAAAAGAAAAAAGTCAGAAAAGCAGAAAGATCAATTTGTCAAGTTTTTTTGATCGCAGAAGATGTTATCTTGCATGCTCGTGTGGTTTGGACACAGTAAAATTAAATCTTCTGACCTTCACATGTAATATTTGAATTTTTGCAAGCCTCTTTCAAAATAATAACTCATTCAGAATGGAGAAGAACCTTAACAATAGTTGGGTGCTAATGTCTTGTGATGTATATTGTCCCTGATATATATCCTGTGACCTCACAATTTCATGCCTGTGAAATCAGGGAAGGCAAGGAACCAAAAGGCCATTGTTCCTACAGAAAGCTAAGCATATTCACGCTCGCAGCATGTTCCAGAAGCCCAATAATCCTGATGTTGTCTCTCCTTGCTTTATCGTTTTGCTTGTGTGCTTCTCAGGGAGAGTTTGGGTCTCAGAAGCAAGGTTAAGTATTTCAGTGTCATAACAGTTCATCTAAGTACGGAGGAAAGTAAAAAGTAATGATAGCTTTTGCTATTCATTTCTGATTTTATCAATATTGGCCCAGAGGTGAGAAAAACCTCTTTATATTGAAGCATTCAAGAATGCACATGAAGCTGCATTTTGCTCCTAAACAAAGGCCTTCAGTTCGCCAACATCTGAAACTTCTCCACGGTAATTAGTCGCCATACAAACCAGATTCAGAGGGAGTTTTCTGACCTGAATGATTCATATATTGTGCCAACAAGCAAAAAAATAAGTTAAAGCTGTGATACAAAACTGATCAAAAATTGTAAAATACATAATAATTGTGGGCTAGGGTTGTGGATCACTATCAGAACACAGCCATAAATCACTCTGCATCATGTGGTCCCTGGGCAGGTATTGGTATTTCAATTGCTCCCCTAACATTTAATTTTTTTGACTCTGTGCTCTACTTTGGATATTTGTTAATGCACATGGACATTGATATCTGTGGGTTTTTGTCTTGCTTTGGCTTTTCTCCAGACTTCATTCTGAGACCTACAAACCTATATTTTTCAGTCAAACTGTTCAGATTAAATCCTGTGATTAAAACAAAAGCCGGGTGCTCAAATTACAGTATCATGTGAGGGCTAAAGGTGAAGATCTGAATCTAAAGATTATTTTCATAGGTTACTCCAGAAAGTCACAGTAGTGATCACACACACACAACACATGCCTAAAAACTCACATTTTTTCACCTGCATTTTAATTGCCTATAACCGACTGACTATTACCGTTAATACTGTCAATCAACTCTTATGTACTAGCAGTTCATTTTTACTTATGAAGACTTCTCAGAATTTGTTTGCTTGTAATTTATCATGTATAGAACAACCTTTTATTTTATTTTTTTAATTTCATTTGCACTTCTGTTTTTAAGCATCTTATATATTCCACACTCTACAGAGAAAATCTATACAAGGTTAATTGACTACACAAAAATCTCATATGTCTGGTATTGGGCTGCATTGCTAAACTTTGCATCTCACCACTACAAACAAGTGGTTTCATAAAGTTAATTACACTACAGATTCAGGGACCCAAAGTATACCATTTACCTTAAATTCACTTATTTTTTTCAACTCCCTATTCCCTTCTAAGATCAGGAAAATTACATAAGCACACAGCCAGCTACCCACTACTGTTTGGTCATAGGGTGACACCCAAGCAAGTGATAAAAACAGTATAATGATTATAAGACTCAATATAAGGCCAATGTAAATCACTGAACAGAAGTGAAAATTAAACTTAATTAATTAAAAATTACATTAAAAAGTTAGAATATTAGAAACATCGTGAGTTACAACGTGAATTACCACAGCTATGCTGATGACACACAGCTGTACTTATCAATAGCACCTGATGACTCCGACTCTTTCGATACACTAACACAATGTCTTACTGGTATTTCTGAATGGATGAATAGTAATTTTCTCAAACTAAATAAAGAGAAAACTGAAATCTTAGTAATTGGCAATAATGGATTCAATGAGGTTATCAGAAATAAACTTGATGCACTAGGATTAAAAGTTAAGACGGAAGTAAAAAACTTAGGGGTAACCATTGACTGTAATCTGAATTTTAAATCGCATATTCATCAGACCACTAGGACAGCATTTTTTCACTTAAGAAACATAGCAAAAGTTAGACCTCTTATATCATTGAACGATGCTGAGAAATTAATTCACGCTTTTGTTTTCAGTCGACTAGATTACTGTAACGCACTCCACTCAGGACTACCCATAAAAGACATAAATCACTTGCAACGAGTGCAGAATGCAGCTGCTAGAATCCTAACTGGGAAAAGAAAATCCAAACACATTTCTCCAGTTTTGATGTCACTACACTGGTTGCCTGTGTCATTCAGGATTGACTTTAAAATTCTGCTTATGGTTTATAAAGCCTTAAATAGTCACGCTCCATCTTATATATCGGAATGCCTGACACGTTATATTCCAAATTGTAACCTTAGATCTTCAAATGAGTGTCTCCTTAAAATTCCAAAAGCTAAACTTAAAAGAAGTGGTGAGGCGGCCTTCTGCTGTTATGCACCTAAAATCTGGAATAGCCTGCCAATAGGAATTCGCCAGGCAAATACAGTAGAGCACTTTAAAACACTGCTGAAAACACATTACTTTAACATGGCATTCTCCTAACTTCACTTTAACTTAATCCTGACACTCTGTATGTTCAGTTCATCACAATAACTATTCATAGTGGCTCTAAAATCCGTACTGACCCCAACTCTCTCTTCTGTTTCTTTTTCCGGTTTCTTTGTGGTGGCGGCCTGCGCCACCTCCACCTACTCAAAGCATCATGATGCACCAACATTGATGGACTGAAAGCCAGAAGTCTATGACCATCATCATCAGGTCCTTCCATGAAAACCCAAAATACAAAGAGGACTGTTTGACTTATGTTAGGTAGATTGCCCAGAGGGGACTGGGCGGTCTCGTGGTCTGGAACCCCTACAGATTTTATTTTTTTTCTCCAGCTTTTGGAGTTTTTTGTTTTTTCTGTCCACCCTGGCCATCGGACCTTACTTATTCTATGTTAATTAATGTTGACTTATGTTTATTTCTTATTGTGTCTTCTATTTTTCTATTCATTTTGTAAAGCACTTTGAGCTACATTTTTTGTATGAATATGTGCTATATAAATAAATGCTGATTGATTGATTGATTGAAACATATTAATGAGTGAGAACAGGCCTTTCAGCCCAACAAAGTTCGCCAAAGCTATCCACTTAATGCCTCCAAAATACAGTAACATCAAGTCAAGCATTGAATGCTTTTAAAGTCCTACTGTCTACCACACTACTTAGTAGCTTATTCCTTGTGTCTGTGGTTCTTTGTGTGAAGAGAAACCTCCTTATGTTTACGTGAAATTTACCCTTAACCAGTTTCTTTGTCCCTGTATTCTTGATGAAGTCATTCTAATGTCATAGTCTCAATCCCCTGGACTAATTTCCTTCATAATTTTTTATACACTTCAAACATGTCTCCTCTTAATCTCCTTTTACCTAAACTGAAATGGTCCAGTTCCTTTAATCTTTGGACTCTATACTGAACTCTAAACTGTCGACTTTCTGACTGTGTTCAGAAGTCATTAAGAAGGATAACAAAATGTCATGTTATATAGCACTCTGATGTGTGGAGTACAAGTCACAGGAGGTTCTGCTGAAGCTTTATAACACACTGGTGAGGCCTCATTTTCAGTACTGTGTGCAGTTTTGGTCTCCAGACTACAAGAAGGACATAGCAGTGCTAGAAAAAGTTCAGAGAAGAGCGACTAGGCCGAGTGCACGAATAAAGGAGAGGAATTAGGAGGAAAGATGAAAAGAGCTGAGCCTTTACAGTTAAAGCAAAAGAACATTAACAGGTGACATGATTGAAGTGTTTAAAATTATGAAGGGAATTAGTCCAGTGCATCAAAACTGTTATTTTAAAATGAGTTCATCAAGAACACGTTGAAACAGTTGGACACTTGTTAAGGGTAAATTTCGCACAAACATTAGGAAGTTTTTCTTTACACCAAAAAACGATAGACACTTGGAATAAGCTACCAAGTAGTGTGGTAGACAGTAAGACTTAAGGACTTTCAAAAGTCAACTTGATATTTTTTTTGGAAGAAATATGTGGATAGGACTGGCAAGCTTTGTTGGGCTGAATGACTTGTTCTCATCTAGAGTGCTTTAATGTCCTTTGCTTTATAACTCATTCCCTACAGTCCTGGAATCATCATAGTTGCTGTTCTCTGGACTTTCTCTAGTACTGCTATGTCTATTTTGTAGCCTGGAGACCAAACGTCTCCCAGTGATCCAGATGAGGCCTTACTAGTGCACTATAAAGCTCGAACATAACCTCCATTTACTTGTACTCTACATATCTTGCTATATAAACTAACATTCCATTAGCCTTCCTAATGGTTTCTGAACACTGTCTGGCAGTGTATAGTGACAAATCCACTATGGCTCCAAAATCCTTTTCATAAGGTGTACTTTCAATTTTCAGACTTCCCACTGTGTATTCAAATCTAACATTTTTAGTTCATGTAACACTTTATATTTACTTATATTAAATTTCATCCACCAAAAATTTGCCCAAGACTGCATGCTGTCCAAGTCCCCCTGTAACAATTCAAATTCATTCTACAATATCTGCCAATCCACCTAGTTTGGTATCATCTGCAAACTTTACCAGCTTGTTGTATATATTCCTATCCATGATCTTTAAATACAGTATATTAAAAATAGCAGCAGCCCTTAAACTGATCCCTGATTGACACCCCTCTTAACATCACACAATTCTGATAAGCAACCTCCATGACTCTCTGCTTCCTGTGTTATAGCCAATCCTGCACCTATCTAAGTCGCACCTTGTTTAGTTTGATGCCCAACCTCTTGCACAGTACCTTTCAGGTGTGACATTCAGAAGCTGTAGCAGTAAAATGGCAGAAAAAACATATTTCACATCATGAAGCCTGTTATCATCAGTGTGAACACAAATGGTGTCTAATAATACACTATTGACAAATGTTTGTTTACCTGAGAAGTGTTTGTTGGCTGAATTAACTGGGATGCAGGCACACGTTCCCATCGCCTCTGAGTCATAGTTTCAGTCAGTCTTCTGTAAAACTACAAAAAAAAGAGATTGCACACAGTAAGATTATTACTCTTAACATACATAAAAAACATAATTAATCATTAAAGCATTACAACCTGAAACTACACCAATAAACTAATCAACAGACATAGTAACAGCAGTGACTACTATGACCAGTTTCTAGCCTAATCATATACTACAGTATTTCTGTGCATCAAAAAAATTCAAAGCTTTTAAAATGTTATCTCTAAAACCACAACAAACCTTAAAATTTCTTGAGTCTTTTTCACATATACATTGAACAGAGGCTGCAGAGGTCACATGCAAATAAAAAAACACAAAAGCTGTTATCATGTTTTACCTCTATTTGTCCATGCTCTCTGAAGGACAGTTTAATATAGTTATATGGACTACTTTGATATGGCCCAGGCTCTCTGTTGGCAGATGCAGGGTGAAGATGAACCACTATCTTCGCACTAATTAAAAAAAGATAGAAGAGAGAGAAAAAGAGGCTACTATTAAAAAAAATAAAAAATCGAATAATATTTGTTCAGTAACCCTTTAAAACCTCTCAATATACAACCTCCTAAACATCCAGATGGCTGTGACCACACTCTGAAAACAAAGTTCTGACGCATTGACAGGAGCTAATCTGTGTACAGTTTTATAATATTGCCACCTACTGGTAGCATAAAGGATCTACCAAAACCAGATTATGTTTTCTTCATTAATCCTATTTTTCATTAAAGGCCACACACACACACACACACACACACACACACACAAAGAGAAAATATAACAAGGAGAAATATTAAATTAAGCTAAATTTGTCCATTAACAGCTTTGTTCACCACACAAAGCAGGTAGGCCAGCTATTTACCTTAGTTTTATCTATCAGTGAGAACTTTCACAAATTGTCTCACACTTACAGCTTGTCATGGGTCACTTTCCTAATAGGCTACTGAAGAAGAGCATGAACACTGTGTAAGCCTATTACACCTTTAGTCTTTGGGTTCCTCTTAAAGAGACAGGACATTATATTTCTTAAAAGCAGCACATACAGACAGCCTACAAGTACAAACACAATTCATTTCAACATGGACATTGACAGTTATACCCACTCAAGATTTAGATAGGAGCTTATCCCAGTGAAGGTCTCACGCACTAGTATAGGAGACAACCCAGCAGGAAGGGGTGCTTGCAGACCCAAAGGACTCCTCATCAGATCTACATAAAGCCATCCACAAACAGATATTGTAGGAGAATGAGATAAGACTTGGCAAAACACATTAGCCAGACGGGAGGCCAGTGCGACGACAGAAGTATATTGGCCAGCAGATTGAAGAAATAACTTGATGTCTGGCCAGAAGGAATTAAAGGAGGGATCAGTTGAAACCAAGATTCGGGAACAGTGCCATCCCCCATACGCCAGTGGCCTTTATATTGGCAACCAAGTTGGGACACCCACAGGGGTGCGTGGGAACTGGAGTCATGAAGTGCAGCCCTGTCCGAATCCCTGGGTCTCTTTAGAGGGTGCTGTCGAAGGAGGACTTCCCTACTTTCTTTATGGCCTGGAAGACAGGGAGTTGGCACCAGAAGCATTCCCGATCCGACATAAACAGAGTCTGCTGCCTCACATTGGAGAGTTAAAGTTGGGAAGCAGCAGGAAACACTCAGCAGAGGAGACAAGGAGGAAGAATTTTACGATTGTTTTTGTAATTTGTGGCTTATATCAGGAGATGTGATCATTGGAAAGGTGCTGGTATTGAATAAAAACTCTATTTTATTCATATAATGTGTGGTGCTTTACTGTGTCTCTGGTTTGTGGCTCTCTGGTGCTCCCTTGTGGCTACAATATATGTTAAATAATTTATCCATTTGAAAGCTTAGCTATATAATGAAAAACCAGTGTGCTGTTTTGCACAACATTTTTAAATTATTCAGTGTCCATTACTAAGTCTGCAATAAAATATTTCAACATAGTTCAGAGAGCAGGACTGAAAGATGGTTGTCTGTGGGTGTTTTACAGTCTAATCCCCTATCTGTAGTAGGTCTGTAGATTAGATTATTTATTTATAAAAGCACATTTAAAACAACAGAGGTTGCACCAAAGTGCTGTACAAAAAAAACATTAAAATAAACACAATACAAACAATCATGCAAAAGCAGACTAATAAAACAACCAATTGTAACATCCACCACAATCCCATCATACACAATGAAAGACAGAAGAAAACAAGTAGGTCTTAAGCCTTTATTGAGGATGAAGACCTGATGTGCAGAGGTAAGTCATTCCAAAGCCTACGAGCAACAACTAAAAAAGCTCTGTCTCCCCTAGACTTCAGCCGAGATCTTGGCACTACAAGGAGCAGTCGTCCAGATGACCTCAGTGCTCTTGGTGGCATATAGGGGTGAAGGAAGGCACAGATATATTTTGGAGCTAGACCATGCAAGGTATTAAAAACAAACAACAAGATTTTAAAATCAATGCGACACCTCACCGGTAGCCAGTGGAGAGGGAGAGGCTAAAATGGGGGAGATGTGATCCCCTTTTCTCGACCCAATCAAAAATCTCGCTGCCGCGTTCTGAACCAGCTGAAGTAGATACACAGATTTTGGCAGACCCACATACAGTATAAGGAATTACAAGATGTAATAAAGGCATAAATGACTCCTTTAGTGATAGAAAGGATTTTAGTTTAGAAATTTGCCTCAGTTGGTAAAAACTGGTCTTTACCACCATGGAGATTTGTTTTTCAAAACTTAGTGATGACTCAAAGATGATACCTAGGTTTCTGACATCATTTTGAATCATTGCTGCTAAAGGTCCTAACTGCATGTTGATTTCAACTGCAGATGTGGTAGAACCAAAAATAATGACTTCTGTTTTATTTTCATTTAATTGCAAGAAGTTTTGCGCCATCCAATATTTAATATCCTCAAAGCATTTCAACAGCTTTTTTACAGATGAAGCGATGTCAGAACTAACTTTGAGGTGTAGCTGCATATCATCAGCATAAGAATGATATATGACATCACGTTTGTAAAAGATGGCACTCAGGAGGAGCAGATAAAGGGAAAATAGAAGGGGAGCCAGGATAGAACCTTGAGGGATGCCTTGTGTAAGAGGAGCTGGCTGAGAGATGTTCCCATCTATGTTAACAGACATAGATCTGCCTTTCAGGTAGGACACGAACCAATTCAGTGCACAGCCTTGAATGCCTACTTCATCTTCAAGCCATTTTAACAGAACTCCATAGTCCACTGTTTTTCACTGTACCAACAAAACAGTTGAAACAATTACCTGCCAACCCTCTCTCATAATAAACAAATTCACTCCTGTGAGGATGATTTATACAGGAAAAAAAGCATTCTAAATGGAAAAATTATAATTCCATATTTTAGGTACTAAATCTAATTGAGACATTTCACGCACATCAATAAGATTCTGGTACAGAAACTGCTGCCAGCATACAGTTCAAGCTTGGTACATCAGTATAGAAAACATCAGCAGACAATGTGTGCCAAAAGAACGGGATAAAAAAAAACAATCACTGCATCATAAGCCTGTACCTGTAACGAGACCCCAGAGATTGCAAAATGAATTTCTGAAAGGAATTCTGTATGTCCATTGATGGGGTCAGATTACATTTCTGGAGTTGCTTTTAGTATGCAAGTCTAATTCAGATATTGAATATTCATATTCTTCAAACCAAGAGCCACAAATCATTGTAGCATACCTATTTATTGATGGAGACACATGTACATGAAGGGAGATGGGTGGAAACTGAACCAGAGTTTACAGAGCTGTAAGACAGTAATACTAATCACCATGTAATATGCCATTCTGTTTTATACACATCATAAATTCAAAATATTTTTTGCAAATGTATCGTTACAAATAAAACCATCAGGTCACTCATACAGAGTGTATGTCCCAATGGCACAGTTTAATGCATCTGTCCAAGCACTGCCCAAAGGGGAACGAATGTCAGCCTGCAACAGTTCTGTCAGCTAGAAACCATCAACTAAGTAGTCAATAGTGCAGACTTCTTACAGATGACAAATGGAGGAAGAATGCAAACAGGGCCAGAACAGACAGCTAGGATGTCTAAAGAGGTAGTTACTTTATGCTTCTTTGGGACAAACAACCATAAAATGAATTTTAACAAAATCTAAATATGCTACCTTAAAGTTACTTTCATTATAATTACTATTTGCAAGCACATATGGAACATCCATCATTGCCAGGTCCCAGGCAATTTGTTTAGGGTTTTGCTTCTAGAAAAATAATATAGTGTAAACAGGCATCTTGTACCATTAATATAATGACACTCTTTCAGAAATGCTTACCTTTTTCCAATGCCAGCTGCTTGCTCTTCAAAAAACACAATTTGTGACAGTGGAATAGCAATGCAACATTCCTAGGTGGGGAGAAAAAAGAAAAAGAGGCAAAAAGTGTTTCATTAATGAACCTCTGACCATTAGCAAGATATGAGTAAGTACGGTATGTATCACTCTGTTATTGCATCCTTTTCTTCTGCCACCACGAATGCTAAGGTAAGGTTCTATAAGACTTGAATTAACAGCACCAACGACACACACACTCTTTTCTCCACTATCACCTCCTTCTTAACCCACTTCCACCGCCTCCCCTAAGCTCCTTCTCTGCTGATGACTTTGTCACCTTTTGTCAGGATAAGTGACACCCTCGCTGCCACCCATTATGCCTCCTTCCAAACATCACCCAACATTCTCCACATTCTCTCCACTCTCTGCCACTGACGTATCTGACCTCCTCTCAAATCACCCCAATACCTGTTCACTTTTCCCTATCCCCTCACATCTCCTTCAGGACATCTCCCTCTCATACATTCCTGCGATTACACACATTATTAACACCTCAGTCAACTCAGGCACATTTCCTACCATCTTCAAGCACACTATGATAACCCCACTTCTCAAAAAACCAACACCTGATCCATCCCAAGTCAACAGTTACAGACCTGTCTCTCTGCATTCCTGTCTTTCCAAAACACCTGAACATGTTGTTTCTAACCAGGTCTCTTCCTTCCTTGTACAGAATGGCTTGTCGATATCAACCAGTCCATCTTCAAGAGGAACCACTCAACTGAGACGGCTCTACTAACTGTGGTCGACCAGCTATGACTTGCTAGAGCTATTAATACGTCATCAGTCCTGATCCTGCAAGATTTCACCTCTGCCTTCGACATAGTCATGATGACATCCTTCTTGCCACCCTCTCTGACCCTCTAACTGCTTTCAAATAGTTCAAGTCCTACATCTCTGGTAGATCCTACAGTGTGTCCTGGCGAGGACAGTTGTCAAAGGCACAATAGACCTTCACTGGTGTACCCCAAGGATTGGTGCTGGGTCCTCTACTTTTCTCACTATGCACCACCTCCCTGGGCTCCATAATCCAATCCCATAGGTTCTCTTATCAGTGAGATGAGGATGATTTAAAGCTTTACCTGTCATTCCTCCTGAGGACAATACAGTATCACCTAGAGTCTCTGCATGTCTCACTGATATCTCAGCCTGGATGAAGGACCACCAACTACAGCTCAACCTGACAAAAACGGGCTTCTTATGACCCAAGCCAGCCAGTCTGTTCAACATCTGCCAAGTCAGTACGTAATACGCAACCTTGGGGTTGTGATTGATGAGCAGCTACCTTTTTCTGACCACATTTCACTGTTTCTTGTTAATGCAGGTTCACAATGTACAACATCCCCAAGATCAAATCTTATCTGACAGAGTATGCAGCACAACATCTGGGCCAAGCTTTGGTCTTGTCACGTCTGGACTACTGCACCCCTGCTTCTGGCAGGAGTACCTGCATGTGCTATCAAGCCACTGTAGATTGGCTCCCTGTAGCAGCACACATTAAGTTCAAATCACTGAGAAATGTCTACAGAGTAGTCAAAGGGTCAGCAGCTGAGTATATGGAGACACTGGTAAAGTCCTGTACTCCTTCACACCCACTCAGGTCTGCCAGGGAAAAGCTTCTGGTGATGTCACTTCTGCATGGTATCAAGTCTCCCGGCGGTCCGCCACACACCGTAAAAGCGGATCATTACACCTCACCTCAAGTCTGACTTGGATTTAACCAGAACTGCATGGAATTCTGACCCAGAGTCATGCTCAGAGTTAAAGCCAAGGAGGTTAAATATTACTCTTCATTCAGAAAGTTTTTTAACCAGCTAGTGATACAAATACAAATCCTACAGCAATTGTTATAAACCTAACAGAAGGCTTCTCTGAAAAATCAGATTTTAAAAGCATTTTCTTAGAATAACAGCTTTAAAAATTTGTTTAAATTAAAATATTCTGAATTATGTTGGAATTCAATAATTGTACAGTACAGATAAAATAATACTTGATTTTTTATATTTAGTATTAAGCAGAATTTTTCAGTTACCAGAGAGAAAATGTAAAAGAATAAACCTGGAATGTGCACATGGTATAATAAATCAGGCAGTCCATGACAACATCATCCTTTATAAACCCTGGAAGGAAGGAAGACAGATAGATAAGGTGCTATATAAATGACAGAGACAGGGTGGTCCAGATCTAATTATGCAGATCCAGATCACCTGGATGACTTTTATGTGGGGACGATTCCAGTTCGGCGCAGACGATTCTTCATGTCGTCAGTTCGCACACTTCTCGATGGTCCGGGATTTTTCGGGTGATTTTCTATGTAATAAACTTAATAAGATATAGCGTAATGACAATTGCATAATTAGATCTGGACCACCCTGTAGATAGATAGATAGATAGATAGATAGATAGATAGATAGATAGATAGATAGATAGATAGATAGATAGATAGATAGATAGATAGATAGATAGATAATAGATAGATAGATAGATAGATAGATAGATAGATAGATAGATAGATAGATAGATAGATACTATATTGCCAAAAGTATTGGGACTCCTGCCTTTACACACACATTAACTTTAATGACGTCCCATTCTTAATACATAGGCTTTAATATTGAGTTGGCCCACTCTTTGCAGCTCTAACAGCTTCAACTCTTCTGGGAAGGCTGTCCACAAGGTGTAGAAGTGTGTTTATGGGAATTATTAACCATTCTTCAAGGACAGCATTTGCGAGGTCAGGCACTGATGTTGGACGAGAAGGCCTGGCTCACAGTCTCCACTCTAATTCATCCCAAACGTCTTATATTGGTTTGAGGTCAGAGTTCTGTGCAGGCCAGTCAAGTTCCTCCACACAAAACTCACTCATCCATTTCTTTATAGACCTTGCTTTGTGCTCTGGCGCACGGCCATGTTGGAACAGGAAGGAGCCACTCCCTACAAAGTTGGGAGCATAAAATTGTTCAAAATGGCTTTTTATGCTGAAGCATTTAAAGTTCCTTTCCCTGGAGCTAAGGGGCCAAGCCCAACCCCTGTAAAACAAACCCACACCATAATCCCCCCTCCACCGAACTTTACACTTGGCACACTCAGGCAAGTACCATTCTCCTGGAAACCGTCAAACCCAGACTCGTCCATCAGATCGCCAGACAGAGAAGCGTGATTCGTCACTCCAGAGGACATGTCTCCACTGCTCTAGAGTCCAGTGGTGGTGGGCTTTGCACTACTGCTTCTGATGCTTTGCATTCCATGAAGCTCTCTACGCACTGTTTTTGAGTTTTTGGTGGTCTGTAACTATTGTCTATGCAGAAAGTTGATGACTTCTGCAAACCGTGTGCCTCAGCATGCACTGTCTCCGCTCTGTGACTTTACGTAACCTACCACTTCATGGCTGAGTTGCTGTTGTTCCCAATTGCTTCCACTTCGTTATAATACCACTAACAGTCGACCGTGGAATATTTCGTGGCAAGGAAATTTTATGAATGGATGTATTGCACAGGTGACGTCCTATCGCGGTAGCACACTTGAATTCACTGAGCTCCTGTGAGTGACCCATTCTTTCACAAATGTTTGTAGAAGCCAGAAGTTTGTATGCCCAATTGCTTGACTTTATACACCTGTGGCCATGGAAGTGATTGGAACACCTGAATTCAATGATTTGGGGGGGTGGGGGTCCCAATACCTTGGCTGATAGATAGATAGATAGATAGATAGATAGATAGATAGATAGATAGATAGATAGATAGATAGATAGATAGATAGATAGATAGATAGATAGATAGATAGATAGATAGATAGATAGATAGATAGATAGATACTTTGTTTATCCTCAGTGGGACATTTGGCTTTTTACATAGACTCATTAAGTAAACAAATAAATAAATGCACACACACACACACACACACATAATGGTCAGAACCATGACTAAAGATCTCCTCAAGACTATAAAATTCTCAGCAATCATTGTTAGACATGGGAAACTCCATTTCTGTCAAACATGAAAATTCAAACCCTCTGTTGTATTTTGAGATTTGTGACTGGCAATACTAGTTTACTTAAATTATAGTTGGATAACTGTCAGTATTCATATATTTATATTACATTACAGAAAACGGTACAAAATTGCTCACTTGAACATCACAGTTCATTTTAATAAAAAGCAGCTGAAATGGATTTCAGTTTTATGCCAGGTGTTGAGTATGATGAAATGTCACTGGTATTGGTATCAAATACAATAAGTCTGGTATTGTGACATTTCTAAGGTCTCTTCTCTATCAAATCTCATAATGGCAGCTGTTTCATATCATCATCCATGGCTGTGTAAAGTTAATCATATTTAAAGCTCAGTTGGCCTTATTCCACCACAAACTTACGTGATTCTTTGCATCTCTCCAAAGAAGCCGATGTGTACTTAGGAGGAGTGTTCCCATATCAAACTTTGCCTAATCACAAAAAAAAAAAAGAAAATATTAATTGTAAACAAATTAACCATGTTCTACCCTTAAAGATATCTACAGCCATCCATAATTAATTTGGACCACTTTATTATGTTTCAGCATCAAGTGGAGGCACAGCCTAACCTGGTGGCATAAGGTTTAATGCAAAGCCATGCCCTTCTGTAATGCTCTTTGCCACAAATTTACTTTCATACATACACCAATGAAAATCAATAGTTGTCAATCAATGTAATCTATTCATCAATGAAATTTGACAAGAAAGTCACAGTACCCAGAGAGACCCTAGACAGATGTGGCGAGAACATGAGAAATGCATACAAAAAGCTTCCAGGCCAGGATTTTACGTTCGTTCTACAACAGGTAGCTATGAAAAGAGCAGCGCTAACCAATGCATCATCTCCACATCTATAATTCACATACTGTACATCTCATCACCTCCCTTAAGAACTGAAAGAGTCTTGAACGACAAAACTGCACTAAATAACTCCAAATTTTACCCCAAATTCAATTTACGTCCACAAGTAAGAAAAAACATGTGCCTGAAAATTATTTAGGAGAACTGAAACTTTTCTACCAAAGTTTTAAATTAATAAATGTTAGAAAAAAATGAGACCTGATATTACTTCATCAATATGTCCAGGCAGCATTTTTTAGAACAGGCTGTTCAGATGAATTAACAGGAATTGTCATTTGCTTGCATTTCTCATCTGAGCTCTTTACTTATGTGAACATTTTTCTAACCTTGTCCTGTAAAACTCATTCACAAGCTGTCCCCCAGATTGATATTTTTATGTGATAATGTTGACCTTCTTTGCAGGTCTCTTTGGATAAAAGCATCTGCAAGCTGTATTAGAATGGAATCATTCATTCGTGCTGAAGACTGTAAATAGGCATACACTCAGACCTTTAACTCTGTAGGTTTGTCTCAATTGAAAGGCTACTAATCCTTATAAATAGTCCACCTTGATACTAAAGAATGATTCTGTTTGCACTGTAAAGCACCCTGGGATGATGTCTGCTTTTAACAGGACTAAATAAAATAAACATTTATTGACTGACTTTAAAAGCTAACTGGACGCCTGTTTAGAAATGTAGATAGAGTAGAGTAGATCCAGAAAGTAGTCAGACACTTACACTTTTTGCACATTTTCCTATGTTGAATCGTTGTGCTCAATTCATTTGTATACTGTAAATCCTCCTTCCCACATAAAACCACACATAATATGCCAGAATGACAAAGCAAACACAGGACTATAGAAATTTTTGAAAATGTATTAAAAATAAACTGTAATATCACATTGCTATGACACTTGAAGATGTACGTCAGTTCATCTGATCACCATTGAGATGTTTCAACACCTTGTTTGGAGTCTACCTGTGGTCAATTCAACTGATTGTACATGATTAAGAAACATACACACTTGTCTATAAAAGGTTTCACGGCTTATAATTTGTATCAGAGCAAAAACCATGCCATCAGGTTGAAAGTACTCCTTCGAGAGCGTAAGAAACAGGATTGTGTCGAGGCACAGATCTGGGAAAGGCTACAAACAATTACTACAGCTTTGAAGGGTGCCAGGAACACAGTGTCCACCATAACTCTTCAAACAGAATATGATTGGAACAAACACAACTCTTCCCAACATTTTCTGCATGGCCAAACTGAGCAAGCAGAGGACAAGGGACTTAATAAGAGAGGTGCCCAAGAACCTGATGACATGATGGCAGAGTACCAGAGAAATTGTGTGGAGATGGAAGAAACTTCCAGAAGGAGAACCACCACTGCAACACTCCACTGATCTGGGCTTTATGACAGAGTAGCCAGACAGAAGCCTCTTAGGATCACATCTGGAGGAAAACCAGGCACCACTCGTCACCAGTGCAAACACCATTACAATGGTAAAGCATGGTGCAAGAAACATTATGCGGTGTAGTTGTTTTTCAGCAGCAACGACTGCAACACTAGACAGGGTTGAGGGAAAGCCGAGTGGAGCAAAGTACAGAAATATCCTTTATGAAAACCTGTCCCAGAGCGGTCCAGACCTCAGACTAGGCAAAAAGTTTACCTTCTAACAGGGCAATGACAATAATTACAAAGAAAAAACAGCACAGGAGTGACTTAGGGAATCTCCTTGAGTGGTTCAACCAGAGCCCAGACTTGAACCCAAAAGAATATTCTTAGAAGAGACCTGAAAACAGATGTTTCCACCCAACCTGACAAAGCTTGAGATGATCTGCAGAGAAGAATGGCAGAAAATCCCCAAATCCAGGTGTGCAAAGCTTGTTGCGTTGTACCAAAGAAGACTCCAGGCTGGAATTGCTGAGAAAAGAGTCTGCATATTTGTGTCAATGTGAGATTTCAGTCTTTTTATTTTTAATAAATTTGCAAACATTTCTAAAATCTTGTTTCGCTTTCTCATTCTGGGGTATTGTGTGTTGCTTGATCTGGGGAAAAATGAATGTAAATGATTTTAGAACAAGGCTGAAGCACAGCAAAAATGTGTAAAAATTAAGGAGTCTGAATACTTTCTGAAGGCACTGTACCTCTTAAGTCTTAGAAAAAAACACTGTAATGTGGAAAAACACACAGCAATAGTTCTCTAATTTTTTTAATGCAACATGGAAAAGGTAGATTTATATGATCAGTAACACAACTGTGCGTATACAAATCTGTATCTTTATATATATCAATTCTGTATTTATGCATTTTAGTTCACAGCGCTCTGCGCCCGCACTCTGTGAAGGTCGCTATACAAAAATACGTTGTACTGTATTGTAACTCTTCAAAAAAGAAAAAGTAACTAAACAAATTGCTCACTAGGTTTCCATTTTTACAGTATTGCATATCTTGATATTATTGTATAAAAGAAGAATACACTGTATTAAGCGATTTGATTATTTTGTTATTTATGAGAAAGACACTTTATAAAGTGGAAAGATCAACTAAAATATAAAACAACATATGGTACATACATCTGGAATGTTTATTACGCAGTTAACCAGTGATATTAATTGTTTATGTTTTTGTAATTATTATTATTATGTACAGTTCTGATTCCTGCATTTACGCATTCATGCTTTTTAACTGTTTCTCGCAGTTTTTATGTTGTGTGCTACTGCTGGAGCGACTGCACCCCCATCGATGATCTATAAAGTACAATGCGCCTATTGATTTAGCTTGCCGAGAAAAAACACTAAATAAGATTCACTCTAGAAAGGTAAAGTTGAAAAAAAAAACTATTGCAAGATTTCCTCCCTGAGCCATTCAGGCCAGACGCCTAGAACTTTGTTAGTATATCAGACCCTCTTCAACACACAGGAGACGCAATTTACGACTTTTACCTTCTCGTCTCCGTCATACAAACGAACTCCTCTCTGCTGGATCACAAGCGTTTCATTTATTTCCAATAAGCCGTTCGCCCAGATGAAGCGATCCATGATTTAGTTGCACACCGAATCATCACTTCCTTATTCGTCATTCACGAAACGTGACGTCATTTTAAGGCATCTCACACAAATAAGATTAGTTCCTCAGTATATTGTGTGAATGTCACCAGGGAACGGAGTTAAATTAAAGAGTTAGTGTTCAATATTTGAACTGGTTAGGAAACAGCAAAGATAGCCGCAAGAACAACAGTACTTTTTTATCTCCTTCGGTTAGTCCTACCGCACAGCTACATTAAGATCGTACTACCTTAAAAATACACAGGTAGCCTCAAGTATTCACCATGAGTAGGAGGGTCTTAACAAAAAATAAGGGCGCGTCTTAAAGCCAAAAAGGGATAGTACTATGCAAATATGCTAATCGAGCGGGTATTGTAAACATAGACATATATAGATAGACGGCGAATTCACACTGTGTTGCCCAGTCGACACGATACGTCAGCGCATCCGCCATATTGCGAGTGGCAAAAGTGCCTTTTAAACTAATACTGGTAGACTTGGAAACCAGGTTTTATGTTGAAAAAACAATAACGTTTGCATACAACAGATTTTACATGCAATTATTTATATCCATTTATACACTAATAATGGCAATTATTAAATAATAATAATATTATTATTATTATTAAGTAATTCCTCCCATATAAGTAACATTTCTTGGACTGCCGTCTTTCATCTCCAAAACATTTCTAGACTTCGTCCTGTTCTTACGCAACACAGTATTGAAGTATTGGTTAATGCCCGAGTCACCTCACGTATAGATTATTGTAATGCTATTCTATCTGGCATCCCACAAAAACGTATCCATCACTTACAACTTCTTCAAAATTCTGCTGCCAGGATAATAACCTGTTCTAAATCCACTGAACATATTACACCTATTCTCTCTCAACTTCACTGGCTCCCGGTTCACTTATGAATACAATACAAAATACTGCTCTTAACATTTAAAGCTCTCCACAGTCTTGCTCCCCCCTACCTCACTGATCTCCTACAGACTTACACTCCCTGTAATTTGAGAGTACAGTATTCAGTCTGGCAATATGGTGCAGCCTTAGTTTGTGGAAGACAGACACAACTAAAGACATGAGTATAAAATGATGGTTGTCAATTTCAAACTGTGTTTCTTCAATGTGCTCCTTCATCTCCTTCAATGTGCTACATCATCTGAACCAATCGCAGCCCAAACAAACTGATTTATCAAAGATACACTGACAGCTTGCCCTAATGTCGACTGTTGGGTAACACGCTCAGCTACTTTGACCACCTTGATTGTACCCTCAGAAGGAATCATCAAACCTCGTTTGTTTTTTAATGTGAGCAAGTGGTAGCTTTGATCATATGATGTCGGTACAGCAACTGTTTCCAAACTAGCACGGCACACGTCACAGGACCGCTTTCTCAAAATCCCATTTAAGGGCTACCTCCCACTACTTCCTGAGGTGGATTTCTTTGGGAAACCTTCAAAGTTTGAGAAATGTTAACAGCTAACAACAATCTACATAGTTAGTGATTAAATATGTTTAGCCAAAACGTTGTTTGGAGGCTCACTTGAGCACATAAATGCATAGCTTTGCTAGCTTAGCCTGGCGTAGCTAAAGTTAAGATTATTAAACAGGATTTTCTAATGGCCAAATATAATCAAAACAATTGTTCAACCTTACCTATGAAATGCAATCCCCCAGGATCTGGTTTGGAGCGTACAGTGGTTTGTACAATCCCAAGCAGCACATGCATGAGGCATCTTTATCCATTACTTCACTACACAGCAGTGCCACTTGCAATATGGCGGCAACATTGACGTACGATGCTGCTGGTCATACGGCATCTAGTAATTCTATGTCTATGATTGTAAATGCCGTTGAAGCTGTGTTTTGCCCCTGGATGGTCAGTACGGGGGCGGCACTGTGGCGCAGTGGTAGTTGTGGTACTGCCCAACTGGCTAGGGTTTATGTCCCAGAAGCTCTCTGCGTGGAGCTTGCATGTTCTCTTTCAATTCCTGCAGGATTCCAAATACATGGTTGGACTGGTGTTGTTAAGTTGGCTCATGTGTTTTATTAGCCTGTGAAAGGTTTGCACACAATGCTTGCTGGATAGGCTTCAATTTTCTTATAATCCTGCCCTGGATAAGAAAATGTTTGGAGGGTTAGTACAGTGTAATGATATCTTTATATATCAGAGTTAAAATTGATGCCTGTTTATTTTACTGTTTATTTAATACTGCAATATTGGCGAAAATATTCGTATACAGTGGTCAATATACTGCACAAATATTATATAAGCGTTTTCCGTCTTTCTCGCATATTATCACAGCATGATGTGATGGCACCTACAATATGTTTAACATGATTACGAGCTAATATTCACAATTTCTTCAGATACTTTGACACATTGATGGCTGTATCACATCTAATCCCATTACTCCTGTGTCAAACATTTGAACCATCTTAAGAGGGTTGGGGTTCAATTACACCTTGCTTGAACAAAACATACTTGGTAACTGATAAAAACGATCTTTTTTATATAGTGTCTTTGTTGGTGAGCACCCTCATAGAGAACTCAAGATAAATCAACTTGAACATTAAGCCCCGGGTTAACAACGACCGCCACCAGTACTGTTAGCCAACAGGGTGCTGGCGGAAATTGGGCTACTGTTAGCAGAAGAAGAAAAAGGAGAAGAAGAGGGGGGAGACATGTCCGGAGGCAGGAGGATAGGAAAAAAGTAAAGAGAGTGGAACTGAGGGTAGGAACTTTGAATGTTGGCAGTATGACTGGTAAGGGAAGAGAGTTAGCAGATATGATGGAGAGAAGGAGGGTTGATATACTGTGCATGCAAGAGACTAAATGGAAGGGGAGTAAGGCCAGGTGGATTGGATGTGGATTCAAATTGTTCTATCATGGTGTGGATGAGAGGAGAAATGGGGTAGAAGTTATTCTGAAGGAACAGTATGTCAAGAGGTGAAAAGAGTGTCAGGCAGAGTAATGATTATGAAGCTAAGAATTGGAGGTGTGATGATGAATGTTGTTAGTGCATATGCACCTCAAGTTGGGCGTGCAATGGGTGAGAAAGAAAATTTTTGGAGTTTGTTGGATGAAGTGATGAACAGTGTACCCAAGAGACAGAAAGTGGTGATTGGAGCGGATTTCAATGGGCATGTTGGTGAAGGGAAGAGAGGAGATGAGGAGGTGATGGGTAGGTATGGTGTCAAGGAGAGGAATGAAGAAGGTCAGAGGATTTTGCCAAAAGAATGGACATGGCTGTGGTGAATACGTATTTTAAGAAGAGGGAGGAACATAGGGTGATGTACAGTACAAGAGTGGAGGAAGATGCACACAGGTAGATTACATCCTATGCGGTAGAGTCAATTTGAAGGAGACTGAAGACTGTAAAGTGGTGGCAGGGGAAAGTGTAGTTAAGCAGCATAGGATGGTGGTCTGTAGGATGACGTTGGAGATCACGAAGGGGAAGAGAGTGAAGGCAGAGCCACGAATCAAATGGTGGAAGTAGAAAAAGGAAGACTGCAAGGCTGAGTTTAGGCAGGAGGTGAGACAGACACTGGGTGACAGTGAAGAGTTACCAGACAGCTGGGAAACTACAGCAGATGTAGTATGGGTGACAGCAAGAAGGGTGCTTGGTGTGACATCTGGAAAGAGGAAGGAGGAAAAGGAAACCCGGTGGTGGTGGAATGAGGAAATACAGGAGAGTATACAGAGGAAGAGGGTGGCAAAGAAGAAGTGGGATAATCAAAGAGATGTAGAAAGTAGACAAGAGTACAAGGAGATAAGGTGCAAGGTGAAGAGAGAGGTGGCGAAGGCTAAAGAAAAGGCGTATGATGAGTTGTATGAGAGGTTGGACACTAAGGAGGGAGAAAAGGACCTGTACCGATTGGCTAGACAGAAGGGCTGAGCTGGGAAAGATATGCAGCAGGTTAGGGTGATAAAGGATAAAGATGGAAAGTCCTCACAAGCGAGGAGAGTATGCTGAGCAGATGGAAAGAGTACTTCGAGAGGCTGATGAATGATGAGAATGAGAGAAAGGGAAGGTAGGATGATGTGGAGAGTGAATCAGGAACTGCAACAGATTAGCAAGGAGGAAGTAAGAACAGCTATGAAGAGGATAAAAAATGAAAAGGCCGGTGGTCCAGATGACATGCCTATGGATGCATGGAGTTGTTTAGGAGAGATGGCAGTGGAGTTTTAACCAGATTATTTGATGGAATCTTGGAAAGTGAGAGGATGCCTGAGGAGTGGAGAAGAAGTATACTGGTGTTGATATTTAAGAATAAGGAGGATGTGCAGGACTGCAGTAACTACAGAGGAATAAAATTGATGAGCCACTTAGGTTAGGTGATGATTAGTGAGCAGCAGCATGGTTTCATGCCAAGAAAGAGCACCACAGATGCGATGTTTGCTCTGAGGATGTTGATGGAGATGTTTAGAGAAGGCGAGAAGGAGTTGCATTGCGTCTTTGTGGACCTGGAAAAAGCATATGAGAGGGTGCCTCGAAAGGAGCTGTGGTATTGTATGAGGAAGTCGGGAGTGGCAGAGATGTACGTAACAGATGTACAGGATATGTACAAGGGAAGTGTGACAGTGGTGAGGTCTGCGGTAAGAAGGACAGATGCATTCAAGGTGGA
The DNA here is from genome assembly GCF_016835505.1 of Polypterus senegalus. Lineage (NCBI taxonomy): Eukaryota > Metazoa > Chordata > Cladistia > Polypteriformes > Polypteridae > Polypterus > Polypterus senegalus. Next base: position 300,810,872 of record NC_053155.1, read on the forward strand.
GGTGGGATTACATCAGGGATCGGCTCTGAGCTCTTTCATATTTGCAATGGTGACGGACAGGTTGACAAATGAGATTAGACAGGAGTTCCCGTGGACTATGATGTTTTCTGATGACATTGTGATCTGTAGTGATAGTAGGGAGCAGGTTGAGGAGACCCTGGAGAGGTGGAGATATGCTTTAGAGAGGAAAGTAATGAAGGTCAGTAGAACAAGACAGAATACATGTGTGTAAATGAGAGGGAGGTCAGTGGAAAGGTGAGGATTCAGGGAGTAGAGTTGGCGAGGGTGGATGAGTTTAAATACTTGGGATCAACAGTACAGAGTAAAGGGAATTGTGGGAGAGAGGTGAAAAAGAGAGTGCAGGCAGAGTGGAATGGGTGGAGAAGAGTGTCAGGAGTAATTTGTGACAGACAGGTATCAGCAAGAGTGAAAAGGAAGGTCTACAGGACAGTAGTAAAACCAGCTATGTTATATGGGTTGGAGATGGTGGCACTGACCAGAAAGCAGGAGACAAAGATGGAGGTGGCAGAATTAAAGATGCTAAGATTTGCATTGAGTGTGACGAGGACGGATAGGATTAGAAAAGAGGACATTAGAGGGTCAGCTCAAGTTGGACGGTTGGGAGACAAAGTCAGAGAGGCGAGATTGCATTAGTTTGGACATGTGCAGAGGAGAGATGAGGGGTATATTGGGAGAAGGATGCTAAGGACAGAGCTGCAAGACAAGAGAAAAAGAGGAAGGCCTAAGCAAAGGTTTATGGATGTGGTGAGAGAGGACATGAGGGAAAAATGCAAAATGTACACAAGGGTGCAAACAATTGTCTTCAAGCCAGTCAAAACAGGAAGGTGAGGGATCAATTTTCCCACCTTATGTGATGGTCCTCAAGTGAACACACACTTCTGGTGACTTTAAGGCTTTTATATCACCATGTCAGGCTTCATGACAGAAGCAAAAGTGGGGTCGTCCATAATCCGGCTGGCACTTGCCTAAACTGTGGATGGTAAAACAGATGGTATTAGTAAGACCTCCCATTCTCTGCTCGGGGTGGTATTGTTTACCTTTTTGGAGTCTTGAAGATGTTTCCTAAGCACACATGTTTGCCAATAGATGCACATATTTCAGCAACAACACAGTAAATCACTAATGGGAACTGAACTGGTAGCTGGATGTTAACTGTGCCCCAGTTAATAATTAATGTGGTTTGCTTTTCTCCAAGTAGTACAACGGTGACACAGGACAGTGAAAAGATCAGGAGAACCCAAGTTTGGTGGGCTGGCATGTACAGATCAATAGGATTTCTACCCGCTAGTGTAGGAAGACAGGACCCCTTTATGTCTACAGAATGCCTGCAAAGTGAATTTCTTTAGGGCATCTGAAAGGCCAAGAACCATAGAACCAACAGGAGGCAAGCCCAGATCCTCCAGGATGTGTGTTATCAAATGAGTGATGTGAGACAGGGTCTCCGGAATTATTATTATGCACTGAAAAGACCAGGGGCCTCATGTATAAACGGTGCGTACGCACAGAAATGTTGCGTAAGAACTTTTCCACGTTCAAATCGCGATGTATAAAACCTACACTTGGCGTAAAACCACGCACTTTTCCACGGTACCTCATGCCTTGTCGTACGCAAGTTCTCCGCTCGGTTTTGCAAACTGGTGGCACCCAGCGTCAAAGCAATGCTACTGTTCTTGTGTGATTACTCATTATTTTCATGACGCGGCTTTATAAATACACAGAAACTAACCGCATATTGTTTATTAGTGTAATGCATCTGATTGTAATTAACTCGTAACAATATAATGGTCCAGGAACAGCCATAGTATTCCAAATACCATAACTGCTTTAGCGTTGTTACTCTCTTCTTCTTCTTCTTCTTCTTCTTCTTCTTCAGCTCCTCCCGTTAGGAGTTGCCACAGCGGATCATCTTTTTCCATATTACTCTCACTGCACGACTCGGAGTATTTATATCACTGTATCTGAGTGTGAATCACAGCAGCAGCTGATCGGAAAGAGAATTATCGGTATACAGCTTTAAGGACACGCTGTCTCAGCCACTGCAAAACGTTTTAAAGCCTTTCCTGTACGGACCTCGCGGTTCAGAAACAGTTTAATCCCAAGAACTTTAAATGCACTCAATTGCACCTTGTAGAACTGTTTGTACTTATAAGTACAATCACCCCACTGTAAACTTGCACTACAGTTATAATATCTCACAACCTGAGCCACTTTATAAAGCGCGTATTTACATATGATGACGATATCATTTTTAAGGTGAAATGCAGCAAAATATGTTTGTTAAATTATACACATAAAACTTTAACTTCATTTAAATAATCTATATTCTTCACTGGGAGTGTCGTGAAGGATAGAATAATTAAACATGTACTACGAAGATATTTCAATGTTCTTTAAACGTTTTGAAGAATCGGCGCTAAGCTTACAGATGGCTTAACGTCTATTACAGAGCTGATTGTATGGCGATCGGTTACTTGGGGAAAGAAAAGCAAGGACTCTTGGGCGGCACGCCAATATATATTGAATATAAAACAGAAAGAGAAAATAACAACACAGCTAAAAACGCAGCGACAAATTTCGACAAAAGATAATGCTTGTCATGAGCACGAGGCTCATGAAACACATGTTTAATAATGTGCTTTAGCTCCTATCATCATGAAAATGACATCACGTATACATCTCAGTATTTTAGTTATTCAGAGAGCTGTAATATCACAAATGTAATGGACTCTGTGTCCAGTTGGAGGAAGAGAGCCAGTTTAAGAAGCAAGTAGTGATTCACACACATAGATCACATACGAGTAGAAGATCAAATACAAAACAAAGCATTTAACGTGCTACTTTAATTACGATGTGATTTGAGAAACTGGTTAATTAAACGATTTTAAGATGAAGTTTATAATGTTCTACTAAATGACAAAATAAACTACGTGATTAAAGTGGAAATGTCGAGATTGAAGTTGACATTTCGTGCTTTTTCCCCACCGTGTGCCTTTTTTCTCTGTACCCTAATAAACTTTCATATGACACTCAGACAGTGGGCTTACAACTCTTCTTTTCACGGCAACTTTGATATGTGACTTCTTTTTTATTTCCGGCACTGTGCGATTTTGTGAATGTGAGCTTTCAAGTTTCTCCAACACGCTATGTCACTCGATCAACTTCATTTTGTTGATTATACCACGGTTTATTTGAACAAATAGTATGTTTTTCCTTTGCCTCCACTTGGTATTCGCTGAAATTCTTATATTTTCCCCGTGCTTTTCCCATTGTCTTTTCACAGAAGGCTGCGCTTAAGGGCGATTTATATTGATTTGCATATTCAAATAGGCGTAATTCTGGGAGGATTTGGGGCGTTACATAAAGCACGTGCACGAGCGTTAGTTTTCACGCTGATCGGGATTTATGTAACGGAAGAACGTGGAAGTTGGAGTACGCACAGATTCCTGCATCTGGATTTTTCTGTGCGTAAACACATTTCGGCTTTTGTGCTTACGCCATGTTATAGTGCGAGTTCTACGCACGGCGTTATACATGAGGCCCCAGGAGACAATAACGTTAACCAGAATTGTAGTCACTGCCAGGCAAAAAGTCAAGCCAGAAGATCAAAATAAATCAAGCAAACAAAGCACAGGGGCAAAATCAAAATAAATAAAACAAACAAAACAAGTCAAGTCAAGTTGGGGAGCATGCACTGGTACAGTGCTTTGCCGTACCCACTACACAACGAAACAGTTCTTCCGGAAATGACCCTCTATCTGCCGCAGCCAGGTGTTATGTGGGAGACCCCTTGGCCTGGTCCAGCCACTTGTGTCCCCAGCAATGAGAATCTTACGAGCCAGATCACCCTCCGGGAAACACGCCACGTGGCCATAGTGCTCCCTCACAACGCTGCTAATGTGCCTCATTCAGGACTCCCGCCCCCAGGCTCATTTTACTAGTAGGTGGTAATCCCAAGAGTAGGTGAATCCCAAGAGCAGCAACAACAAGTCTGTGGTCAGAATTCACAAACTGGGCACTTCTGTAGGCCCTGCAGTTTTGCAAGAGCCTTCAGCATCTGCCCACGAGGATGTGATCGATCTCCTTCACCACACCACCAGTATTGGAATACCAAGTCCAACGATGCGGTTCAGGGCGCTGGAACCAGGATCCAGCGATTCGCAGCCCCTGACCTTTTGCAAAGTCAAGGAACATGGAGCCACTTTCACCACGGTCACCAGACCCATGGGGAACAAGGCAATCCTCATAGCCAGCCCTGTCAGTGCCAGTGGCTGCACTGAAGTCACCCATGACCAGAGGAGTGTCACCTCGTGGGCACCCATCAACCACTGAGCGAAGCTGTGAATAAAATGTCTCCCTCGCTGAGGCATCACTCACCGCATTTGGAGCATACACTGAGACAACAGACAAGGCACCCAGAGAGTGCCATAATCTGAGTCTCATAATACGCTCGTTGAAAGGAGTAACACCAGACACCATCGGAAGAAGCCAATCCGCTACAGCAACAGCGACTCCCTGAGTATAACAGACAAACAAAAACACAGGTGCAAAATCAAAAATCAAAGTCAAAAAGAGAATCAGTAGATCCAAATAAACTCGGTACCTGGCCTACTTGAAAAGCAATCTAACTCATGTAAAGGGATTTTGGTGTTTTTATCCAACTGAAGGATACTCTCTACTTATGCCACAGCCATATTCACACCAGGGTATCTGGTGACATGATCAAAGTGCGAAATCAGGGTCATGTGACCTGTCAATCTCGACACATAAACAAACAAAATGAAATCAAATACACAACGATAAAAGCAATGGGACATCTGCCACCAGTTCAGCCCCTACAGATGTGTTAGGAGCATGTTGGGCAATGGTCTCAGCTGGAATCACTGGACACTTTGAAGGGTCCTGGGACCTTGTGAACCCACTCTAGATGCAGCAGATAATTTCATACATTTACTCATTTATAACACCTAGCAGGGTTTAAAAACTGGTTCCAGTGTTTCATGAGGTCCAGAGTGAAAATGGTGTGTTCAACAAAGGTTTCTTGTGTTGGTGGAAGAGAAGCAGAGAAAAGAGTGAGTGTGAAACACACAGCAAGGCACAGTGATGTGTTTTATCCAGGGTTTCTACTCTGGCAAAAATGTAGTTTCAATTACTGTTCTCTTTTTGTAAGTCTTTAATATATGTTTATTGCCCTTTTGTATGTTATGTTTTGAATATTATTTTGTTTATTAATCATTTATTATGTATGGATTTGTTTTGGACACAAGGATTATGGTACAGGAATTGTTTTTGGAGCCTTCCCTAGATGTGCGCCTCAACAAATTCTGTCTTTAAGTTCCCTCAGCCTCATGGTTTGGTCTTTGCTCCGATAAACATTGTCAACTATGGGACCTTATATTGACAGTTGTGTGCCTTTCCTAATCATCTCCAGTCAATTAAACGGACCGCAGGTGGACTCCAAACAAGGCGTACAGATACCTCGATGACCATTAATAGAAAGGGATGTACCTGAGTCAAATTCAAAGTGTCATAGCAAAGGGTTTGAACACTTGTGTCAATGAGATAATTCAGTTTTTATTTATAATACATTTGTACAAATCTCTAAAATAAAGTTTTCATTTTGTCATTCTGGGATATTGAGTATAGTCTGATGTGGGGAAAATATTCTCAATGATTTTAGCACAAGAATGCATCATAGCAAAATGGGAAAAGTTTCTGAATTCTTTCTGAATTCACCCCAGTTACTTTCTCAGACCTGTGTTAATCCAGTTAATGGTCACGGGGAGCACTGGAACAAGGCATCAACCTATTGCTGAGCCACACGGAGACTAATTTATAGTGCCTTGTACATCCCTGGGGAATTGGGTGAGTAACAAATAAACACACATTCCCACTCAAAGAACGACCAGGCGTAACCCCTTAACGCTGGAGTTTTAACAAGTTAATAAGATTAGACATGACATAACGATCATTTGTAACTGTGGCCACTGTGATTCAAAACTGCGTTTTTCAAATTAATCTTTGTGATGCTGGAGTCTGTCACCTGCCAGCAATTTGGTTTGTTTTGAATGTTGTTGACAAAGTGACTGGTCAAACTTTACGCTTAGATATTAAACATTTAGCAAATCGGCAGCATGTATAACATAACGTAAAGCATCTGTTTTACCTTTTGCTCACGGTATAAACCCGGACATTTTTATGTTAACTCCATTAATAAACGGTCATGCCCTATTGCGCGTTCTTGTGCACAGACATAGTTTGACCTACACAGCGCGCCATACAATAAAGAATGATGCACTCCTGCTATTGGTTAATTTGATCCGGGCTGTACGAAATGAACCAATCGAGTGTTAGGTCAACAAACTGCAGCGAGTTTCAAAAACAAGAGCGAGGCAAGGCGAGGCGGGTAGGGCAGTTGTGAGTGCATACGCATTGGCTGACACATCGTACAAAACTGCACGAAAATGAGCGTTTCACTTAGTAACGGTGTTTTCAAGTCGGTGAAAAGATCGGACGAGGCTTTTAGAGGTAAGTCGTGTGCTTTTTCAGCTTATTTCAATGGGAAAAGAGCAACGCTGTACGGTGCTAATGGGCACGGCGTTTGTTGTCATCCTTCTGGCATTCCTGTCTGCAGTTGAAACATAACGATGTCATTTAGTTAATGTAATCCTAAAATTTTCTTTGTTATGTAAGCAAATATCAAATGGTAAACCTATTCACATTTTTAGTATTCAGTTTCTTACGTTATATGGTAGATGTCAATATTACTGTACAGACCACTGCCCGCATTAAATTTCTTCATGAATGATTCACGTGAGTATATGAAAAAGGAGCATTTTTATGTGGATCCATTAAATAGAAATCTGACTTTTGTTTTTCAATTTTTAAAGTTTTAAGTAATTTTTATTTGATTTCGAGTTGTAATTTATGTTGGCCACTTTTGACAGTTAACTGTCTGTTACATTTTGTGTGGTTAGAACAACGGCGTAAAAGAATGGAGGAGTTACTTGCCAAAAGAAAGAAGACATTCGAAACAATTCCAAAAAAGGTGGATGCAAGGTAATGAATTTATTTTTATATTCTGTTCTCATATACTCTGGAATATAGGTATATGGAAAATGCATTGCTTAGAGTTTAATGTTTGTTACTGTCTGTATTTTACATTGATATAGCACTCTATGGCAGGGACACCAGCAGAAACCATCAAATGAAAGGGGGAAAAAAGGTTATCGTTAACTAAATTCTTTAGGAAACAGGAAATTTGTGATGCCCTAGGTGCTAACAGCCATGGGTTTATTCCTTTTACCAGTAAATTGCTAGCCATAACTGATGTGGGCTATGACAATGAGGTCATAAATTAAAATTTATGGTTCATAGTGCTTTTAATCAAAAGTCAAAGCATGTGCAAAAAGTACAGTGCAGTTTTAATATAAATAAATCATAAAACTGGTGTATGTAGAGGTTAAAACTCAATCAGTAAACAAATCCAATTAATATGTTAAAATTACAAAACAAAAACGGAGTTGCAATCTGCTTTCTTTCTCTCCAAGTCCACAGTGTGTCTCTTTATAGTGTTTCCCCTGCTCAATGTCCTGGTCTTGTCAGCTGGGCTGAGATGTCGATAAGCGTGGTCAACCATCTTTGACTTTTATCCCCACAACCATCCCCTTTGGTGTTTGTCGGGACCCGTCAAACTTGGTTCTCTTGTCTCAGCCCTGTCCTTTGGTGTGCGTAGGACAACAATGGGAGTATTCTGCTGCTCTCTGTGCACAACAGGAGTGACCCAACCCCTAGAGTGCTGTTCCTTTTGTGGCATCTTGACTGCCTTTCCTTTTCTTGCTTTCTCTCCCTCTCTCTCTCCTCTCAGTCCTGGTTAGTGCAGGTGCACCAAACGACTTACAGGACTTCAGTGACACATTATCGTGCCACCTGCACTTGTGCATGTAATGCTTGATTAGCCAATTCCTCATTAAGTTCTATGTGGCTGCACATCTGTACTTGTGGCCGTTGAGCTGCTTCACTGTTTCTCAAAACCACTGATAGATAGATACTTTATTAATCCCAAGGGTAAATTCATGTGCATATGTATGTATTTATGTACATGTGTATATATAAATGGGAGTAAAGCTTTACTGTAAATTCAGTTGTAAGGAAACCGAAACTCATCCAACCTTGCAACAATTCAGCAGTTTTCTTTTAACCTGAGAGTAGTGCAAAGATGCATTTTTACACATGGACAGGTTTATACTTTAAAATGCTTATTAACTTTGAAGCACCAAGTAGTAGCTTTACTGGTGATTTGACTCTGACTGCCAGTCTTTGAGCATTGCACTCGGCAGATTTAAATTCTATCACTGATGTCAGAGATAGCAGACTTTTCAGATTGAATCTAGGTTTAGTTAGCCTTTAGCCACTCCACCTTTGTTCGAACTGTAAATACTGATAAAATACCACAAATTGACTTTAACCTTTACTAAATGTGTACTAGGTTTTGACTACATCTGACCTTGTTGAGTTCAAACACCAGTAGTATTCAGTTTAGTAAAGTGGCCCTTTTGCAATTGAGCTTCTTATAGATAATTAAAACAAACAATTTTTGGTAAGGATTTACCAGACCGGGGTTAGAATTACAGTCTGTATTTTAAGGAACCTGGATCTGTAATTTATGATGTCACCTGTTTCATCATGTGGTGAAATTACAGTACTGTAGCTATTATAAATAATAAGACTTTCACAATGTGAGGTTGTATTAGTTTTCAGGTTATATTTGTGCATTGTGTTGTTTTAGGTATAAAGAAAATCTCCATAAAGATCCTATAGACCATAAAACAAATATGGTAAGTTCCATCTTATTCATTTTTTTTTTTTTTTAACTGATACATTATTTCATATAAGTAAATCCCAATGAATTTAAAGTATATTATACACATAGGGGTAATGGAAACTTTTTGTTCCTGGCTTCATTAGTATGATAATGACATTTCCTTAACAATATGCATCTTAATTATTAAATTAAATCCTTAAATGTTCAATTCACTATACTATGTTCTGCAGTGTATATTTCATCTGTCCTTTTTTCTGAGTAAAGCCTTGCAATACTATTCATTTTCAACACAACTCAACAGACTCTCCATCTTAATGCAAGTCCAATGTTCACTAGAATGCCTAAAAACCATGTCTTTAGAATGGGAAGGAACAGATATGAACATGCACGCATCATTAGACAAATCAGATTTTGATTTACGGTTTATTTTTGTATGTGATTATTGAGCTTCTGTAAAAAAACTTAATGTCCCCCTTTGGGACAAATAAAGGTCTGTCTACTGTATCTATCTGAGGAGGGCACTCAAACAGTACCAGTGCTGTTGGGTGGATATTACTTGCTGTCACGTCACACAGTACTGCACACCCACTGCCCCCCCCTTTTTTTTTGTCTCTCCTCCCCATCACACCCCACACCCCCTTTAGTGCATAACAAACTTTTGCGTGGTTTTAATGTAAATGGTTGTAGTGATAAAGCTAAAGTCTCCTGAATTTTATATTGCCCATCTTTAATTTTGGATTTGTATAGACAAAATCTATTAAAGATAACCTAAAAGTCTATCAAAAAGTAAAAGGATAATTGTTGGGTAAAGAAAAACTATATGAAATGGTGAAGCATTGAATGGTTTATTTAAATACCCTTTTCTTTACAATAGGTCACTCTGAGTCAGTAAAACAAAAGCTGTAAGTTGTACAGTATATTCAACATTAAGGTTTTATTCTGAAAAAGGATCATATGAAAGCACAGCACCAAAAAAAGTTTAAGTGTAATTTCTTCATCGTGACAAAATTCATGATATACTTTGCTATTTCAGGACTGGGGAGCAGTGGGCTGATCCACTTGGTGGATTTCTATCTAGAGCATATTATTTTTAGACTGTTTAAACTCGTCCATGGACTTTCTTGGGTTCTTCGTACGTAGACTGTTTCTGTTTAAATTGCTGTTTGCTGATGTTACTAGGCATATTTATGACAGCCTAGGAGTATAGATTTAGTTGAAAGTGATATTTATCCCTTTCAACTCATAATATAGAACATTCCAAATCCCTCTAGGAACAGCGCTTAGGCTGATATATCATTTATGGTGTGTTGCTCTGCTAAGATATCAGCTGTCTGTGGCTGCTCTTCATAAACTTGTATGTGGTTTTATTTTCCTTAAAAGAAAAAATAAATCTATATATATTTTCAGTGTTTCTATTTCAAGTTGACAGATGTAGTAATTTAATCAAATAATCCTTTTTCTCTTAAAAATTAAGACCATCTTTTAAGCTGGATTCCCATAACTGAGGCATATTTGTCTTTTGAGTCAATTTAATATATGCATATATTAGGATGAAATGGCAGTCTTCAAAGACAATATTATTAAACTGGTTCTCCTCAATCCACCTTTCTTTAGGTTTGTATTAGCAATTCTGTTTAAATCATTCTCAAGAATTTACTCCATTTAGTTGGTGTTTTTTTCCTCAGTTGGTATATAGTACTTTTTCAATAATGTAAACCAAAATATTGAAACATTGTGGTTTTGAATGCTTCATTTATTTGTGCTGCTACACAGTGAAAACATTTGCAATTAACAAAATTGACTTGCTGTTTTTTTTATATCTTCTTCTATAGTTTAATACTATTTCAAGAAAAACATTCTACACGCTTCAAGCTACTTGGAATCATGGAATAAGTGATTATGTTATAAATTAAATATTTTGATTTACACGTTTTCTGTTTCACTTTCACTAAAGCTTAATTTAAGACCAATATCTTGGCTCCAAATCATATCCATGTATTATGTCTCTGTGGATAGACTTGCTGTGCTCTATTGCACCTTATGATTAGTGGATATAGTGTGTTTTAAGTATGTAAATGTTGTACAGTTTAGCAATTTGATGAATTTTAGTTATGGATTATGGATGTGCTCTTTAAATTGGAAAAAGACTAAATTTTATGATTGTTTATAAACCGTTAATCTAGTAATAGATATTATGTAATTTTTTTTTTTTCCTCTCTCCCCCTTTCCTTCAAAGGTCAATAAAGAAAATAAAAAGCCAGAAGCTACAAAAAAGAAAGCCCTTATGATGGAAAATCCACAAGATCAGCATTTTGATAATGGAAGCTGCAGGAACAGTGGTGACAAGGCAAATATTGTCCTTTCCAAGGCTGAGAAGAAAGAACAAGGAGACGCAAAAGAAACTGAAAAAACAACGGATCTTGAAGTAAGACGACCTACAACCTTGACCCAGTCCTTCCTCGTTCAAAGAAATAGCCAACAGAAACAACTAATTGCTGAAAAAGCTTTAAATGCTGTGCAGTCTGATCCAAATGCTTCCAAGTTTATTCTTGGTTCCTACCGAGGCAAAATCGTTCAATCTAAGATAAGTACTTTTCGGGCACCCAAAACCAGTAATGAAAGAAACGTGAAATCTGAGGTTCCAGTTACTGGAAGGCCAGAGGCTGTAAAAGCACCCTTGGTAAAAAGCAAGGCTAATGTCAATAAACCAGACTTAAATAAAAAGAAGGTCACAACCACTAGGTCAAAAGAGATGGAACCACAAATGACAAATTTTGGGACAAAGCGTTCTGCTGAAAATGGCACAGTAGGCAGTCGTCCTATGCCCTTGGCCAAAGGGAATGAAAGGCCAGCTGTTCGACCAAAGGTTGGGACAAAAGTGAAGGCACTTCCAACAAAAGACACAAAAAACATTGGTGAACCTCCAAAGTCACAAGAAACCGGTGGTAATATCAAGAGTCGGTATGCTATTAGAAATGAGACTGCAGAAGAACGAAGGTATGTTCTGTATTTCAGTACAGAAAAAAAATCCTGTAAGATCTGGACTAATCTTTTTTTTTTTTTCCTTTAAATTATTCAACACATGCTTTACTTTCCTGCTTGGTAGCTGGCTAGGGCTGCAACTAACAATTTTATATTTATTTATTTATTTTATTTATTTTTTTATTTTGAAAGCATTTTATTGAATTTATTAGAAGCGAATAACATTCCATACAAGCAAGTCAAATTTTGCAAAACTAAGTTCACATCAGATCAACCCCCCACCCATGAGAGAGTTAGGCCAACAGAGCAAGAATTTAATAGTAGGTAAAATAAATACATAAAAAAAATTAGAATAAATAAGGGAAGAGAATTCACTTCCTCAATTTAAATGCTTATTCTAAAATGTTTTTGATTTGATCCTGCCAGATTTTATAAAAAGTTTTGCACAGTTCCTCTAAGTGAGAATTGTTTTTTCTAATTTCAAATAGTATATAATATCAGTTGGTGGCAGAGGTGAGTTAGAATTCTTCCAGTTGATCAAGATAAGTATAGCAGTAAGCAAAAGGCAATTGGCTTGTCCGTCTTCACTTTAAGCTCATCTGGAAGTACACCGAAAACCACTATTAATGGATTAGGAGGAATTGTGACTCCAAGGCTGTCTGAAAGGCATTTAAGGATTTTTGGTCCAAAACGATGTTAATTTGGTGCACATCCAAAACATATGGCCCAGTGAGGCTGGAACTTGATTGCAACATTTGCAGGTTGGATCTTGCCCTAGACACATTCTTGACAATTTTAAATGAGACAGATGCACTCGATTATTTATTAAGTTAAATAATTGTATGCTTTGCACATATGGAGTTCAAGTTAATTCTGAGAATTGCTACCTTCCACTCCTTTTCTGAAATGTTGAGAGAGAGAGAGAGATCCTTTCCAACTGTACTCTGGGATCTTTGAATGGAAGGGACTGTAAAAAATTTTTGTATATTACAGAAATGCTGTCTGAATCTGTTAGACTGATCAGTAATTTTTTTTCGGAATAGAGAGAGGTGCGAGGTGAGGAAAATTGGGCAGGTTTTGTTTAGCAAAATTTCTGATTTGGAGATAGTAAAAGAAAACTAAAAATTATTTTGATGATTGATCGACAGAATCCTCAGATTAATCAATCAACAACATTTATTTATATATAGCACATTTTCATACAGATAATGTAGCTCAAAGTGCTTTACATAATGAAGAAATAAAAGACAAAGTAAGAATTAGAATAAGACAACACTAATTAACATAAAATAAGAGTGTGGTCCGATGGCCAGAGAGGACAGAAAAAACAAAAATCTCTAGACGGCTGGAGAGAAAAAAAATAATCTGCAGGGGTTCCAGGCTACAAGACCGCCCAGCCCCCTCTGGGCATTCTACCTTATCGACTGGTTCATTCATTTGTGATTAAATGGAACAGTTCTGTGATAAATTTTCAGAAATGTGTATTTTTTTTTTTATTTAAATTGCTTAGATTCTTTAAATAAAATCTAGGATTTTATATAATCATACATTGAAAATAAATAAGAGTAAAACACTTGGTATCACTTGTGGCTCTGGTTGTGCAATTTAAACACACACTAGGGCTGGATATCCGCACTGATGTCCCAGTTCAATTCAAATTTAAAATACCCCCATTCAAAATTTATTTTTATCTTGACTGAATTTGTGTGCCTTTATATGTAGCTTTTATTTATTTATTTATTTTTTAAAGAAATGACTAAAGTACATGAAGTAATTGAGCAGGATAGAGATTCACAAAATCGATCTTGAGACTTTAAGAATTGATTATAGAATCGTTTAAACAAAAAATAACAATCAGAAAATTTTGGATTTTTATCCAGGCTTAACAAAAACGCACAATTTACTTTAAACAGAACAGTTTTCAATAAATTAACTAAACTCAGAATTTGGCTTATGTATTTGGAATCACATAAACCAACACTTAAAAATAAAACGTAACTTAAATTGTGTTTTTTTTCTCCACCAGTCTCTGTGAAAGAGTTTACTTTCAAAGCATCACCACAATATTCCAACATAGTAGAATCTCTTGCAGCATCATGATTTTATTATGTCAGTCAGTCATTATCCAACCTGCTCTATCCTAACACAGGGTCATGGAGGTCTGCTGGAGTCAATCCCAGCCAGCACAAGGCAGGAACAAATCCCCACAGGGCACACACACACACCAAGCATACAGTAGGGACAATTTAGGATCAGCAGTGCACCTAACCTGCATGTCTTTGGACTGTGGGAGGAAACACAGGCAGACACGGGGAGAACATGCAAATTTCACGTCACTGTGCCACCCATGATTTTTAATTTTTTTTCAAGTCTGCAGTATTGTTTGAAATTAGTATGTCATATGTTGGGGACATGTCCAGGCTTTTAACTTTTGCAGCAAAACAAATGGTCTCTTTGCTAAGTAATATGCTTACTTAAACCTTTCACTACTACATATTGTTTGGCACGCATGCTTGCCGACAATGATCCTGTCACACAAATGTGTTTTACTGGCCCACATCATGCTTTCTGCAGCAGTACTTGCACATTTTCATGTCTTCCTCCAGTTTGTATAAAAGTCTGGAACTTTAGTCTTTCTGGTGTGCTACTGTCTTTTGACTCTGAATGAACGATGCGCCTTTCGGTTGTGGTTGATGTTTTGTGAGATTCACCGCCACATTCTAATGGAGTTTTTTAATATCATTTGAGACTAAAAACAAAAAAGCCTTCTGCTTGGACAGGGACTTTACGTTTCATCGCAATCATTTTTACAAACACAGACTCTAAAGTAACACGTGAAGATCATGTCTTCAAAAAAAAAAAAAAACCTAGTGGCTAATTGTTTCCTTTTAGGGGGCAATATAGCTCCCTAATTGGAATAAGTTCTTTTATATTTGCGCCGTTTTAAGTAACCGAAAAAATATAGAGAGATGATATTAAAAGGCGATATCCCTCCCATAGTGATACAGCGGTAAAAATCACATAAGAGAAAATAACTTTTGCTTTCTTTACTGACGATTTATGCGGCATTACGGACAGGAAGCCATAATAACAAGACATTACCAAGGTGGGATCTTGGTCTATACAGTCTGTCATTTTTTTCGTCACTGTGCTAGAAGGGTTTTCGGGACGAATGACTAGATCACCCATCCGTCCGTCCATTGGCTTCGAAGCGTTTGGCTGCACTCCAAGTATTTATACTGTCTTCTCCACGTGTAGGCACTTATTTGGTTTCCAAACAAGTAAAGGATTCAATTTCATCTCTAACAGAGGACAAAATAGCATACACCTGTCTTTAGGTTGGCTACGCATTTCTCAAGCTGTCTCCGTCCATCTTGTCCCTTGCCTGGCTAAGCACTTCTAAATGCTGAGAGCCTTTTTTGTCCTGGCCTGTACATGTGAATGGATTTACAAAATAATTTCTTGCACAGTGACATTAAACTTGCATTCTTGTTACACTAATGATACATTTTTTAGTTGCCTATCATGAAATTATGTTGCATATGCTAGTGTTTTTATTTGTGTTGTAGAGGGCGGGACGATTTCTTGTTTTGGCTGCTCCCGTTAGGGGTTGCCACAGCTGATAATCTTTTTCCATCTCTTCCTGTCCTCTGTATTTTGCTCTGGTACACCCATCACCAGCATTTCCTCTCTCGCCACATCCATAAACCTTCTGTTAGGCTTATGATTCGAATTATTCCTCACTTCAAAGCGAAAGTTATGTCATTATGCCTAGCAAACATCTCCTTCATTGTATGTATCACATAACACTGAAGTAATGTTCAATTTACTGGGATGACATTGAGTCTTCCTCCTCGGCAGAGTCTGTAACGGCTGGTGTGCAAAGGGATATGTTTGCTGTTTCAGGTTTTTTTTTTTTTTTTCCCCTTTGAGATTATGTTGCATTTGAGTACTCTATGCCTGTAAATTACAAATAAAAATATTTCTAACTGTGGCTTTTCCTTACATGGGAGGTAAGCGTGTGTGTAAAGTTAAAAACTGATATACTCTGTGTTTGTGTTTTAAAAGGGTCTTTTCTAGTTTAATAAACTTTTTATCCAAGACCACTCTTTAAATTACTCTTTTTCACAAGTTGATATGAAGCTGATGGGCTGAAAATCAAAAAAGTAGAATCCGCAACTGCTTAACAAGCAGCAGCCCCCTTGGCATCTGCTGTGCTGCTGCATCCTTGGCATGGGAAGAGAGAGCCAGCACAGTGAAGGCAAGAATGGATGACGAGAAAGGCATACTAGTAGCAAAGAGAAGAACACAAGCTGCTCCTTCGACATTGTTCCCAATTTTGTATAAACGTCTACACATTTCTTTATACAAAATGTCTTCCAAATTTCTTAGATTTTCACATCACTAATAAGAATGTGTCCTCCGTGTGTGCAGCACAAACCTGTAGCTGCTGTCACAGACAAATTGGGGACTCCTTACAGCTACACAATAGCCTTAAGCCCTCCTGAAGTCTCGGGTGACTAACTTGTTTTGTTTATTATTCACCCACCTTAGCCTTCTAGGGTTTGTGAACTTGCAAAATTAAATGTAAATTGAAACTGAACATGCAATTATCATTTTTAACCTAACAACTTTTAAATAATTTCAAAGGTCCAAATGCACGTGTCAATAATTTTGCTATGGCTAGTATCTGTATTTTGGTTTTCTATGTAGCTTGCCCTTTTATGAATAGTTCTTTAGTCTCTGTTTAGTGATGTCAAAGAAAGGAAAATTTTAATGCATTTTATATATGCAAAGAAAACACCACCATCAATTTCTCTCAGACATTTATTCCAAGCTTGCCCGAAAGAAGGAGAATTTTACACGGAAAGCTACATTTTAATATGTTAAAGCATAAACTTTTATATTAAGAAATAGCCATTCACAATCTTTTAATCTCAACTCCAGCAGAGTTATCGTTCACTGCTCCAATACTTCTGGAGATTTCTTAAGTTACTTGATATATCAAGTATGTAGTCCTATCATTCTAGCCATATTAATGCTAAAAGAAAACATTTAGCTTGGAATTTTAAAAAATTATTTTTGTATACTTTTAAATGTAGTAAATATTCAGTATGCACTGATCTGACGATCTACGTCTAAGCTGTTTAAGACAATGCTTGGGTTGGTTGTTCAGTAAGGGCTAACTAAATGCAACATAAACATATTTTAGTTTCTATGCTTTTTGCCTGTTTTTTAGTAGTGATTAATCTTTTTAATTTTGTACTGTTAGAACTTCTATACCAAAATCAGTGATGTTTTATAATTTTGCATTTGCTTTCTCCCAAATAGAGCAAAACTTGCTGAATGGCTAGCATCTAAAGGAAAAACGCTAAAAAGACCCTCCATGGCAGGACCTGTGCCCTCCACCATTAAAAAGAACCCCAAAGACGTACCTCCTGCAACACCTTTGAATGATCATGTTGAAGAAGAACCAGAACACAGTTCTGATGAAAATAAGACAGAAGAGGTAATAAGATCGGATTACTGTGCAAAAATATTTACCTAAACAAATGAGGATTTGTTTATAATGTGAAAGGTCTTTGGTGGCTTTGCATGTTTAAAATCCGTTTTGTTTTTTTTTATTGTAGCACATTGATGAACTTTGTTCTGTATTATCAAACATGTTGCCACCTTCTAAATCTGAAGATGGTAAGTACCGAGCACCTGATATTTATCTATGTTGGCATTGACAATTAATGTTTCTTTAATGAAAAATGTAGAATGTAGGTTCAGTGTCTGAGAAGGATGTGGCTGACGGCTATTGTTTTTCATTCACTTCAACCTCGATTTTAAAAGGTAAGATTGAAGGGACATCTTTTATATAAGCAGGTTGTTGCACACTGCTAACCCCCTACTGCTAATGTACATGCTTTGCGCCGAGAGTGTGTTTTATGCAAACATAATAGGGAGCAGAACTGATTGATAGGCCAGGTCAACACCACTACTAACCAATAGGGTGTACAAACAAGTAAAAGTGGGGAAGGTGTCCTGGACAAGAAAAAGAGGTGCAGTCAAATCTAGTGTGTACAGTGAGGTGTTAAATGGAAGGAGGAGGTTTGGTGAAGCTCAATGAATGTGTGCACCCTATAAAGGTTCAGAGATGGTGCCAAGCACTGTGGCTGTTAACTGTAGGTATTGCTTTGCTTGAAGCAAAAAAAAAAAAGAGAGAGAGAATGGAGAGGTAGAAACGGAATTGGAATCTTTAGATCCAAGACATGCCTGGACATTCACTTTCCATTTAAACTTTTATGGATTCTCCTATGAGCTACTACATTTTAATATACATTTGCATCTGCAAACTTCGAAAGAGGACACCCACTCCTTCAAGATCTTTTACATTTACATGCATGTCTGCCTACTTTGAAGAATATACCTCTCCCATTCTCTCCCTTGATATTTTGGGGCGTTTTAGTTTTTCGGTTTACCCCCTAAATATTGGTATTTTTAACTGTCCTTTCTTAGTAGAGGCCTACTTGTCTTAGAAGTACTATCCTGCCAATTTTCAGCTTTTTTACTCAATGTGAAGTAGTTTTTTTGGGGGAGTGAGTGAGCGAGCCAGTCACATTTCATTTTCTTTTTCATTTGTATGTGTGGGTCTATGTCGCGGAACAGTGGACCAGCTCTAAACCCTTACCAGAGTCCTGGAGGGTGCATGGGAGTTTGTCCAACCCGTCTACATGTGTTTTGTGGACTTGGAAATTGTGTTCGACCATGTCCCTTGGAGAATCCTGTGGGGATACTCCAGGAGTATGGGGTACCGGACCCCCTGATAAGGGCTTTTCGGTCCCTGTACAACCAGTGTCTGAGCTTGGTCCGCATTGCCGGCGGACCCACTTCCAGTGAGAGTTGGACTCCGCCAGGGCTGCCCTTTGTCACCGATTCTGTTCATAACTTTTATGGACAGAATTTTTAGGCACAGCCAGGGTGTTGAGGGGGTTCGGTTTGGTGGACTCAGGATTGGGTCACTGCTTTTTGCAGATGATATTGTCCTGTTTGCTTCATCAGGCCGTGATCTTCAGCTCTCTCTGGATCGGTTCACAGCTGAGTGTAAAGCGTCTGGGATGGGAATCGGCACCTCCAAACCCGAGACCATGGTCCTCAGCCGGAAAAGGGTGAAGTGCCCTCTCGGGGTCGGGAGCGAGGTCCTGCCCCAAGTGGAGAAGTTCAAGTATCTCGGGGTCTTGTTCACAAGTGAGGGAAGAAAGGAGCATGAGATTGACCGGCAGATCGGTGTTGGGCTCTTCATCGGACTGTCGTGGTGAAAAAGGAGCTGAGCCGTAAGGCAAAGCTCTCAATTTACCAGTCGATCTACATTCCTACCCTCACCTATGGTCAAGAGCTATCGGTAGTGACCGAAAGAACAAGATTGTAAATACACGCAGCTGAAATGAGTTTCCTCTGCAGGGTGTCTGGACTTTCCCTTAAAGATAAAGCGAGAAGCTCAGTCATCCCTTTGGGCTCAGAGTAAAGCCGCTGCTCCTCCGCATTGAGAGGAGCCGGATGAGGTGGTTTGGGCATCTGATCAGGATGCCTCCTGGACGCCTCCCTGGTGAGGTGTTCCGGGCATGTCCAACTGGGAGGAGGCCCTGGGGAAGACTATGTCTCCCGGTTGGCCTGGGAATGCCTTGGGATTCTCCCAGAAGAGCTAGAAGAAATGGCCGGGGAGAGGGAAGTCTGGGCCTCTCTTCTCATGCTGCTGCCCCCGCGACCCGACCTCGGATAAGCGGAAGAAGATGGATGGATGGAAGTCTCATTTAGCTTTAAATCCAAAACATAACTGCAAAAATTGAAGGGGTCTCAATACTTAATGATTGCAGTAAAGATTTTACTAGGAGATAATTGTTTTACATTGTGCTTTTAATGACTTAATTTGCATGTTTATTTTGCACGCAAGTTGTGGTAAAATACCGTTTTATTCCTCTTCATTTCTTCCAGTCCTAGAAGTACAACCTGAAATCATGAGGCCTGACTTTGAATTGGCACAACCACTTTCAAATAAAACCGAGGAACAATTGGTTCAAGCTGATAACTGTGATGTGATAAAGGAAGAAGAAGAGGAGGATGATTTTGAAAATAAAAGTGAGTTTGAAACGCCTGGTAAAATGGAAGAGAACATAACAGAGGAGGGTTCGTTGATCAAGTTTAATGTGAAGACTACTCCTTATTTACAAAGGTCAGTCAAACATATATTTCTTGTGTCTGGTGCAACCACGATTCACGTTACTTCAGGTATAACTTGATGATTGGTTTTTTTTTTTGTCTTTTTTTTTTTTTTCTTTGCAGTATGAAGCAAATGATGAACATAGACGGCAACAAAGGTGCTATTAAAGATCTGAAGTTTTTAACTCCTGTTCGGCGCTCCCAGCGAATTATGCGCATGTCTAATCAGTTGCCTGAGATGCTAATGGATCATGATCCCTGCATTGCATCACTACCGGAACTGGTCAGCTTAGGTGGTGATGCCAATGCGTTTATTCTCAGACAAAATACACACCTTCAAGAAGCTGCAGGTCTACAAGAAAGTGTTTAAAAGTAGTTAACAGCACATGTTCACTTTTTGTGTTTAAACTATGCAATGCTGTATAATATTTAAACGTCTAGTTCACAGTGCTTATGCTAACACTTTTTTTTTAATTTGTACATTAGAATACACTGTGTGCAAATTAGTTGAATAGTACTTTTCAGGTCTTATGTATGTCTAACCATAATGTGAGCAATTCTACATCATTTTAATCACATTTGACAATCATCCTTGCGGGAAGTCTATGAAAGTAAACACTATAGCTGTATAATGTACAAAAAGCATCTTTGGTGTATTCAAATACATAACTTTAGTTTAGAGTGACAACTCACATTTTTATCAAAGACATCTTTTAACCAGGAATTTAAAAAAAAAAAAACACACTAATTGTATCAGGAAAAATAATGGGTTTAATATATTTGCATAAGATTCTAACTATACTATTGTTTAAGGAAATAAAATGTAAACCATGACAAACAGCAAATATGCATAAGATGGCAAATTATGTGTAATGTGGGAATATGTTGCAGAGATGGCACATGTTAGTTGTAGCTGTTCTATGTTTGAATTAAAAATCTGTGCCGTTATAATTCATTCTTACGGTCACCACTACTTGTATATGACAAGCACAGAATTTTAATCTATAGTTTGTATCTAATTTATTTGGTCCTAAAATTCCAAAAAATTAGTCCTAATTTTTTTTTTTTTTCCTCATTTGTCATTTTGCACATTTACTATTTATATACAGCTATGGTTTTGTAATATATGTACGGTATGAATATTGTTAAGGTACTTTTAGATATTGCCCCATTTATCTAGAATACCCTAAAGGTTTTCTGAATATTGGAGTATGTGTGGAGGCACCTTTTGTTGAATGAGGTATTGTATTAACACCTTGTGATACTACTGTCATGTTTGTGAAGGTAAATACAGTCCGATGAGATTGACTAGGTATGTTCAGGTTCTTACAGAGTACACAGAAAATAGTGATATTGCATTACATGAATTATTTGATTCTTTTCATATTAGCTCGTTTCCATGATGAAAAGCAAAAGTCTTTCAATGAGAACTAAATGTTAATTATCATGTAACAGCATTGAGAAGTAGTATTTCATTTCCAGTATACATTTTATATACTGTGCCTAATGAATGAAAATCTACATTATGTAAGTTATGCAATGTCATCTAAAAAAGAAATCGCAGTAAACGGAATTAAGCACTTCTAATTTTTGGCGTTTCTTCCATTATCACTCTGTGCTTTTGTTCATCACTAACACTAGTATAATTGCTGAAAGCTTCTGTTTAAGAGAAAGGTATGTTAAGATGCTAGGAACATTTTGCTGCTAAATATGCATGCTCTTGGAACTTGCAGGTCTCTCTCGTATATCGAAATTTACCTTCATTAATACAAAATGCTTGCATGTAACATACATATATACCAAACTCCAGTAGCACGTGTGCCTGATATCTCTCTCTCTCTCTCTCTCTCTCTCTCTCTCTCTCATTGGACAGGAACACAGATATACTTGCTAATTAATATCACGACTTCCGTAAAAAAAAAAAAAAAAGCCAAAATAAATCCACAAATGGACAAAGTATCCTGAAAATGACTTGTGGTAGTACTGTATTATAATCTTTATGCAGAAGTGTTGTGTATCTTGGATTCAGTGTGGGAAAAAAAAAATTCATAAAAAAAAAATAAATGGAAATCTTTTAAAATCCACATATGAAGCTTTCAGAGTGGAAAGATATAAAATTATTGGCATTTTTATGTTTGTGAATTAAAGTAAATATTTGGAAACTGTGTCACAATCAGATCAGATATTTAGGAATACAAAATTAGGGGATGGGTTAAATAGAATATTATTGTAATAGGACCTCTTTAATCTGCAGTTAACAAGACTGGCTTAACCTACTTTTAAAATGGAAATGGACTTTTTTTTTAATTTTATTATTATTGTGTGTCGTAGAAGAGCTGTAAATGATCTTTAACACATATATTTTGGTCTCCGCTGGCAGTATGATTTGTGTGACTCTGGTCGCACCTAATTGTTCTCTTGGCTGCTCAGGTGGTTATGTATTTTTGTGTCTGTATTTGACTTAAAATAAGTATGCTTTGGATAGTGTCATTTTAAGCATCTTTGCTAGCTAAATTGCAAAATACCAGAAATGGTCTTTGAAAATGTATGATGTTGTTGATGTACTTAATAGTTGTCATTGGATATCATTTAGTTTTTACTGGCTCATGCTGAAATTGTACTAAGAAAGCATATTTTATTGAGAATATGGTTATCTATCTTGTTGTTAAAATATTTATTACCATGAAAGACAGTCCTGTCCGTCTTTATTTACAGTAAATGAAAAGTCAAAAACTGCATAACCATGATGTCCAAGAGCTCAGTAGTATACTGGAGTTTGGGTGGTGGTGTTTATTCTCCCCCTCACCACTAACACAAATAAAACAGAAGGAAAGCCATGAACTCTGGGCAAATGTTAGAAACATTACACGTATTCATGTCAGTAGGCCTCCAAGACTGGAGAAAAAGCATCTTTATGACAGTGTTTGGCTTAATCACTGCATACAGTCATTGGCAAAGAAACGAGTATAACTTTTGTGAATGTTATATCAACATGTAACACACATTTTTTTTTCTTAGTTCTCTTAGACTTTTAATTTAACTTTACGTATTTTATGCGAGTACAGTACTTGTAGAAACTGAACACTCCATTATCAAAATCTGCATGATAATACAGGATTCTTCCCACCCCTGGCATAAACGACTGCATTTACCTCCGCGGTGTGGCAGATGCTACCATAGATTTCATTTCAGGTCATACATGCAACTTCACACCAATCATTGAGTCACACTGGCAGTTTGCTTTCTCCCTTTTTTTTTATTTCATTGTCATTTTTAAGAAAGTAACACTCAAGAGATTGTGTTGGCAGTAAATTCAATCAGGTGACAAATATATTGTTAAATGAGTTTAGATTTATAGATTTGTCCAAATTCCCCAACCATTGCTTCCTTGTTGATCAGGGATTTTTATTGTTTTTCTTATTTTTCTGCATATAGGAAGTTTATATTGTTTTGTGTGTGTGTGTATATTACACAAACATGCACTATATAGATTAGTGTGTGTGTGTGTGTGTGTGTGTGTGTACATATTTTATATGTAAAATATTGTGAAGGGAAAAAGAAATTCAGCTTTGGATTTTGATCAGATTTATATATTTTTAGGCATCCCTTTACAACATTTGTCTGTAGACCTAGTGATGTACCGTGCAAAGAGAAGTGAAATGAAATGACACCTTTTATTGGCCATCTGTGTATATTGCAATATGAAAGCTTTCATGGCAGCACATGCTCTTTCTTTCGGCAAGGTGAGGGGTCCCGAGCTGCCTCAGACACTTGCATATTGTAATCTACTCAGTTGATTAAAAGGTGTTATTTTTACTTCATGTCTTATTGCAGTCTGTAGACGTAGAGTATTGTTTAGAATGAATGTTAAGCTCATAAATTGCTGTTGATTTTGATCAGCATCAGTCTTTATTAGTAGATTTCCGGGGTTGGGTTGGGAGTTAGAGAGAGAGAGTGAGCTACTGTATATACCATAATATACACCGAGAAAGTAACTGTGGTGTTGTCAAAGTTTTGGCATTTAAGCCTTAATGAATGAAACCTGTTTTGGTACTTTACCTTTTTTTGAGTTATACTTAAGGAATTTAAAATGAGCAAAGAATATCAGGCTAACACAGTAGATAGTTCTGCTGCCTCATGGTTGCCGAGTTCTGACTTTAAATTCAGGCTCTGCCTTTGACAGTGTGGTTTTTTTGCATGTTGTGTCTGTTGGTTTTCTTGTTGTACCAGGTGGCGCCCAGATACTGTCATCTTTTTGCAGAAATGCTGTATTAAGCAGGTTCTTCAAATGCCCCGCTCCTTAATTGGATTAGGTTGAATCAAAAATAATGGAATAAGTATAAAATGTATTAAAATAATAGTTGATACCAATGTAAACGTGTTTGATTTATGAGTAGAACAACTGTGTGTAACAAAGGAAGTAATCTTGTAGTGGCACCATAGGAATGGGAAGAGAGCGTGAGAGAGCAAAAGACAATTGAGGTTTGGAACAACATCAGAACTGGTGTTCAGAAGAGAACTCTTCTTAAAATACAGCCATTTGGAAAATGCCTTTACCCTTATAATATAGAAAAGGCAAAGTTCAGACCAAGGAACCTCTGTGCTCTCTCACCTTCATCCATTAAGGAACTGATTAGCACATGCCCACTACAGGGAAGCATCTGTATTGACCAGGGCAATATGACATTAAATTACACTATCACATGGCAAACATTTGGAAAAAATTACAAACGCCCAAAATAAATGGAAATGATTACAGTTTCTTCCATTCCCTCATTCATGGGATTAGCTGGCTCAAGGATATCAGTGTTTGGTCAAAGTGTAAGCTGCCTTCCATGGTTAACCTTAAGCTACCAGTAAATCGTTTTTTATTCAGAAAAGGAAGGGGGCTTTTTACGCAGGATTCCTTTGCGAATGGTTTCTGCTATTGGTTTTAGCATTGGGTCATAATGTCAGCAAGAGCGCCCTTTTGACAGAACTTTGGGGCAACAGGTAAAATGTGTTCAGGTAATCTTTTGTGATAGAAAAATCAGATTTTTGTCTGAGCCTTGCCCCAAGTTTTAATTGCTAGGTAATTAGTATTAGTAGTCGCATTTTCACGTGTTCAAGGTACATTGAAAGTCTTAAGCTGATGTGACATTGTCAGGACTTCTAGTTCCATTATAGGTGGGACGTGCTGTCAGTGGATGCTGATCTCGTTGCCTGACTGTGTCGATTTACTTGACTGAAAACCACTGAGCATGTCAAGTTTAGGGACTATGTGATGACTTTCCTTCCCAGGCCTGCTCAGTCTCTTCCCCTCCACAGCTAGTTTTGTGCTGCCCACCAGTGACTGGTGTGCAAAGGCCGGGCGAATACAGCAAGTATAGTCGCAAACTCTCTCAACCCCCATTCATCAGATGGGGTGAGCTGCCTCTTTTTGTCCTGTCCAAAACACATGGGTTCATTGTTGCATTCTATACATTGTACATCTGGATGAGCATTCATTGGGTGTCCACTGTCAAGCAGATGCAGCTCAGCCGAATGACTAAAGACCAAATCAAATCTTTAATTTTGTGAGGGGCTACCCAAAGACTGGCTGGAGAGTCGCTGGGTATGCCAGCCAACACAACTCTGTAAAGGGAGCACCGCTGACTGCTTCTGACTCCGTAAGATGATGGAAATGAAGGATATGATTGGAAATGTGTAGACAAGTAATCTAATGTGACATTGCATGCATGTCCAACAACACTCTTTGGTGCCATGGCAAATAAGAATATATTGATATAACTTCATTTTATGTACTAGAAAATGGAAACCAGCTCACTTGATATACGCCTTTCTCCTGCGTTTCTCTGTTAATATACCATTTAGTCCAACCTGGGTAGGTGGGGAGGGGGGCAAGCGAACCAAAGCATTTCGGCAATTAGGCTGTCCTCTAGCAGTCTTATAGTGGTGGTGATGATGATTAGAGCACTATCCTCACTAGAGTTGTGGGGTGTGTGTGAGTGTTTGGTTTTATATGTATATGTAATTAAGGAGGGAGTTTATAGATCATCAAAAAGGATAATTTGTGCTAAACATGATTTTCCTGTTGTATGGCATTGAGTGTTTCATTAGGCTGTGCTACATAAGTTATAGCATAGAAGAAAAGTTTTGACAAAAATACATTTAGCTCAGTATGGTTCTTTTCCAGTATCGTTTGTTGAGTTGAGATTTGAAAGTTCACAAAGTACTGTCCCCCTACCTGCTGCTTAGTACCTGGTGTCCTGGTACTTGTTAGTCTCTCACTCCAAACGCACTTAATCCAAGACGTGGTTGCGGGGCATACAGGGTGCAAGACAAGAAGCAGCTCACCGTTGGGCCCACTCCCACAAACGTGCGCTCATACTGGGGCCCATTTGGATGACCAGTCCACCAAACCTGCATGTCTTTGGGGATGAGGGAGGAAAACTACACAGAAACTGAGAAGAACATGCATGCTCTGGGCCAGGGGTTCCCAAGTCCAGTTGTGGGGTATCACTGTGACTATGGGCTTTCATTCCACCCATTTTATGAAATTTAAAGAGTTCAGTTTCACTTCAAAATGATCCCAATGTTTGGTTAGTATTTTTCTTCTCTTATTTTGCATTTAGAAATACTGTATGCACTAGTATATTTACATGTAAATGAATTTCAGAAGTGCATTTTTTTTGCCAATTCTTTCATTTTCTTTTCACCATATTCCTTTTAATTCACCTTTTGCTGTTGACTTTCCTCCCATAATTGTATCGATGATTAGTAATGAGTAGTACAGACACGGGTACAAAAGACGCAAATGAGTACTAAAGGGATGCAGCTACGTCAGTATAATATAGTATAATTTCCTTGTGAGCTTATTAATAATAAGTAACGGTTTGAATGATCAAAACATACAAAAGGGCAAAATCTTCAAAAGCAAGAAAAAGAATGATAGTGTCACACAACCAAATGCATGCCACATTTTGCTTAAAATTTAGCAAACCCAATTTAGGTGTCTCAAAACTGGGAAATAACGGCTTCTTTAAATAAGGCAGGAGTCCAGTTCAAAGCAGAAAGCGGTTGGGGTGGTCTGCAGGACTGAACTTAAGGACCACTTAGTAAATCATTTTGTTGCTAAGGTAACCTTGAAGCATCGACTTTGCTTTAATGTGCAGTGTAATTTGCACCCGTGTTTGTACTACTCATCACTAACTGCCAGTATTTTTAGACAGCCAGACAGCTGTAAGGTGAACTGAAATAAAAATGGCAATTTTCTGAATTTCTTCTAAATGCAAATATCATACTGGAGCAATGTTCTGAATGCAGGGTAAAAAAAAACAAAATAGCCAGCTAAACAATTGGGTCGATGAAACATGAGGTTGAGCCACTGGCTGCCTGCAGCCACCGCGGTACCCTAGGACTGAACTTGGGGACCCCCGTTCTAGACGGACAAGACTGGAATCCGCAGCAGCATTAACCAGTGTGCTACCAGGTCACTCGCATGGTAATTGAGTTTTTCCATTTTTAATTAATTGTATCACATAAATGTATGGTATTTGTATCATTAAGCCTATCGTAGTAATGAATGGTAAATGTTACCTTGGTAATCACATTCATTAAAATGAATTGTACCATATATCATATCACTGACTGAATCATGTTTGTACACATTTAATTGTGTCATTGTAATT
Source organism: Polypterus senegalus (assembly GCF_016835505.1). Lineage (NCBI taxonomy): Eukaryota > Metazoa > Chordata > Cladistia > Polypteriformes > Polypteridae > Polypterus > Polypterus senegalus. The sequence goes on from NC_053155.1 coordinate 300,838,568, forward strand.
GATTTTATTATGATAATACATGGTAACTTTTACAGTGGTGGTTGCATTTATTGTATCATGTAATTTAGTTTATTCGTGTAAAACCTTTATCATGGTAATACAGGAGGAGGTTGAGAAAATGTGCCGATTCTACATGATAATTGTACTCCTCATAATAACTGCATTACACACTTAATTCCAGTGCATTATGGTACCACTTCTGATGGCGACACTTAATTAGCCTGTGTGTGTGTGTGTGTGTGTGTGTGAGAGAGAGAGTGAGAGAGTTCGCCCTGCGATGGTCTGGGCCCTGGCCAGTGTTTGTTCCTGCCTTGCACCCTATGCTAAGATGGGATTGGCTGCAGCCCCCAAGGGAACCTGTTCAGGACTAAGTGGGCTAGGCAGTGACATGGCATGGTACTACTTGGTAGCTTGTACCTTTAATATTTGCATTCATTAAAAATATATTTGACTATTTAATGAATTTAATTGTATCACCTATTGTGTCATGATATTTGTATCACACTGCTAATTAAACTGTTACATTGTATTCAATGGCACCGTGGTAATTTTGTATTCAGGGTAAACACGTGGTAAACTGTACCAGTATTCACACCACATCCTGTTTCATGTTGTTTGTCCTCTGTTTTACAGTCCTTAAAACTAGTGAAGCAGTAGAGTGTCCCACATTAGTCCTGGAAACAAATGCAACATTTTCTTTCCCCATCAGTGTAGTTGTAAATGTGATTAACTGTATAGTAGGTCCGCTTGACCTGAAACATTTTTAACTTTGGATGATCCCAAATGAACACAGGAAAAACGCACTGAAGCTCCTTCAGATTTAGCCTCGTTTTGATGTGACGGCATCTTACACCAAAATCCACTTGTATCGTGTACTACAGTTTGGTCTCGCACTTTTAACAGAAGTTCAAAAGTGTCATCTAATTGAAATGAATTCAACAGAGTTCATCTGCAGACCACAGGACCTATGACATCACTTGTGAAATCCTCACCTCAAAAGGTTTCATTTACGATGTGCCAATTTCAAGGTGTGCATTTTTCATTCCAACAGATGGCGCATACAACAAACACTATTACTTAATAAAGGAAAACTGAATTAATTTTAATAAAAGCAGTTTGCCTGTGTGTCCAGTCGCTCAGAGCCACCCGAGTGGTAAGTGTGGCTTCGATGATGTGACGAAGCAGGAAGTGCGAGTGTGAGACGCAAAAGAAGGAGTGGAGACATATGAGGTATGTGGAGAGAGTAACCTTCAAAGATGGCAAGTACAAAATCGGTCAAGCAGCTGAAAAATGCGTCTTGAGAAGTGGGCTTTTCAGGAACACACTTGAGAGGTGGAATGCTGGTGAAGAGATGTTCACACGTGCAAATGCAGAGAAAAACTGCTGAGGCCACAAGCATGGCAAGAGCTAACAAATATATTAATAATTCTGTTACCCATCTCTGACACGTACAATGGCTATCCTATAATAAAATGCTACTGTGCGTGTTTGTTTTGTTCCTCTGAGTAATCTGATTGCTCCGTCTGGCTTTGACGATGTGATTGAAAGAGGATGCGCCAGACAAGAGAGGATGAAAAGCATAAGGAGCACTACAGGGGTAGGAGGAATGCTGGGAGTCACCCTTAAAGATGGGAAGTACTCGCCAGAATACAAATGTTTTCACAGTGGATTGTGATTTTGTGAAATTTACTTTTAATAAGTTTCTAACTGTGTCCATGTATTCTTGATGATTTTATTTTGCAGTCACAATCTTGATCCAGTGGGCTAATTCTCTTCATAATTTTCAACACTTCAATCATGTCTCCTCTTAATCTTTTTACTTTTCCTCATAATACATCCTCTGTAGCCCTGGACTCGACCTACTGTAGTTGCTGCTCTCTGGACTTTGTCTAGGCCTGGTATGTCTGCTGGCCCAGACACTGGAGGAACATACAGCTCACTACACTCGCTGCAAGTGCTCACTCTTATTGGATGAATACGTGAAGTTATGCAAACACAGGTCCCTTCTGCATTTCACTATCCATTGTGGGGTTCATGGATGTCTTTAATGATCTTGAGTGACTCAACCACACAGCATATCAGCTTTGCACCAGGATGTTTCCTTTTGATATCAGATGTTAAACTGTGTTTTGTCCTGTGTGACTCTACTTTCCCCTTTTGTACTCTTTATTGTGTAGACATTATTAGAATTCCCCATAGACTTACCACTGCTTATAAGGCATTGTACTTTGTAACTTCTCCCCATCTTCCCTTCTACATCTATAACCTCAGGCAATTACACAGAGTAATAGGACAAGCAGGAGTGAAGTTTACATTTTAATAATGTAGCATGGATAATATTAATAACTAGCGGGCTTTGCCCCCTGCTCACTTCGCTCACCAACCCCTGGGCCTGCACTATGCACTAACCACTTTGCGTTTCTGGTGAATGTACAATTTAAAAAGATTGTTATTTTCATGGGAATTGTTACATATGCATCAACACGACGTAGAACTGCCTGTGATTGAATTTTGTTTCCTTCTCTCTATTAAATAAAATAACTTTTAAAAAATTTATCTCTGATTTGTTGTCTTTGCAAAAGCTATTCTAACGGGAAACTGTAAACGTTTTAATACGAATGGCGTATCACAATCTCCTTTGTTGTCTGTTATCCCCTGAAGATGTACTACATTGCCTTTCTTGGGTACATCCTTCTTTCTACAGTAAGTCGGCCGGTGGAAGACCAGACAGTGTTAACGGTTGTAGATGTTCTTTGTGATATTGTAAGTTGTTGTTTTCATCATGGGTGGCACAGTGGTATCGCTGCTGCCTCGCAGTTAGGAGACCTGGGTTTGCTTCCCGGGTCCTCCCTGTGTGGAGTTTCCTCCCACAGTCCAATGACATGCAGGGTAGGTGCTGCTTTGGTGATCCTAAATTGTCTCTAGTGTGTGCTTGGTGTGTTGGTGTGTGTGGGTGCCCAGCGGTGAGCTGCCATCCTGCCCAGGGTTTGTTTCCTGGCCTGTGTTGGATGGGATTGACTCCAGCAGACCCCCGTGACCCTGTAGTTAGGATATAGCGGGTTGGATAATGGATGGATGGATGTTTTTATCTTCTGCATGATCATCACCAACTGTTTCAGCATATTCTATTGATACGAATTTGTTGTGTAACCAATTGACGTTTTTGGTGTTAATTCGTTTGACTTCATCGGTACTAGGATTGCCCGTGTACTCATTTTTTCTGTTGATAACCCTTCGTGATGAAATTCTTCAATAAGATTTGTGCACAAAATAACACTTCTTTAACTGGGAGCTTAAAGTGAGGAAAATGTTACAATTTATAAGAACTGAGAGAGCAGGAAGTGTGTCTCACAAAAGCATTCACACGAATGAGAGGTGAGTGGACCGTGGTCTTGTTTGAAAATGTTTGAGAGGAGGGTGTGACTTGAATAAATCCCAAGGCAAAAGTCTCGTCTCTGAAAAGTCTTGTCTCATTGAAGGATTTTTTTATATAATAGACAGAAATAATAATAATAATAATAGGAAGAAAATTACATTTGAATATTGGCAAACCATAATCAGAACCTGATATATGGCAGATGTGCATTTTCATACGACACACAGACTTGCAGTTACTCAAATGTCTCTGGTCAAATCACCATTTCTCGTCAGCTTTCTTCAAGACAGGCCACAGGCCTATCTCAGTATGGCTGCCGAGTTGTGCTCCTCATTGTGTTCTCTTCATGGCCAAGGTGTGTTAGAGAGAGAGACAGGGAGGGCTAGAGTGACCAACTTTATACATTCCTGTCCAAAACCTCAGGCCAATAGTGTGTCGTGGTACAGAATGGCCTCAGTCCCTCACAGCCATACTTCAGACCAATTGGGTGCCTTTTCACACCTGCCCTCAAATAGTGGATGCCATTTGTTTAGCCGAAGCTTGCCAGCTAGACAGAGGTGGGTAGTAACGAGTTACATTTACTTGAGTAACTTTTTGAAAAAATTGTACTTCTAAGAGTAGTTTTACTGCACCATACTTTTTACTTTTACTTGAGTACATTTGTGATGAAGAAACGCTACTCTTCCTCCGCTACATTGGGCAACACTCAAATCGTTCCTTTTTTTCCCATTAGATGCGCTATATTTTTGCCAGAGGAAAGCCGCCAGTGGATCTTCTGCACGACTGTTTCACCAATCAGACGTAGCAACAATAATCACATGGCTCCGTTTCACAAATCAGGCGTAGCCATGCAGTCATATGACGACACACAAACTGTGGCAGCATAGCGGCACAAACTCTTCACAGACTGCGGACAGGGAAAGAAAGAATATATGAAAATGAAAGCTAACTCCTGATGAAGCTTAACCATCACTTCACTGAGTGAAGAACAAACGCGTTTTAACCAAACGTGCACAGACACAGACAGTCAAGGTGAAGTGAGACTTCTTGTACTGCACAAGCTGCCTTGTTCTAATGTTGTTTTCTATCAGCTGTGCTATTTGGAGGGCACGTGAATATGTAGTAGTGTACAGTACATCTCGTCACTGTAAGTAGTCTGCACTGTTCAAACATTCATGTTACCTACTGTAGGTATCGGCTTTAAAAGCTTTGTTGTGAAAAACTGAGATTTGGAACTTTGTGTTATTTGTGCATCTTTCTTTTGTAAAGATGTTTTTTATTTTTACTCTTTTTTTATTTTATTATTTTGTCTGTCTTATTACAACATTACTAAAAAATAAATCATTTATTATGATCAAACAGTTACTCAGTACTTGAGTAGTCTTTTCACCAAATATTTTTTTACTCTTAATTGAGTAATTTTTTGGACGACTACTTTTTACTTCTACTTAAGTAATATTACTTTGAAGTAACGCTACTCTTACTTGAGTACAATTTTTGGCTACTCTACCCACCTCTGCAGCTAGATAGTCTCACAGGCTCTAAATCCAAAACGGTTGTGAAACTGGGGACTTCCAAAGCACACGTACCAAACACACTTCTCAAAGGGGGAAAGCACCGTCAAAAACCCTGACTCGTAATCAAAAAGGGCCTTGCAAAATCTTATTAAAATAAAAAGTTTATTTTCCAAATGGCTCTAAAATACATGAAGGGCCAAAGAGCATAAGGAATTGCCTAAAAAAAGGCAAGGCAATCCACAGTGAACAAAGTCCCAAAACAGAATTCAAAGGTGGTGGTCAAAACAGAGCAGGGGTTCAAAATATCAGTAAACACAAGTCGATCGATAGAACGCAAGGTGGAAATACCAGAAAATCAAGAAGCATAAACACAAAGCACAGTAATCACAAGAAACACTCCACTCCCTAGCACATTCGCAAATGAACTATGGAAGGCCACTCCTGGTGCTGATTGGCAGGTAGTCCCGTCCCTTGGCAAGTCACCCACAGCACACAAGGGATTATAACCAAGTCCACATTAAAAATGAAGAAAAAGAAAAATGTACAGAAGAAACAAAATTACAAATAAATGACATGAAATTAGACATTACAATCTAAAAGCACAACTGTTGAACCCAAGCCGGGGGGAAATGCTGCATAAAATGTGACACCAAACACAGTCACCCTTGCAAAGCTGGTCTGATGCTCCTTCCCCCTCACCATAAATTCCTCATCGGAAGTCAGTCCTAAAGACTGCTGTACTCATCAATAAAATAAAATATGCCTCCTGAAACAGTACAATTACATTTGGGATGTCTAGCTTAATGATGAGCCAAGCAACATGACACCTTTTATTGGCTAACTAGAAAGATTACAATATGCAAGCTTTTGAGGCAACTCAGGCCCCTTCTTCAGGCAAGATGTAATTACAAATAAAGACATACTTAATATTTATCAACTAATATGCAAATTATCAGTCCATCACAAATGTTTTCCATTATGGATACAGATCTGCATCCGTGGAAAAAACTTTTGCCGTATAGATTAGTTAACACTCCCTGTCCTCACTTATGGTAGCAACCTCTGGGTTGTAAGTGAACAAATAAGAATACATGTGGCCAAAATGAGGTTCCTGTGCATTGTTTCTGAGTCAGACGGGAGGACCTCGGAGTAGACCAGCAGCTTGTTTGGATTGAGAGGACCCAGTCGAGGTGATTTGAGCTTGGAATTAGAATGGCCCTGCAATTAACAACATCATTTATTTATATAGCACATTTTCATACAAACAGTAGCTCAAAGTGCTTTACATAATAAAGAATAGAAAAATAAAAGACACGGTAAGAAAACAAAATAAATCAACATTAATTAACATCGAATAAGAGTAAGGTTCAATGGCCAGGGGGGACAGAAAAAACAAAAAAACTCCAGAAAAAAATAAAATCTGTAGGGATTCCAGACCATGAGACCACCCAGTCCCCTCTGGGCATTCTACCTAACATAAATGAAACAGTGCTCTTTGGATTTAGGATTCTCACGGAAGGGCTTGATGATGATGATGGTCATGTAGACTTCTGCCTTTTAATACATCCATCATTGTTGGAGCATCATGAAGCTTTGAGTAGGTGGAGGTGGCGCAGGCCACCACCACAAAGAAACCGGAAAAAGAAACAGAAAAAGAGAGAAGGGGTCAGTATGGATTTTAGAGCCACCATGAGTAGTTATTATGAGGAAATTGAACATACAGAGTATCAGGATTAAGTTAAATTAAGTTAAATTGAAGTTATAAAAAGGCCATGTTAAAGTAGATAATTAATCATAAAGGTGCCAAAGTGGTCCTTCAAAACATTGCCAAAAGGGAACCATTTTTGGTTGAAAATAGAACTATCCACATTAAAGTTCCAGAAGGAGCCCTTATTTATTTAGATCTATAACCACAACAACAACATTTATTTATATAGCACACTTTCATACAAACAATCCAGCTCAAAGTCAGTCAGTCATTTTCCAACCCGGGTCACGGGGGGGTCTGCTGGAGCCAATCCCAGCCAACACAGGGCGCAAGGAAGGAAACAAGTCCTGGGCAGGGTGGCAGCCCACCACAGGACACACACACATACCAAGCACACACTAGGGACAATTTAGGATCACCAATGCACCTAACCTGTATGACTTTGGACTGTGGGAAGAAACCCACGCAGACACGGGGAGAACATGCAAACTCCACGCAGGGAGGTCCCAGGTCTCCTTACTGCGAGGCAGTGCTTTACAAAATGAAACAAAAAGGAGGTTAATATAAAATATGAACAAACAAGATTAGGCAATAATATTATACGGTATGTAACAAAGTAAAGGTAAGGTCGGATGGCCAGGAGGACAGAAGGAACAAAAAATAAAACTCCAGTTAGGCGGGAGAAAAAACAAAATCTGCAGGGGTTCCAAGGCCAAAACACTACCCCGGGATTAATAAAGTATCTATCTATCTAGGTTCCACTGGGCATTCTACCTACTGTAGCATACTGTAAATGTTCTAAATCAGTCCTCATGGTTTACAGACTTCACGTAGAAGAAATTGAAGATGATGGTGGTCATGTGGACATCTGGGACACCTGGATTTCTATTGTCAGACATGTGCAATTGGGAGACAGCTAAAGGGTCTGAATGACAGTAATTCCATGCCAGACCAGGGGGTGGCAAGGTGCGGTGACTGTCTCTCTCAATCCCTTGCAGACCATCCATGGGAAATGCCGCCGGGTTCCGGTGTCACTGATGATGCCACTTCCGTTTCTGGCACCACCGATGGGGTCATTTCCAGTTCTGTTTTGGACTCATATCTGTGAACATCTCTCATTCATTTAACCATTTTGCAGCAAAGGCACAATATACAAGTGGCTGCCCCAAACCTTTCTTGATGACTTTGTGTCATTTTTGTGACACTATCCATAACGCAGGGGGCAGCATGGAACCTTGATCAAGTGGTGGTGGTGCAGATCGCCATCACAGAAGAACGGGAAAAGAAAGCACAGAAAAATACAGATTAGTATGGAATTGCAGAACCCAGAGGAAACTGATAATTCTGTGCCCTTATAGCCTAATAGGGATAAAACTAAAATGCAGCTACAAAAAAGTCATTTTAAAATAATGGGTTTTTAGCAGTTTTTTCATTTGTTCTACAGTATTAGCCTGGTGAATTTCAGTTGGTAAAGTATTCCAAATTTTAGGTGTATAACAGCAAAAGGCCGGCCTTGACCACTTCTTGTCTGGTTGGCTCTTTGAATTGCAAGCAGACCTTCATTTGAAGATCTGAGGTTATGACTTGGAATATAAAGTGACAAACATTCCAAAATATAGGAATTGGGTGAGATTATTTAAGGCTTTGTAAACCCTTTGTAGTACTTAAAGAAACTTCTGAATGACATAAGTAACCAAAGTAACCACACTAAGACTGGTGAGATGTGTTCAGACTAATAGACTCCATAAATAGCCATGAAAAGATAATAACTAATTTGTCAAAAAGAGATTGGTTTCCGTTTTTTTTAAAGGACTCTTTCTACATACAATAACTCCGGCTAATTCGGGTTTTCTTGATCTGTTCTTATTCTGCTAAAGATTTACATTTCGTCAACATATAAGGGACATATAACATATAAGGGACCTTTTCAAAGTCTAAAGAGCCCTTCCCAGAATGAAATGGTTCCTTAACAAACAATGGCTTTACAAGGAGCCATCCAACCCAGTTTGGGACAAACAAAAAGGCACATTCCCACTGGGAAAAAATGGAAGGCAGGGCAGATCTACATTCAGGATACTCTGGGTGCACACCCATGGGCCCCAGACAAAGGCAAGGGGCCTTTTCATCTTGCACCCAGTGCCCTGCACGATCCAGTGTACACAAATCAAAATCACTAAGGGAAACAATCAAACCCTCCTCAATGAAACAATTTAGTGCCTGCTCACCAAAATCACCAAGGGGAAACCTGGGACCTCAACCCCCCCCTTGGCTCAATGACATGATTTATGGTCAATGACCAGAATCAAGAGAGTGGGAACAACTGTGCTACATGAAACAACTGATTGTGCACTGAAATTAATTGTTAAAAGTGAGATCAACTCAATATGAGGGAATTCTTCATTAAATCACCCAAGGGCCTGTGAGGGTCTCAGTTCAGCCCTGACAGAAGAGCAGACACAGGACATTTGGATATACATGGAACCCAAATGGGCATATTGGGCTCATTCCAAGGGCCCCAAAGATCAGGAAGATAAATAAAATAAGTCTTGAAGGCTGAACCCAGCACAAATTATTGTTATACATTGTAAGGAATCTGGGGTCTGAGTGAGAGATGAGAGGAATTGAATTACCCTCTTAAAGCTGGTTGCAGGTTAGTGGCCCTAAAAAGGATTTTTGGCATCTTCAGCACTGTTTCCATCCTCCACTCAGGTCCAATTTGTTTCTTTATGCAGTAAATATGCACAAAGTGCCGCCACCTGCCTGTTGTTTCTTCAGGTAGATATCTTAATAACGGGTGCCCGTGGACTAGACCCCATGCTGAAGGAGTTATGTATCACGACTGGCCTGCGGTGCTGTCATCGCGTCTGTCTTCGAGAACAGCGAGATTAAATCCTGACATTGACGATAAAACAGCGTGCCAATGCTACGTTTGTCTTTGTGGATGCTGGGAAGGCAGCACGCTCATGCTATTCAGGATTCCCTCGCAGTCGTTTGCGCATCACAGTTTAGTAGAAGTTAAGTTATTGTTATCCTTCTTTCCAAACATCCATGCCTTTCACTTTGTCTTCTCACTTCAATTTCAATGCGACGATCACACAAGCGTGGTTGCATTTCACGATTTCCCTTTGCGCGCGTTTATTTAATTTCGCTGCAATCCACAGCAACAACACGCTTTTCGTACCACCCACTGACGTACGGACCACGCCCCCAGCGCGCCACCGACTCTGAGCGCAAACAAAGAAGGCGGCGACCAGACGGGCAGAAAGGCTCGCTCGCCGAGGGGAGAAGGAGTCGTTTATCTGTTTTTCCTCATCGGCTGGATATGGATAATTCTTTCAGCTGACTGCCAGTGAAAATGCGACATTCCTGACCAGGTGTGTGAAAGCGTTAAGAAAAGTCTTGAAAACAATTCTGTATCGCTAGCTTTCACAAAGTTTATGAAGACCTGTTAACGACGTCCGAGCGCTTTTACCTTTCGGGAAGTGTCTTCATCCACCTCTCTTATTTTCGGTTGTAACAATGAAATTTTGACACAAAAAATAAGTAATTTCAAAAGTAGATGAACAAACTGCAGGTGTGTTTTAGCATCTTCCCTGGTGGTCTAGTGGTTAGGATTCGGCGCTCTCACCGCCGCGGCCCGGGTTCGATTCCCGGTCAGGGAATGCTGTTTTTGATATAAGTTTGGAAAAATGTTTAAGTAAAAACGTTAAAATTCCAGTTTCGTCTTTGACTTTACGGGTCACTGACTTAGCACGTGCTCCAGTTGTTACAAAATTATTATTACCTTTTACACGTTTGACAGTTCGTTAATTTTTCCCGATAAACAGTGGCACGCCGCCTGTCGCAGATCTGTGCAGGGATACCGTTTGTTATTTTATCAGTCTGAGGGCATCGACTGCTGCCACGTCAGGAGAAAATGCAGTAATTTACTTTAAACAGGAATTAACTGATAGGAGTCAAGCGCCGGCCACACAGACATAATGCACACAGTTTCTTCTTAACACGGGGGCGTTTTTAATGTTTTGGATAAAAATAAATTAAATCGGGGGAGTTGGAAACCTTGACCAAAACCCAGGAGCGTTCACGATCTGCGACCATTACGAGGCCGAAGTTAGCTACTTACTCACCTGCCTTATTTATTCGCTTGTCGCCAACATATTCACACATATTATGCAACCCAGTTAACAATATGACAGAATATTCAACAACTTATAAGTTAATTAGTGTCATTAAAAATGATCACATTTTGGACCTGTATGGGTAAAAAAGAGTGGCAGCCATGTTGGGCAACCTTGATTTTCAGAGTGACGGGTACTTGTATTAGCTGCAATTTAACAAAGGAATCTGTTTTGTCACAAAACTGGGAAAATTAAAGTGGATCTCCATTAGTTTGAACCCATTACAACACCTGTTAAACATTAGAGTCAGTCCCATTATGACATGGCGGTGTGTCAACTTTGCCAGTCATTTTTACTCCTTTATACATTTTGGGCAGGGAGAAACACCTCTGAAGTTTATCAAAGGAATCTGTCCTATTTTAAAATCAAGGTTGCCCGATGTGCTTTAACCCTTTACATGGCCCATTAAACATTATAATCAATCCAGTTCAGTTGATATTACTGGCACCGCAGCTGCTTTTTATTGAGTAATGTCCAGCCAAGTTGTCTTTTTAAAGTAGCAGGTCCACCAAGAGGTCTCAAGTGAATTGGCGATATAGGAGTAATAAGGTGAAAAAAGTCACAGCAAAAAAATCAGCAGAGGGTGGACTTGTTTGGAAAAAGTGAATGGTTAGATCTCAAAGATGATGGTACTGTACATCTTGTGTTTGAAAAGGCTGGAATTCTCAGCTGTGAATGCGTTGTGTATCTGGTAGAGCTTAGGGGCGGGAACAGTATTAACAAAAACCAATGCCACTTAGGACCAGTTGGAAGTTGTGCCAGTAGAGTTGAGTGTGAGGTTTTTTCTATAAGATGTAAGGTTACTCAACTGCCAATCATAATAAAAAATACCATACATGTTTTTGCATATAATTATAGGCACAATATATACAGTAAAGTGTGTGTGTATATATATATATATATATATATATAAATAGACGCGCTGGTCATAAAATTAGAATATCATGACAAAGTTGATTTATTTCCATTCAAAAAGTGAAACTTGTATACAGTATTAGATTCATTCATTACACACAGACTGATGTATTTCAAATGTTTATTTCTTTTAATTTTGATGATTATAACTGACAACTAATAAAAGTCCCAAATTCAGTATCTTGTAAAATTAGAATATAAATTAAGACCAATTGAAAAAAAGTATTTTTTAGAAATTTTGGCCAACTGAAAGGTATGAACATGAAAAGTATGAGCATGTACAGCACTCAATATTTAGTTGGGGCTCCTTTGGCCTGGATTACTGCAGCAGTGCGGCGTGGCATGGAGTCAATCAGTCTGTGGCACTGCTCAGGTGTTATGAGGGCCCATGTTGCTCTGATAGTGGCCTTCAGCTCTTCTGAATTGTTGGGTCTGGCGTATTGCATCTTCCTCTTCACAATTCCCCATAGATTTTCTATGGGGTTAAGGTCAGGCGAGTTTGCTGGCCAATCAAGAACAGGGATACCATGGTCCTTAAACCAGGTACTGGTAGTTTTGGCCCTTTGTGCAGGTGCCAGGTCCTGTTGGAAAATGAAATCTGCATCTCCATAAAGTTCATCAGCAGCAGGAAGCATGAAGTGCTCTAAAACTTCCTGGTAGACGGCTGTGTTGACCTTGGACCTCAGAAAGCACAATGGACCAACACCAGCAGATGACATGGCACCCCAAACCATCACTGACTGTGGAAACTTTACACTGGACCTCAAGCAACGTGGATTCTGTGCCTCTCCTCTCTTCCTCCAGACTCTGGGACCTTGATTTCCAAAGGAAATGCAAAATTTACTTTCATCAGAGAACATAACTTTGGACCACTCAGCAGCAGTTTTGTCTTTAGCCCAGGCGATACGCTTCTGACGCTGTCTCTTGTTCAAGAGTAGCTTGACACAAGGAATGTGACAGCTGAAACCCATGTCTTGCATACGTCTGTGCATGGTGGTTCTTGAAGCACTGACTCCAGCTGCAGTCCACTCTTTGTGAATCTCCCCCACAGTTTTGAATGGGTTTTGTTTCACAATCCTCTCCAGGGTGCAGTTATCCTTATTGCTTGTACACTTTTTTTCTACGACATCTTGTCCTTCCTTCGCCTCTCTATTAATGTGTTTGGACACAGAGCTCTGTGAACAGCCAGCCTCATTACCAATGACCTTTTGTGTCTTGCCCTCCTTGTGCAAGGTGTCAATGGTCGTCTTTTGGACAACTGTCATGTCCGTAGTCTTCCCCATGATTGTGTAGCCTACAGAACTAGACTGAGACCCCATTTAAAGGCTTTTGCAGGTGTTTTGAGTTAATTAGCTGATTAGAGTGTGGCACCAGGTGTCTTTAATATTGAACCTTTTCACAATATTCTAATTTTCCGAGATACTGAATTTGGGACTTTCATTAGTTGTCAGTTATAATCATCAAAATTAAAAGAAATAAACATTTGAAATGCATCAGTCTGTGTGTGTGTCTACTGATATGGACTGGGTAATGTGTTAGGAATGAAAAGATGCCACATCGTTTGATGGAAATGAAAATGATCAACCTACTGTGGGCTGAATTAAAATACACCCTAAAAATCAAAGGGAGAAAATAATGTGGCAGGCTAGTCCGTTTTTCTGAAATTTCATTGTAGCAACTCAAAGTCGTATTCAGTAGTTTGTATGGCCTCCATGTGCTTGTATGCACACCTGACCTTGCAAACCAGGGTATCACTGAGCTCCTGGACAGTCTGAGGTGCAACCTGGCAGCATCAGATGGACTGAAACATAATGTCTCAGAGGCGTTTTATTGGATTTAGGTCAGGTGAGTGAGCGTGGGGGCCAGTCAATGGTATCAATTCCTTCATCCGCCAGGAACTGCCTGCATACTCTTGCCACAAGAGGCCGGGCATTGTCATGCACCAGGAGGAACCTATGACCCACTGCACCAGCATAGGGTCCGACAATGGGTCCAAAGATTTCATCCCAATACTTAATGGCATTCAAGGTGCCGTTGTCTAGCCTGTAGAGGTGTGTACGTCCCTCCATGATTATGCCTGTCCAGGTGATCTACCCACCATCAAACTGGTCATGCTGAACAATGTTCCAGGCAGCATAACATTCTCCCCGGCTTCTCCAGACCCTTTCACGCCTGTCATATGTGCTCAGGGTGAACCTGCTCTCATCTGTGAAAAGCACAGGGCGTCAGTGGTGGACCTGCCAATTCTGGTGTTCTATGGCAAATGCCAATCGAGCTCCACAGTGCCGGGCAGTGAGCACAGGGTCCACTAGAGGACATCAGGCCTTTCAGGCCACCCTCATGAAGTTTGTCTCTGATTGTTTGGTCAGAGACATTCACACCAGTGGCCTGCTGGAGATCATTTTGTAGTCTCTGGCAGTGCTCATCCTGTTCCTCCTTGCCCAAAGAAGCAGATACCGGTCAGTCCTCCTGATGGGTTAAGGACCTTCTAAGAGGGGCACTGTCTAGCTCTCCTAGAGTAACTGCCTGTCTCCTGGAATCTCCACCATGCCCTTGAGATTGTGCTGGGAGACACAGCAAACCTTCTGGCAATGACACATAGTGATGTGCCATCCTGGAGAAGTTGGACTACCTGTGCCGTCTCTGTGGGTTCCAGGTATTGCCTCATGCTACCAGTAGTGACACTGATTGTAGGCAAATGCAAAACTAGTGAAAAAACAAATAGGGAAGGAAAAATGTCAGTGGCTTCCACCTGTTAAACCATTCATTCCTGTTTTAGGGGTCGTCTCAGTGCTGCCCCTCTAGTGCACCTGTTGTTCATTTCATTAACACCAAAGCAGCTGAAACAGATTAACAACCCCACCTGCTAGTTAACTGACCAGATCAATAGCCCAGAGGTTTCATTGACCTGATGCTATACTCTCATTAAAAAGTGTTCCTTTAATTTTTTTGAGCAGTAGATTTAAATTTTTTTGTATGTTTTTAGTTGATATTGTTGTACTGTCAGGATTGTAAGGAGGCATGCAGATAACAGTGACGTTACACCATTCACATGACAGTATGCTTGAACTTTAACTTGTGTGCCCTGTGATAGACTGATGGCCAAATCAGCGTTTGACCCTGCCTTCTGGCTCACACTGACCCCTTCTACTGTCAGTTGTATTGACTGGTTCAAAAGTGGATGGATGACAGATTTCTCAAGCACTTGTTTTTCTTCATTGTTTTTTTTTTTTTGTTTTGCTTTTTTTTTTTGTAATGTTATATATTCCTGAATATTTCACATTAAACATGTAAGCTTAGGAGATGTGAACCAGCTTTGTGAAATAAACACAACATATTTTTCCTCTTGTTTTGAAGGCCATTGAATAAAAATGGATACTTACACCATCTTGAATGTTATAGGAGAAGGGTCTTTTGGAAGAGCTCTGCTGGTGCAGTGCAGAAATGAAAGTGACAAATATGTATTGAAAGAAATAAGGCTTCCAAAGGTAAGCTTTTTGCTTCCTGAAATTACTTTTCTTATATAGATACATGTCTAGTTATTTCTGTTTTTGGAAACCCTGTAAAGTTAGGACATGGGTATTAAATAAAACAATCTTGTACATATTTTTATATACTTTTTCAAACTGAAACATTTTTTAACAACCAGATGGGTAACGCTTTAGGTACTGCAAAAGTGCATCTGTTACTCAATTACTGTTATTTAAAAAGACCTTAAACACTTAAGGTAGTCATAACATTTACAAAGCATCAGTAAAGCGTTTATTCAACTCTGCAATTTGACCTACTAACAAAATGTTACTTTGGAGTGATCTGATGTGGCTTAACTGAGACACATTTCTCATGATAATGCATATTTAGTATAAGACCTGTGAAACCTTCATATTAACAAGTCATTGTACCGTCATGTCAATATGCTTCACTGCTCAGAGTTATATACAGTAACCCATATACTGATGTTATATAAGCGTTACGAAGACCAAAAGAAGCCCTTGTTAAGATCTTGTTACATAAGAGTAAATGAGTAACAGATGCATTTTTGCAGTTCCTAAACTAAAGTGTTACCATTAAATGTAGTAACTATGCACACAGTCACTCCTCTTATATGTCATATTCCAGTTAATGATGTGCTAATCAAATGAATTTGATAGTGCACATTCATCACTCCAGCTTGAGCCAATAAAAGGGTAGCTCTTTTCTCCCCCATTCACACTGTTTGCTTTTTCCTGTTGTCTCACCCTGCTTGAAACCTTTGGCTTTATACCTTATATGCATTATCAAACCCACTTCATTAAATGAAGAGTTGAGTGGGGCCATAGCCTGTATCAGCTTGTCAATATCGTTGGAATATTCTGAACAATAATGTTATTACACACTGCTCACATACAAGTCCAAACATAAAGACGTTACTTTTAAGACACCAATATACCGACAACAGTAACGTTTTCATTCAAAGAATATATCTCAACGTGCTTTACTTGATGTCAAAGAGAAAATTACAAGCAAAGAAATAACAAATAAGATTAGGTAAGAATAAGTAGGAAAGAAAAATATCAAATCTGCATGACTTTATAAAACAGAAAAAAAAGTTTAAAAAAGAATTCCAGTTTTGAATACTGTGTTTTTTGTTTAAATACTAGTAAATCTGATATTTTGCCCACTTATAAACGTAGCCAGATCAAACTTCATTGGCACAGATGACATAGCCAGTTTGGCCTTATGTTGTATTAAAAGTCTAATCTTCATTATGTTGACCTATCATCAGTGTGTACAGTGGCAGATACAGTTAAAAATTTGGGTTTTAAGGCAAACCTACATTTTTTTTCTTTTTTTTACACACTAGGCGGCTTCACTCGCCCACTCCTATGTTTGGTTTATCGGATATATAATTTAAAGAGATTATTTTCACGGGATTTGTTACATATGCATTATTTTCACTTTTACTTTAAAACTTTTGTAAAAACAATACTGTAGTTGTCCTTTATTTCCGGCCCTGGCCATGGTTAAATCTCTTTCTTGCAGGACGTATAAAGCTTCTCGTGTTGTGAAGCGGGGGCGGCTGAACACACGCTAAGCAGAAGTGGTTGGATCATCTGCTGGTTTGTTGCTGCTGCTACTGGCAAGCTGCATATTCTGCTTGTCGTGCTGCACGTCGATCATTTAAAAGCCTGTACAGCAGCTGTCCTTTTGCCACTTCGCGTCTCTGCCGCTTGCGTTGTGAAGGGGGTGGGGAATTTGGCTGAATGCATGCTAAGGAGAAGCGGTCGGATCATCTGCTGGCTTGCTGCTGCTGGCGAGCGGCATGTTCTGCTTGTTGCTTGTCGTTGTTTTAAGAGCTGGGAGCAGATGAAGTGCGTCTGGCAAAAGCATTCCAACAACTGCTTGGTTAGATGTCCGTGAACTTGTTTTAAATCTTATCTCACTGCCTTGTCTCGCGTGACATTAAAGTGTCTCTCAAGGGACGTCAAGTCGTCTTCCGAGAAGACCACGTTTCGTCTCCCTTGTCTCTCTTTCAAGATTTTTTTTTTATAATAGAGAGATAAGAGTCATATGGCAGACTCTTAATAAAACCTCATGCTTCCTAAAACTGGTATTCTTTATTTGTGATGAGGGAATTGAATCTTTTTTTGTTACGATTGAATGAGCGCTCAAGTTCATATTCATGCATGCAAGTAGAGATTTTAAGGTCTCACCCACTTAAAAACAACATTTAGGAAGAACTGGGAAAATAATTAAGAAATAAAGGAAGAATGAGAGAAAAACAACCACAAAAGAGCAGAAGGGTAAAGAATGGGGTAGAGGTCCAGTTCAGCTGCAACACAGGTCACTTCTGGCATATTAGCATTTGGTGTGTTAGTATAAAAATTGAATGTGTTGCAAGAAGCATGGAATTTTTATTCCTTGTTGAGGGTACATTTTCTGTTCAAGTTCTGTTTGTTTATGAAGGTATCATTTATTTTTACCTTCTGTGGTTGATTATGTTTTATTGTTTTATTTATAAAAATTGGATTTAGGCAGATGACAAAATGCACATTTTGAGGAAGGAGGCCATACTTTTGGCAAGGATGAAGCATCAGAATATTGTTGCATTTAGAGATTCCTTTGAAGGTAAGGCTGCCCTTTTTCTAGCATTTGTTTTGAGTGGAATGAATGCTTTTAAAATCAGAGCACTAGCTAAATTTTTTTGGTCAGATTTTAATTGTGTTGAGTAAATTAACAAATACCGCTATTATTAAAAGGAACATTAATAATACAGACAAACTCCCACACCTTGTGAGAAAGATAGTTGCAGTGATGTTAAAATATAAATATGTGCAGATTTTGAGTAAGCACTAAACAGGACAGAAGTGTATCAGCAAAAAGAAAAAATGTTAGCAAGAACACCATGTCACTGGCCACCCATATACTCACACACCAAGCAGCAGTCATACATTTTTTCATTAAAATGGTAGACCTATTAATCCTCAACACAAAGAGAACTCATGTAATGTGTCAACAGCAGTTAACATTGATACATTTTGGTGGTGTGTGTTTCTGCCCCCCCCAAGTACAGGGTCACTGATATTTTTACAAATGTTTATTCACGTATATCGTAATGAGAAGTGAAGCAAAATGACACCTTTTATTAGCTAACTGAACAGATTACGATTTTTAAGCTTTCAAGGCAGCCTGCCTGAAGAAGGGGCTTAACTGCCTGAAAAGCTTGAATATTGTAATCTGTTCAGTTATCCAATAAAGTGTCATTTTGCCTGACTTCTGATTGCATCCATTATGGCTAACATGGCACAACACCCTAGTACTTCAAGTATAGTGTAAAATTGTAGAGGAAGGGAAGGTCATGAAACTAGACTGAACATAGAGACAATGTAAGCTGCTTTAACCAGTGACATGTTTCATGTGACAACTGGCTTTTGTGAGAGAGAGAGAACTTAAAAAAAAAAAAAAAAAGGGGTTGGGAGAAGATAAGAGATTTATGTACCTTACAGGCTGACCTCAGCTGGATTTTCAATGAGTTTGCAGTGGCCAATAGACTTAAACCCACAAGTTTGCCAGTTCAGTTCCCACATCTGCCTCGGTATATGACCCTAAGCAAGTCAATAAACTGCCTGTGTTCCAGTTGTAACATTTATATCATGCAAGTCTTCTTGGAGAAAAGGCATTGGCCCAATATGAAATAACAGTAACACAAAATATAATAATACATTTGCAAAAATCTCAAGTAAACTTTTTTCACGTTGTCATTATGGGGTGTTGTGTGTAGAATTCTAAGAAAAAAAATACATTTACTCCATTTTGGAATAAGGCTGTAACATAACAAAATGTGGAAAAAGTGATGCGCTGTGAATACTTTCCGGAGAAGTAGTGTGTTAAAGAAGTTATGAAAAAGAAAAGGAAACATTTTAAAAATAACGTTACATGATTGTCAATGTAATTGTTTTGTCACTGTTGTGAGTGTTGCTGTCATCAAGGACTTGATTATCATTATTTCTTTCAATCAGGTTCGTATTTGGAGGACGTGTTGTGTTCAAGTTACATTCTGTGTTTGTCAACCGTTGTAAAGATAACAGGTTTCATTATATATACGTGTGTGTGTGTGTATATATATATATATGTATGTATGTATGTATGTATGTGTGTGTGTATATGTATATGTATGTATATATATATATATATATATATACACACACACATCAAAGCTTCTCAGCTGTGTGCTATCCCGTGCGATCTCGCAATGTCCACGGCTTTATTTAATGTTAGCTCAGATACCCGCTCTTCGCAGCGGAGAAGTAGTGTGTCTGAGACATCACACACTGCATGCACGGGTTTTCCTTTCCCAGTCCTGCAAAGTCAGTTCATGTGAGCCGCTTGGAGTACATGCATCGAAGGTTCTCAGCTGTGCATCTGCTATGTCGTGAGATCTTGCAATGTCAACTGCTTTATTTAATGTTCGCTAAGACCTGGCACATAAAAGTTTCTCTCGCACTTTCGCTGAGTTTGTGCCTGACCATCTCATCTTCGTTTGTATAAGCACAGTCCTTCACCCGCGAATATTTTGCGGCAGCGTGTCTATTGGAAATAATTCCAAGAAGACCTGGAGTGCTTCCAGGTGCTTTCCTGACACTTCCGCCACACCAGGAAGTGACGTCAAGGGGAGCACCTGGGGCTCATCCGGGTCATGAGAAAAGGGGCCGCCTCCTTCCAGACAAGGAGCCATAGTTGGGAGGAAGGAGACGAAGCTTGTGAGGAGGAGGAGGAAGGAGGTCGAGAGAGAGAAAGAGAAAGAAGAAGACGACGACGACACTGGAGAGAGTTGGTGTGAGAACATTGTGGTGCAGTGAAAAAGAAATAAAAGAAGTGTGTTTTGGATATCCTGGTGTCGGTCTGTCTGTGTCTGGGGTTACGCTATACAGTATATATTTCAGCCATTTGCTAAAATCATTTAAATTAATTTTTTCCATCATTAATGTACACACAGCACCCCATATTGACAGACAAAAAAAAGAATTTTTGAAATTGTTGCAGATTTATTAAAAAAGAAAAACTGAAATATCACATGGTCCTAAGTATTCAGACCCTTTGCACAGTATTTAGTAGAAGCACCCTTTTGAGCTAATACAGCCATGTGTCTTCTTGGGAAAGATGCAACAAATTTTTCACACCTGGATTTGGGGATCTTCTGCCATTCCTCCTTGCAGATCCTCTCCAGTTCTGTCAGGTTGGATGGTAAACGTTGGTGAACAGCGAATTTTAGGTCTCTCCACACATACCGCTTAGAATTAAGGCCAAAAAGTTCTATCTTGGTCTCATCAGACCAGAGAATCTTATTTCTCACCATCTCAGAGTCCTTCAGGTGTCTTTTAGCAAACTCCATGTGGGCTGTCATGTGTCTTGCATCTCCTAAGTGTGTGGAGACAACCATGCACTGCTCATCACTTGTCCAATACAGTCCCCACAGTGAAGCATGCCGGTGGCAGCATCATGCTGTGGGGGTGTTTATCAGCTGCAGGGACAGGACGACTTGTTGCAATCGAGGGAAAGATGAATGCGGAAATTGTACAGGGATATCCTAGACACAAATCTTCTCCAGAGTGCCAAGGACCTCAGACTGGGCTGAAGGTTTACCTTCCAACAAGACAATGACCCTAAGCACACAGCTAAAATAATGGAGTGGCTTCACAACAACTCTGTGACTGTTCTTGAATGGCCCAGCCAGAGCCCTGACTTAAACCTAATTGAGCATCTCTGGAGAGACCTAAAAATGGCTGTCCACCAACGTTTACCATCCAACCTGACAGAACTGAAGAGGATCTGCAAGGAGGAATGGCATGAAAAAAATGATGAAAAAAATTAATTTAAATGATTTTAGCAAATGGCTGCAATATAACAGAGTGAAAAATTGAAGTGGGTCTGAATACTTTCCGTACCCACTGTGTGTGTGTGTGTGTGTGTGTGTGTGTGTGTATATATACATATATATATGTATGTGTGTGTGTATTTTTGGTTTTGGCTTACATTTGTCTTTGTAAATGTTCGTCGTTCTGATTTGTTTTTTTTTTCTTTTCTGTCTGTGTAGCCCTTATGAAAAGGCCAACTTATGCTAACTTTCCACAGTCATATCCATGTGTGTATTATAAAGTAGATTGTTACCTGTGAATCCAGCATTACATGTACACATTTGAACATATACTAACTATGGGAATAACATTTGTTTTATTAAGCCTTTCATAAAGCATACTGTTAAAAATACTTTATAGACCACACAAGAATTCAGTTCAAAACAACAAAACAGAGTAACCTGTTTTGTTAAAGACTGACTGAATAAATGCATGTCAATCACATGGTAACAAAAATGAAAAAATCCAGCAAAACCCTCAGTCTTGTTTTCTCATAAATATTAATCCATTATTTACATTTTTTTCAGATGATTTATTATTTATAGATTTACAGCTTCACCTTGTCATTTAGTCTCTTGAATATTGAACTCTTTGTTCAAAATAAATATTTTGGATTACATGCTTTTAAATATCAAATACTTTATTATGTTAGTTTTTTTTATAGGTGCTGCTCGATCTTCCAGTTTACTTAAAATAGGAAAATTCTGAAAATGTTAAGTGAAGCATTGTTTTGCACATTTTTTTCATGTATTTTTTTATTAGTTACTTTGGTAGTTTGGAGGTTAGAAAGACCATAGATTGCACCTTAATGAAAAAGATACTTGCTTTTCTTTCTTTGCAGATGATGGCCATCTTTATATTGTTATGGAGTATTGTGCTGGTGGTGATCTATTACAGAAGCTTAAATGGCAGAAAGGATCATTACTACCTGAGGATCTGGTAATCGCTTAGAAAAATCTTTATTTCTAACTCGGACTTCCTGATTTTTTATGTGTGTTGAAATGCCCAAGATATTTTACCCTTTCACATCTGTAGGCCAATTGATTTTGTAACCCTTTGATTTTTTTTTTTTTTTATCAATGTAAATTTTGAAATGTTCACCTTCATGCTGAGGTTTGTGAAAACAAAATGATTAGTATTTAAAAAAAAAATTGTGCCGTCTCCAAAAGACATGTGCATGCAAAACACCCTTTTGTAAATTAGTACGTTGGAATAAAAGTATGTCAAGGGCTTCACAACTAATTATATATTAATCTTGAAAATGATTACCACTGCCATGATGTTTCCTGAAGAGGCAATAGCTCTCTCTTTTGAAATTGCGGCATATTCAGTAACTAAACAATATAGTAATATACCAGAAAAGGCGATATCCCTCCCATCGAGATTACGGCGGTACAAGAATCACATGAGAAAAAATATACTTTAGCTTACATTTACTGACGGTTAACGCGGTTACAGATGGGAGGCATTTGGACAGACTTAATCCAGGTGGGAATCTGGATCAACACAGGCTGCCATTTCTCGTCCCCACACTGGGAGGTTTTTCGGAACTTTGCCGACTCATGCCCCAAAGGGTCTGGCTGTTGTCCAAGCCTTTTATACTGTTGTTCTTCAACTTGCTGGTCCTCTCGGTCTCCAAACAAGGGCAGGAAAGGGATAAACTCCTCCTCCACAAAATACAGAAATATCATAGTGCTTACATGCTGGTTCTCATTCTCCCAACAAGGAAAGAAGACTTTGTACTGACAGAGGACAGAAATACTCTTCTGTGTTTCAGCTGACTATACAATCCTCCAGTTGTCTTTGGCTATCTAATTTAATGCTTGGCTAGCAAACTGCTGAGCCCCTGTGTGCCAAATTTAACATGCACATGTGAATAAATCCATACCAGTGGCCATAGAGACAGTGACATTAATATTAAAGAAAAATGTAGTATAACACACGATATACTAAATGCAAAAAGTGCCAATTGCTACAATCAATTTAGTTCTCCTCCTCTGTCAGAGACTGAGCTTTTCCTATTACAGACTACTGTAAACAGCACGGAAAAGTGCATTGGTGAAACCATGGGACTGGTACCATATCACTACACAGGCAACTGTGTTGAATGCATTTTTAGCAATCTGAGCCCTAAAAATATCTTTTAAAAAGTGTGAATTACCTTCTTCTTTAACTGTAGGAGCCTCTAGAAAAATTAAGTGTTAATGATGCTGAACTAAGGCCACATGATCGTCTTCCATATCTTTCTGTCCTTTGCATCTTGTTCTGTTACACCCATCACCTACATGTTGTCTCTCACCACATCCATAAACCTTCTCTTAGGCCTTCCTCTTTTTCTCTTGCCTGGCAGCTCTTAGCATCCTTGTCCCAGCATCTCTCCTCTGCACACTTCCAAACCAACGTAATCTCGCCTCTCTGACTTTGTCTCCCAACTGTCCAACCTGAGCTGACTCTCTAATATCCTCATGTCTAATCCTATCCATCCTCATCAGACCCAATGCAAATCTTAACATCTTTAACTCTGTTACCTCCAGCTCTGTCTCCTGCTTTCTGGTCAGTGCCACCGTCTCCAACCCATATAACATAGCTGGTCTCACTACCATCCTTTAGACCTTCCCATTGACTCTTGCTGATACCCATCTGTCACAAATCACTCCTGACACTCTTCTCCACCCATTCCACCCTGACTGCACTCTCTCTTTCACTTCTCTTCCACTATCCCCATTACTCTGTATTGTTGATCCCAAGTATTTAAACTCATCCACCTTTGCCAACCCTACTCCCTGCATCCTCACCATTCCACTGACCTCCCTCTCATTTACACACATGTATTCTGTCTTCTTCCTACTGACCTTCATTCCTCTGCTTTCTAGAGCATATCTCCACCTCACCAGGGTCTCCTCAACCTGCTCCCTACTATCACTACAGATCACAATGTCATCAGCAAACATCATAGTCCACGGTGACCCCTATCTGATCTTGTCTGTCAACCTGTCCATCACCATTGCAAATAAGAAAGGGCTCAGAACCAATCCCTGATGTAATCCCACCTCCACCTTAATTATTAATATTCTTAATATGGAATT
Source organism: Polypterus senegalus (assembly GCF_016835505.1). Classification (NCBI taxonomy): domain Eukaryota; kingdom Metazoa; phylum Chordata; class Cladistia; order Polypteriformes; family Polypteridae; genus Polypterus; species Polypterus senegalus. Next base: position 300,862,743 of record NC_053155.1, read on the forward strand.
GTTTAGTTTCTAGTAGCAGTGACGCTGATTGAAAAGCACGCTGTGCAAATTGTTGGAGCACCACAATTACATTTTATACAGCAATCTACAATTCAAACACATAGTTAACGAAAGCTAAGCCAGCAGCAGCAGCAAGTGCTAGTAACATTAGGTCTGTTACACACATAACTGTTACTTACCCGTTTATGCTATCAACGGCAAATACAGGTAACAGAATTCTTCGAGTTTTATGTATTAAAAAACGAGGCTCCAATTAAAATTGTGCATAATTATAATTTTCAAAAATGAACAGAGTAAGAGAGATGTCATCCCCTCTGACAATTGAGTTTCATTAGCTTTGCTTTTTTTTTCCAAATGATGGACAGAAAATAAAATGGATATTAAACAAGTGAAGTTTAAGTAGTTGAGTAGAACTATGGAAGCATTTCTGGCCATAATGGTTCATTATATTGAAAAGCAGATGCTTACAAACAGCAGACTTTCCTCAGTGATGGAAGCAAATTTGCTTGATCTATAATAATAAAAGGCAAAGCCCTCACTCACTCACTCACTGACTCTCTGACTCACTCATGACTAATTCTCCAACTTCCCGTGTAGGTAGAAGGCTGACCCCATCTTCACGAAATTTGGTAGGTGGCTTCCCTGCGCTATCCAAAACCGATGTACGTACTTATTTCGGTGGTATGATGCCACTGTCGTCCGCCATATTGAACTTTCCAACGTCACTAAATCTCCAACTTCCTGTATACGTAGAAGGCTGAAATTTGGCAGGCTCATTCCTTACAGTTTAATTGCAAAAGTTAAGCAGGTTTCATTTCGAAATTCTACGCGTAACGGTCAACAACGTCTGATATGTTCAACTTTCTTATTCATGGCCCCATCTTCACGAAATTTGGTAGGCGGCTTCCCTGCGCTAACCGAAACCAATGTATATACTTATTTCGATGGTATGACGCCACTGACGGCCACCATATTGAACTTTCCAACGTCACTAATTTTCCAACTTCTCGTGTAGGTAGAAGGCTGACCCCATCTTCACGAAATTTGGTAGGTGGCTTCACTGCGCTAACCAAAACTGATGTACGTACTTATTTCGGTGGTATGATGCCACTGTCGACAGCCATATTGAACTTTCCAACGTCACTAATTCTCCAAATTCCCGTGTAGGTAGAAGGCTGAAATTTGGCAGGCTCATTCCTTACAGCTTAATTACAAAAGTTAAGCAGGTTTCATTTCGAAATTCTACGCGTTACAGTCGACAACATCTGCCATGTTGAACTTTCTTATTTATGGCCCCATCTTCCCGAAATTTGGTAGGCGGCTTCCCTGCGCTAACAAAAACCAATGTACGTACTTATTTCGGTGGTATGATGCCACTGTTGGCCGCCATTTTGAACTTTTCAACAGTCTTTGTTACTTATGGGCCCATCTTCAAGAAATTTTGTACGCGGGTTCCCAACGCTAACTGAATCCTACTTATGTACATATATACGTCCATAGCCTGCAGCTCGGTCACTGTGTGAGGCGGCATTGGGTCCCCCATCCCAACGCCTTCCACGTTGTTGGCTGCCTGCCTATATAAGGCTGTCTGTCTCTCCGGTCTCTACATTCCCTTCCTTGCTTCGCCACGGGATTCACGTCTCCCTGCTGATAACTGCAGCCTTTTTATTTAATCCACGGCTTCTCCGCTGTTTTATTGTTCATTTATTATGATTATAGTTATTGTGTAGGTGTTTTAGACTTACTTTACATTTTTCAGGTACCCATTTCCTTTATCATTCCAACCATACCCCCATTAACATGTCTATCGAGGTGATCACCATCGATCAAAGAACTGTCACTTACCGAGTGGTTTCCATGCCCGGAGATGGCACCTGCCTTTTCCATTCTCTGTGTTACATATTGCACGGCCATATCAGGCTCACTCTTGATATCCGGAAGAAGTCTTATGTATTGAATGACTGGGACAGGTTCAAGGTGTGGACTGATGACGGTACAGGAGATAATTATACTACACAGGAGCACTAGAAGAGTGAAATGCTTAAGCCCTTCACCTATGCATCTGCATGTGAGTTGATGGCTGCCACTGAATTGTTCGGTTGTCGCTTTCAAGTGTACCGAAATGGCCAAATATTTTACACCTTTGGACAACCGCCAATGCCTGTTAAACATCTTAGATTGACAGGTGACGATTTCAGTAGTGGACACCTTGATTTTTATGAATGTTTAAACTCTCAAAAGCTGGATGTGAAGTTATCGATGAAACCGGTTGTATACAAGACTTGACAGATGCCGAATGTCTCTTCAACACAAGTCCTACAAATACTGTCGTAATTGAAACAAACCATGAAACTCAAACCGATTATGACAGCAGCAATCGAAGCTGTGAGATTTGAAACAAGATTACTGTTCACATGGCCAACTGTACGTTGCATGCTCAAGAGTAAGCTCAGTGCACAGCTTGGTCATATTACAACTGGAGGGCCGAACTCACAATGTGGTATACAAAGAGATCCTTAACAAATAATTATTGGTATATTTTCCCTCAGTTTAAAAAGGTTTAATTTTATTCTTAATAAAATTTTAGGCAGTACTGCCAAGCGGCGCGGGTATTTTGCTAGTTACAGATAATGTGGCAAATTTAGCAAACACAGTGGCTATCTGTAATTGGACCAGACTCGGGGCTTTGTCATAGAGGCAGTGTTGAATATCCAATGACATTTATCCTAAACCTAAACACTAACACTGCATTATATGTATGCTGTGGAAATACTGCCATTATACATAGGTAACAGGTCATTGCTTGATAATGTGCCAGTGCCGTGTAAGCATGTTGAAAACTTGAAAAGTATTTACACTCTGATGCTCTTTTTTGATTTGATTTGAATATTTGTAATTTTTCAACTAATCCAGCATTTAACAATTTTACGTTAACGGTTTAAGTAGCTCCCTAGAAAACTGGTAAATGGAGGTTCTGGTGTATTGCGTGTATACAACATATGCAGTTGTCAACACAAAATACGTGTCATTATAAATTGCAGTTACAATATCAAGGACAGTAATTGTCAAGTATGAATTTTATGGTAGTTGTGCATCCATAAATATATCCATTATTGTTTGCACATTTTCAATGTGGCTATGTTCCATTTGCTGACAGTAATTGTTTTTGATATTAATTGAATACAAAACTGAGTGAATAAACCAGTCTAGTTAGATTGTTGTGTTAAGCAATCTGCGATTCCTGTTTTGTCTTGTAATTTCCTCATCAAAGCTGTTCATGTCATATATGCAGATAGTATGACTCTAACCCAGGTTAAACCTCTTTCACACCTAAGCAGGCTCTTTCCTGCTAATGCATGACAAAAACTGGAGTGTCGCCCTTCTTGGAGCATTAGTGTAAAAGGGCTTTTATTGTTATCACTCCCCGCTGCTAAATCTTTCATGTTGCCAAAGAAGGAAAGTATATAAAATATATACTGGTGAAGAAAAAAGTAACACCCCATTATTAAGATGATAAAATATTATATTTAAAATGCTTTGAGCATGGGAAAGGCACTACATAAATAAAATGTATTATTATTATAGCAATCTGTCAGTTTTTATTTTAAGTTGTACTTTTGGCATAAATCCTTATTTTTGGGTGTTTTGCCTTTTTATCGCCTTTTTCTTTAATAATGATACATCATTTTCATTTCTCTTATTTTTCCAGATACTGAGATGGTTTGTTCAGATTTGTCTCGCTACAAAGTATATCCATGAGCAGAAAGTATTGCATAGGGATATCAAATCTAAGGTATGAATATTGTAATGCCCTGGCTTGCTTAGTCTTTTCTTCATGGTAATCCTTTCCTGACTGAGTTACCCATTGTATTGATTTTATTTTTTTCAAAGAATCTGAATAAACTGAACAATTTCCTTTTCTTTCTGCATGACATTTGTTTAAATCTAAATTTTCAGCAGTCAGTTCCCATGGTCTTTACTCTTCACCATTCATAATTCTCTCCTTCCTCCTCCAAAAGTGTTGCTCACTGCCTCCACACTCTGGCTCGAGTTAAGTGAGGCAGTGGGTTCTCTTTTAAACAAGACCCAGGAATTACTTCCTGTCTCCTGCTTTCGTCGTCCTACAGCACCCTCTGGTGGTATATAAAGAATCCTAACAGGGCTGTGTTTCCAGACTCCAACTTCCATGCCACCCTGCGGCTGTCTTAATTTGCATCAGCCTTGAGGAACACTGCCACCTGTTGTGATGGGGGAATGAACTGATCCCTGTAAGCCTGTTCGCCCAGTCCATCCATTCTGGTGCCTGTCCTTCCTCCCTGGCACCTACAATACCAGAACGTTAAGAGGTGTAATCTCAATGCTGAATGTGCCTACTATACTTGATTAGAGTTCAAGATACTAATGTTTTTAAAAACTTTATTATAGCTGCATTAATATTATTGAGTTAATTACCAGTAATAAAAAATGAAATTGTCAAATTATACAAAAAGAATGGTTTAAATTGTTATGAGATGTTCACTTTGAGAATGTATTTCTCTTAGAAGCTATTTTTTTCTGTGCCTAATTGTATGTAGGAATATAAATTTCTTTATGTTGTGTGCATTTCTGTTCAGTTACCTTTGTAGTATAATGTTCCTGATCATAGTGATCATTTAATTTATGGTGCCACAATGATATTCTGTTTTGCATATGTGTGCCTTATCATTCCCATTATCGGTATAGTACTCCCAGTTTCCAGGGAACATGGTTTCAAATGGTGCAGCGTCTTTCATTATCAGCCCGACTCTTTAAATACTGGCGCAATGATTAATTTGTGTCTGTGATCGGGATAGAATGGTCAAACGTAGTGCACATTACTTTCTTGAATTTTTGGTTTCTGAACTTTTGCTTTTCAATCTGACTTTGAATGCTGATTAGCAATCAGGCTTTGGTACGAAATGTTTTGGCTTCACGGTTTTGAGCCCATTTTGGTTTTGATTACATTTCATTTCCTGGTCCTCTTCCAGCCTTGTGGCAAGATAATAAATATTCTCCATAACAATAAGTAAATCTACACTAATAAAGGCAAAGCCCTCACTGACTCACTCACTCACTCACTGACGCATCACTAATTCTCCAACTTCCCGTGTAGG